>NC_133618.1:682832887-683132887 GCF_048593235.1 Sminthopsis crassicaudata
TCTCACACTCTCACACACACACACACTCTCACACACTCTCTCACACACACACTTTCACACACACACTCTCACACACTCTCACACACATACACTCTCACACACACTCTCTCACACTCTCACACACTCTCACACACATACACTCACACACACTCTCTCACACTCTCACACACACTTTCACACATACACTCTCACACACACACACACACACTCACACACACACTGACACACACACACACTCACACACACACTCTCGCACACACACTCACACACACACTCACACACACACTCTCGCACACACACTCACACACACACTCACACACAAGTCTCTCACACTCTCACACACACACACACACTCTCACACACTCTCTCACACACACACTTTCACACACACACTCTCACACACTCTCTCACACACACACTTTCACACACACACTCTCACACACTCTCTCACACACACACTTTCACACACACACTCTCACACACACACACTCACACACTCTCTCACACACACTCTCACACACTCTCACACACATACACTTTCACACACACTCTCTCACACTCTCACACACACTTTCACACATACACTCTCACACACACTCACACACACACTCACACACACTGACACACACACACACTCACACACACACTCTCGCACACACACTCACACACACACACACTCACACACACACTCTCGCACACACACTCACACACACACTCACACACACACACTCTCTCACACTCTCACACACACATACACTCTCACACACTCTCTCACACACACACTTTCACACACACACTCTCACACACTCTCACACACATACACTCTCACACACACTCTCTCACACTCTCACACACTCTCACACACATACACTCTCACACACACACACTCACACACACACTCACACACACACACACTCACACACTCTCTCACACACACTTTCACACACACACTCTCGCACACACACACACTCACACACACACACACTCACACACACACTCTCGCACACACACACTCATACCTTCCCTTTCCTCAGAACGAGTGTGTGTAGGAGGGGGTTCTTGGCCATCCTGGTCTCTGTGGTCCGAGGACTGCGGGAGCCTCTCCTGGCCCCGGGCCGGCTCTAAGGGGCCCCAAGTCTCTGAGGCTGACGCTGTTATTTCGTGTGTAAAACCTCCTTGCCTTGGAGCACGTTGCCTCGCCCACTAGAGCTGCTTGGGCCGAAATGAGCTCAGGCTCGTGGGAGCCCTCCTTGTCGGGTGGGGAATAAGAGGGTCTCTCCATGCCCTGCAGGGAGGAATGTGCCCTTGTGTCCCAGCAGCGATGACGGCCCCTTCCCCAGGGCACCCACGGCTGCATTTGGAAGTGCCACCCCCACCCCGGGCGTGAGGAGCACGTGGCCAAGGTCACAGCCACTGGCCGTCGTCTCACGGGCTCCGCGCCCAGCCGGGCTCAGCCTCCCCACGGAGGACGCCCCCGGATCCCCGGCCTGACCCTGCCTCCAGGCACTCACCGCCCCCCTCGGCGCCGGGGCCTCCCTGACGTCTTGCTCATTTATTCCTTTCAGGGAACTCACTCTGAGCAGCATCGGGACGGACGCTGCGGGATCCTGGGAGTGCCGGGTCAGCAACGCCTACGGCAACAGAACCAAAGGGGTGGAGATCACGGTGCTGGAGACCACAGCGCCCTCCTGCCCCCCGGAGAGGCTCTGGACGAGGAAGGGGGACTTCAGGTGGGCTGCGGCCTTCTTGCTGGTGGCGGGAGTTGGGAGGGGGCGCCTGGCAGGGCCGTGACCAGTGCCCTCTGGGGGCAGGGGCAGGGAAGCGCACGGTGCCCTCCGGGGGCAGGGGCAAGGAAGCGCACGGTGCCCACCAGGGGCAGGGGCAGGGAAGCACATGGTGCCCACCGGGGGCAGGCGCAGGGAGGCGCACAGTGCCAGGAGCACTAGAGCTGCTGGGCAGGCACTGACGGCTGACGCGGCTGCTCTCTGGAAGCACTTCTGAGCGCACAAAAGACTTTCGGAGGGTCCCGGGGGGCAGAGCGACTTGGCCATGGCCACCAAACGGGGAACTCTCCCCGCCCCAGTTCTTTCCATCTCACGTTTGATTCCCATCACTCCTTCCTCGTCCCCTAGATGACGCTTCCTCTTGGAGCATCCCCCAAAAAGCCAGGGGGCTCCCGGCTCCCAACTGAAGGGTTCTGTGGGGCGTCGGAGGCTGCACCCCCGGGGAGGGGGCACAAATGAGGGCCCGGAGTGCAACCTTGGGGTGCGGTCCTGGGGAATGCTGACCCCCCATTATGCAGTCCCCCTTCTAGGCCCCTCTGCCCTCCCCTGTGCCTTGGGGACCGGGCCTGGGACCACCAGCTTTCCCTCGGCTCCGCCTGCCTTCTCTCTCCAATAAAAGCCTCCTGGGTCCCTCGCGGAACGGGCGCCCAGGGCGGCTGGCCGTCACTGTCTCCGGGCCCTGACACAGACGGCCGGGCCGGGAGCTCCGACTAAGGCTTCTGGGAGTTCTCGGCTTCGTCCGAAGGCGGGGCAGTAACGGATTTCCAGAACCGCTCTCTCACTCGGCCTGAGCAGCTTTTCCCAGCAGCCCCTTCTTTACGCCCGAGTCAGGAAGGCCCGAGTGGGTACTGGGAGGCCTCGGAAAAGCGCTCCGCAGATACACGCGACGCCGGCCAGGTCTGGGCCCGCGGTCCCCCGTTCTCACGGAGGACCTGAGCCCCTGGGCTCCTCCTGAGCCACATTTCCCGGCCTCGAAGGCCCCGAAGTGTCTCGGGCTGTGGCCCTCGGGCTCCCCAGAGGCTCCTCCGGGCGCCCGGGAGGACTGAATTCTCCATGTTTCTGCTTCTCCAGGTGGCCCAGGACCCTGGCGGGGGTGGCCGCCTCCCTCCCGTGCCTGCCTTTTTCCCTGAGCCTGGTGTCCCTTCGCGGCAGTCCCGAGGAGCCCAGGGCCCGGCGCAGGTGCGGCCCGGCCGGCCGCTGGGAGGACGCCGACCTGTCCCAGTGCCCTTCTTCCCAGGAAGTCGTCCAAGTGCTCTGGGCCTTTGCCACGGTAGGTGAGCCCCCGCCCTGGGGGTGGGAGCGGCGGACCGCAGGCGGATCCGTAGCACTGACTTTTTCACCTGGTAGAACTTACAGTGGGACCCGGGGTCTCTCCCTGGGGGCTTTGACTTCCTGGAGCCTCCTGAAGCACCAGCCGGGCAGCCCAAGTCTACGTCGTCCTCTTCCTGGCTCGGAAGTTTAAGGGGAAAGAGCCTTTCTTAGCCCAGAGGCCGCCCCAAGTTGTCCCAAAGCGCATCACGGGCAGTAGTCAGGGAGGCGCTCCCCCTGCCCCTGGTCCCACAGGAGGTAAAGGTCCCCCCACATCTGAGTTGGGCTTTTCTGAGCCCAGGAGAAAAGATGGCATCCACTCCGTGCCCAGCGCAGTGCCAGGGGGCACGTGTTGGGCGCTCGGTTTTCTCTGACCCATTGCCGTCTGCCAAGGGGCTCCTTCCTGGGGCAGCCCCTGGAGTTTCTGACTCGGGGGAGGCCGGTCTTGTCCCAGAAACCGGAGGCTTTGGTGAGGAGGGGAGGACGACCCCCGAGCCCCCTGGTCCCCCAGACGCGGCCCGGCGCCCGGCGAACGACAGGTGACGGGTGACGTCGGTTCTGGTGTCCTTTCAGATGCACGTCAACGTCACCAACGCGGGAGAGTTCTCGGCCCGGCTGGCCCTCTACACGGGGGCGGCTTCTCCCTTCGCGGGGAAGACGGAGGTCGTCCACCTGGCCCAGATCATGGAGAAGCTGCTGGCCTTCGTGGGGGACGTCCCGGAAGTAAGGCGTTCCCGCTGGCAAAGCGTCCGGGGGAGGAGGGGGCGAGCAGAGCCAGGGCACAGCCACACCGTCCCCGCAGCGGGCTAGAGCCAGGAGTGCCGATGACCGGCCATGACCCAGCTTGCCGGGGGGCAGTCACAGCTCAGCACACGGGGCAGGAGGGGCCCGGACCCGCCTCGTGCCTCCCTCTGGCACATCGTCTGCTTGGAACACAGAGGAGACCCGTCCGCGGCTGGAGGGGGTCTCTGGTCTCATTTTACAAGTGGGGGAAGGGAAGAGCAGCGGGGGTGAGTGGGGAATGGCCCTTCCCGGGCCGTGGTGGCCCGTCAGGGAGCCGCCAGAGACCCCTGCCCTCCCCCGCGAGGATGTCCGGGCGCCTGGAATGACCCCACCCGGGGCCGAGACCTGGGACGGAGGCCCGATTCCCCGGGCTCTCGGGGCCCACAAGCCGCCGGGGTCAGGAGGCCGGGTTGTGGTCGCTCGGGGATTTTCCCGGGGAGCCTGAGCGGTGGCCACTGTGATTCGGTCTGACGGCGGCCCCCCCCCCCCCCGAGCTCCAGGGAACCCAGCCCCCCATCTCAGGCCCTTCCTCAGAAAGTGACTATTTGTAGCTGCCGAGCCAGAGCCTTCCCCTGCCTCCCCTCCCCGCCGGGAGGCCCCCCTCCCCTGCTTCCCCTCCCCGCCGGGAGGCCCCCCTCCTCTGCCTCCCCTCCCCGCCGGGAGGCCCCCCTCCCCTGCCTCCTCTCCCCGCCGGGAGGCCCCCCCTCCTCTGCCTCCCCTCCCCGCCGGGAGGCCCCCCCTCCCCTGCCCCCCCTCCCCGCCGGGAGGCCCCCCCTCCCCTGCTTCCCCTCCCCGCCGGGAGGCCCCCCTCCCCTGCCTCCCGTCCCCTGCCTCCCATCCCCTGCCTCCCCTCCCCTGCCTCCCCTCCCCGCCGGGAGGCCCCCCTCCCCTGCCTCCCCTCCCCGCCGGGAGGCCCCCCTCCCCTGCCTCCCGTCCCCTGCCTCCCCTCCCTGCCGGGAGGCCCCCCCTCCCCTGCCTCCCCTCCCCGCCGGGAGGCCCCCCTCCCCTGCCCCCCCCTCCCCTGCCTCCCCTCCCCTGCCCCCCCTCCCCTGCCTCCCCTCCCCGCCGGGAGGCCCCCCTCCCCTGCCTGGGGCAGGTCTGGGCTTCCAGGGAGTCCAAAGAGGGGGTGCCCCCAGCGGGGCTGGCACGGGCAGAGGGCAGACAAGCCTGTGCTGGGCATGAGCTCGGGGCCGCCGGGGCAGGGCTGGGCGCTCGCCCCCGCCCCAGGCTTCTTACACCGAGCGGTTTAACCTCGGTGCTTTTCCTCCTGAGACAAAGCGGGCTGGCAGAGAAGTCATTTCGGGGGGGCCTGGGGGGCTGCCCACTGGCACTGACGGGAAACAAGCGCCGGAGGCGAGCGGGGCTGCGGGGGCTCATTCTGGCCATTCTCCCTTCCACGGGCGCCTGCCCTTCGCCTGGTCAGTACGAACATGGGAGGAGACCGGGAAGCGAGGAGGCGAGTGTCAGCGAGCCGCGGGCTTCCCCGGGCAGGGATGGGCCTGGAAGGGCCCATCGCTGCCCCCACTGCTCAGACCCCAGCTCCGACTCGGGGCGGATTCATGCACTGGGGAGCTGCCCCTTGGTGCCCCCCCTTGCCCTGGATTCACCGCCTTCCCTCACCCCCCACAACGGGATCCCATTCGCCCTCCTCCTGTCACTAACCCTCCCTCCCCAAACCCATGTGCCCGACGCCTCCGGGCCAGCTCTGCTGGGAGGGAAGGCCCCTGCTCCCGACCGAGGCCGGCCATCCCCACGGCACTTTTCCAAGCGCCGCCCCTCGTCCTGGAGTTCAGAATCTGGGCCCATCACACGCTCCGTCCCCCGCACCCCAGTCCCTCATTCCGGCCTCCCGCCACTGCCCGGGGGAGCCGCCTTCCTGCCGCCCCTTCTCGCTGGTAGCTGGCCTCCTCCCACGCGGCCGAGCTGCCCGGTGCCTCCTTCAGAAACGAGAAGCAGGTGGTCCCTCCATTGGGGCAGAGCCCAAAGCCTTCACTGGGCCCCAAGCCCCCCCAGTCCCAGAGAGGCCCCGGCGTCCACCACCTCCTCACGCCCCATTCATCCCTCTTCCCTTTGCACTCTGGCTTCTGACCCCATCACTGGGCCAAAACGCTCTGTCCAAACCCTGGATGCCTTAACTGCGGGAGCCCGAGCCCCTGACAAGGGCTCCCCTCTGCAGTGGGCCGGACGGAGCGTGTCCTCCTCCCGGAGTCCCGCTTCCTCGGGGGGCTTCCCGCACTCCTTCCTCCTCGTCCCAGCCGGGACTTCTCCGAGCTTTCCTGCTCCGGCCGCGCTCTGGGCCGCCGGGCCGAGCTTTCTCTTCTCCGGCCGTGATTTCTCCCCGGCCGGGCTCCATCCCGCCAGTCTTTGTCCTGAGCCCGCGGCTCCGGGCGTCTGCTGAGCATCCGCACCTGGCTGCTCCGAGGCGTCCAAAAGTCGGCTTCTTGTTGGGAGCAGAGCCCATCCCCCCGTGGCCCTAGTCCTTGTTTCTGTGGCCGAGACCGCCGACCTTCCAGTCAGCAGGGTTTTCCCTGTGGCTCCCCGCCTCCCGACAGCGCCCAGGCCTTCCATGGCCCCCCTCCGCCCCGCCCCGGGCCCCTTCTCCGGCTCTCCCAGCTTTTCTCTGGGAGGACTGCCCAGTGCTCCCCACGCACTCTCCCTGCTTTCTCCCCGGCCATGCTCTAGACACAACAGGTTTTCTCCCACCGCCAGACCTCTGCACCCCATCCCCTGCCGAGAGTGCCCCTCACCCTCGGAGAATCCTTAGCTCCGTCCAGGGCCTTCGAGCCCTCCTCCAGCCCTGGCACTTAGTGGGCGCTTCATGGCTGGTTACTGGATTGGATTAAAGACCACGTTAGGGTTCGCCGGGCTGGCCCAGTCCGTTTGAACGGAACCTCTCGGCTTCCTGGGTCTGGGAGAGGGAGGGAGGGAGGGGGACTTGGAAAAGAGCATCTCTCAGCCCCTCGTCTGGCCAAGGGAGAGGAAGGATCTCGGCCAGGATCGTGTGGAGGCCGGCCGGGGAGCCCTCCCACGGAGGCCGGCCCGGGAGCCCTCCCACGGAGGCCGGCCCGGGAGCCCTTCTGCTCCTGGGCTGGTTCTCTTCCTCCTGAGGCGCAGAGCGGGGGAGCGGGCCCACGTGGGCTCTAACACAGCCCTCGGCTTCTTTCCCGTAGCTCGGAGACGCCCTGGTCCAAATCGCGAGTAACCTGATGCTGGTGGGCGACCACGCGCTGTGGGCGGCGCAGAGAGAAGACGGAGCCTGCACGAGAGCCCTTCGCTGCCTCGAGTGCGTGGCCGAGCGGGCGCCCAGCGCCAGCGTGCCCACCGTATCCAAGGTACCTTCTGCGGACTTCCTTGGCATCTGCTGGCTGCCACAGCGGGAGGGGGCAGCCGTGGTGAGGGGCGCTGCCCGCCCCAGTGCCAGGCAGCCCAGCTCCAGCGGGGTCCTGGGCACTCCCCTGGGGGCCACAAGGGCTCTGCTGCACCAAACAGCCCCTCCCATGATGCCCCAGGTGTCTCTGAAGTGCGTGTGCTGGGAGAGAACGGGCCTGAGAATGTCCAACGTGTGTGTCCGTGTGTGCACGTGTGCTGTGGGCACCGGCGCCCCTGGATCCGGGGCCGGCCCGGGTTAGGGCCCTGCTTGTCACTGGACTGACTCCCCCGGACGCCAGGGTCCCGTTTCTTTGTCAGACGCTCCCAAGACGACCGTCCTCCCTCTTCACCTCCTCCCTTGGCAACCCCAAGGGAGGACATCTGTGTTGGGGGCTGGGGAGGACCGTGAGCCAGAGGCTGACTCCTGGCTGGAAGAGAGGAGCACGGTTAGCACCTCGAGGGGCCTTTCAGAGAACTCGGACCCTCAGAGAGGGCATGGGGAGGAGGAGTCAGTGTGAACATGGGCCCAGGGCCCGGCTCGGACACCCCAGAGCGTCCAGGGCCTTGACCTCTGGCCCTCCCCGTGGCTCGCCCAGGGTACGGGGCACAATAAACGCCTCCATGCTTGCTGACCAACAAGGAGGGGAGCGGATGGGAGGGTCTTTTAACAAGGCTTGGCAGGGATGGCTACGGGGCCGGGAGGAAGAACTACGGATGCCTGAGCGAGGGCTGAGTGGATGGACAGAGGGGGCGGCTTCCCTTCCCGGGGGGGCGGCCGGTAAGGTCCCCGTGGCTGGGGCTGATCCAAGGTGGTCGCTGAGTCTCCGGCGGCTGAGGAAGAGTCTGGAGAAGAGGATGGGAAGTCACGGCGACCCACGGGTTGGGTGGGACCCGGGGAAGGGACTTAATATGGGTCCAGTACCCGGCCACGGGGGGGGGGGGGGGGGGGCTGTGCCACGGAAGGCGAGGGCGGCCCCGGCGCCAGCGGGACCCGGGGTGGGGGCGGCGCACTCCACTTACAGCCCCGAGACGGCGGGTCTTCTGGGAGCCATTTCCGTCTGGCGGGGAAGCCGAAAGCAGCTTTCAAGGAAGGGAGAAAGTGGGTGGGCGTGGGTGATGGGGAGCAGCTGCCAGACGGCACTCGGGGAGTCTGTGTGCCAGGGGAGGGAAGCCGGGAGGGGCCGGGACGTGAGAGGGTGGGGGGGGAGGGAGGGAGGGAGGGGGGAGAGAGGGGGGGAGGGAGGGGGAAGAGAGGGAGGGGGGGGGAGGGGGGGAAGGAGGGGGGCCAACCCTCAGGAGGGAGGGAGGGAGAGAGGGAGGGGGGAAGGAAGGGGAGAGAGAGGGAGGGGGCGGAGGAGGGGGGAGAGTGAGGGGGGAGCCAACCCTCAGGAGGGAGGGAGGGAGGGGGGGAGGGAGGAGGGGAGGGGGGAGAGAGGGGGGGAGAGAGGGGGGGAGGAGGGGGGGGAAGGAGGGGGGCCAACCCTCAGGAGGGAGGGAGGGAGAGAGGGAGGGGGGGAAGGAAGGGGGGAGAGAGGGAGGGAGGGAGAGAGGGAGGGGGCGGAGGAGGGGGGAGAGTGAGGGGGGAGCCAACCCTCAGGAGGGAGGGCGGGAGGGCGAGGGGGGAGGGTCCGGGGATTGGCTGCAGGAACAAGGGGGGGGGCTTCCTCCACAGAGAGCGGGGAGACTGTCGCACTCTCACCGAAGGTGCCGGGTTCGCCTCAGATGAAGATTAGTGGGTGTGGGGGGAGGGCGGGTCACTCTCTTGGCTCTTTGGGGGTTTGTCCTCCGTCCAGAGGGCAGCACCAGGCCGGTGGCCGCCCAGGGAAGAGAACAAATCCCAGGCTGGCACAGCCCTGCAAGGGGCGCTGGGCTCCCGGGAAGGGGCGTTTGGGGGGGGGGGAGCAGCGGGTGCATCTCTGCACTTAGGTTTGCCTCAGTTTCCCCCAAATGGGGATAAAAGAGCATCTCGGCCGTTGGGTTGGGGACGACTTGTAAATATGTCGGCACAAAGCCTGGCCCATGGAGCCCCGAGAGTTCTCCTGCTGCCGGCCAAGTGCACGAGGCACCTGCTGGGGGCCAGCCCTCGGCTAAGAGCTGGAGGCCCCGGGCGGCAACAAGCCAAGCAGACAGATTTCGTCCACATGAGCTTGGCCAGCTTTGGGCGGAGGGGGAGCACTCAGGAGCCCCGAGAAAGGGAGCCGGGAGGTGCAGCGGAGGGTCCCCCACAGGGGGGCAGCCGGAGTGCCCCCCGAGTGAGGAAAGGGGGAGAGCCAGGAGACCGGTCACCAGCCGGCCGAGTAGGGAAGGGTTTGGGGCGTGAAGCCCCGAGGGGGGGTCCCGCCGGGACCTTGGAGGTGACTCCCCGCCGTCATTGGGGCGGGGGAAGCGCCATCAGCCCCACATGTTGGGGAGGCGGCTTAGGCGACGGAGTGCTGGGTACTACGGGGCGGGGGGGAAGGGGGCAGCTGGCAGGGCCAGATGCTTGCTGGGCGCCCTGGAGGGAACGAAGCAGCCGGAGTCGGGCGCGGAGGAGCCCGAGGAGGGATGGGGCTCTCCGAAGGGGCCCTGCCGCGCGCCCGGGGACCCCCACTCCGCCGGCCCGGCTGTGTCTGGCTGGCGCGGAGCTGGGGCTGCCTCCCGGCCTCTCCCAGGATGGCAGCTCATCTGCTCCTCTGGATGGCAGCCAGCCCGTAATTAGCAGCAGTAAATTGGCTCGTTGGAAACATGATTTCCTTTAAACTCGGGGAGGGAGGAGACACGCCCGACGGCTCCGCTTTCAGAGGCCCCGCTGGGGGCCAGGCCGGGATCCGCAGCCGCAGCCCCCCAGAAGAGCCACTTGGGGGGGACAAAGACAGGGGCCGGAGAGCCGGCGGCCAGAGTGGGGCCCGCACAAGCGGCAGCCCGAGAGGGAGCAGAGGCTGCCGAAGGCCGGGGTGGGACCCATTTCCCGGGCCAAGGGGGGTGAGCCCATGAAGTCCCCCCAGGGGCGCGGGGGGCGAGTCTCTGGGCCTGCAGACTGACTTCCCCAGCCCCGGGCCGTGAGCTCCCCGCCCCGCAGACCTGCCCGCCGTAACGTGGGCGTTCACTGGAGCCGTGGGCCACGTCGGGGGAGACTCAGGCCCTTCTCCCTCCCTTTTGCAGGTCTCCCCTAACATAGCGCTCGAGGCCCGGGCCCTCCAGCCTTCAAGCTTCAGAGGGATGAGCTGTGTGGTCCTCCAGAAAGCGCCCGGGGAGGGCGGCCTCCATCCCGAAGGGGCCCTGAGCCTTAAGTGCGACGGCTCCGGAGCACCGTGGCACGGAGGGGAGGACCGGCCTGCCCAGGTAGGAGGTCCCGGCGGGACCGAAATGTCCACCCCGGGTCTGGCGTTTCCCGCCAAACATCAGAATTCTGCGAGCCAAAGAGTCCAGTGTCGGGGGAGCCGGGGAGGGGACATGCCGGAGCATCCCTGCCCGTCTGTGGGACGGTCATGGGGGCGGGGCTTCATCTGGTCCAGAGCCCGGGCCTGAGAAGTTCTAGAGCGACCCAGGCAGGGAGGCCGATCGAAAGGACTCCGGCCCACGTTTCCCCTCTCGGGTGGCACCCCGAAAATAAGTGGGAAACGTCATTTTGCCTTTTGTGGAGCTCGTTGCAAAGAGAGACTCGGGGAGCCCTGGAGATGTTCCTAGCAGAAGAGCGGCTTTGGCCCTCGGCCGCCTCGCTCCCCTCCCAGGCTGGGGCCGGGTCAGCGCCGGACCCTTGGGCTCCTCTTCTCCCGGTTTGGGGTGCGGGAGCACGCGCCTCTAAGGGACACTCTCTGATCGGCTCGTAGATGTCCAAGGCAGGGCCTGGGTCTCCGAGTAGTCGGGAAATTCGCCAAAGAGCCACCCGAGGCCCCCCCAGCCCCCCCCAGGCCTTGGAAGAGTCTGTCGGGCTGGGTCTGAGGGGAAGCTTTGGGAGGACAGCCCGAGGCTCAGCCGGGGGCTTTCCCTGGACCAGAATGTCCCGGGGAGCTGGCCAGGTGGGGTCCATGAAGGGGAAGGGCCGGGCGGCCCAGGCTGGGGGGGGGGGGGAGCAGCCCTGGTGGACGGGGCAGCTGGGGCTCCACACTCAGGAGCGAGGCAATAACCCCTGTGCCCCCCCCCCCTCGCAGGCGCCTCTGCCTTTCTCCGCCAGGATTTCTGGTCCCAGGGCGCTTTACAATGGAAACAAAACCATCTGTTTTAAGCATAGATTGTTTTAAATCTAAATAAATTAGAACAGAAAACGGAGACCCTGCGCAGCCGGGCGGCCTCCCCCCTCTCAGGGCCCTTCCGGCCCCCGGCTCTGGTTCTTCCCCAGCCCAGCTGCCTCCTCCTTCCTGGGGGAGCGGGCGCCCGGGGCCTGGACCTCCCGGCGGGGGGAGAGGCGCAGGCCGGGCTCTGGGGCCCTCGCGGGGGTCCCTGACGCCCAAACGCCCCGGAAGAGATGCTGCTCCCGCCTCAGCTACACACGAGCCCCGAGAATTACAACCGATAAGTCAAGCCAGCCCTGCCCTTGGCAACGGGGCGAAAGGAGGAGTGGTCCACACGGGGCAGGGGCCGCAGGCGCTCGGCGGGGCCTCGAGGGGGGTGGAAAGTGATTCCACGGCTGAGCGGTGGCCCGGCCCTGTTTGTGGCAGGGACCGTGCTGTGGGGAAGGGCCTCAATAATGGGGGGGGGGTGAGTGTCTGTGTGTGTGAAGGCAGAAGGGGGTGGGGCAGAGCGAGGGGTCTCTGTGCCCCCAGAACCAGGAGCAGCCGTGGGCCGGGGAGGAGGCGTCTCCTTCCTGCGTTGATGGAGGCTTCACGTTGAGCGCAGGATGGGCCCTGAGGGGCTGGGGGAGGGGCTTGTCGCCCCCTGGGACTCAGAAGAGCCTTTCACAGGGAGAGAAGACAGGCAAGAGGGGGGTGAGAGGTCAAGCCTAAAACCCGGGGCGGGGGGCAGGGCCGCCCCCTCCTGGGAGGCTCACAGAGCACTTCCCACTCTTTATCGTACCTGAAGCCGAACGGAAGCCGGGTCTTCCCGACCCCGTGGGAGTAAATGCACCTCAGGACTAAAGGCCCAGCTGCCCCCGGCCCGGCTCTCCCCAGAGGGCTGGTCAGGTCTGGACTCCACAGTGTGACAAGGACGAGGATAGAGGAGGTGCTGGAGGAAGGGAGCCGGAAATCCCGAGGGGCGAGGGATGTTTGGCCAGGAGAAGGAAGGGGGGGGCAGAAACCGCCCAAAATGTGGAAGAGCATCAGCACGGGGCGGGGGGGCGGCGAGGGGCTGTGGGGGGGCACCTGGCCTGGGCCCGAGGATTCCTGACAGCGGCTTGTGCCGGGCGAGGTCGGGGGGAAGCTGCCCCTTAGGGACAACAGTGCGCATGAAAGGGGGGAGTCGGGCGGGCGGGAAGCGCCAGGGTCAGGCAGATGCTGGGGGCTTTAAGGAGTCTGCGAAGGCCTCGGCTTCTCTGGCAGCCAGGGCCGTGCCCGGCACAGTGAGGTCTCCTAAATGAGGTCAGAGCCTAACCGAAAGGGGCCGTCCTGCTGGGAGGAAAACTCGGGCACTTACATAATTGGGAACCATGGGGTGGGAGCTAGTTAAGGGGCAGCTGAAGGAGACCACCCCGAGGGCCTTTGAGATCTGTACCATGTCACCATATTGTGCATCAGGACCCTGGTGGTCTCGAGGATCCTGGTGGTCTCAGGGAACCCGGTGGTCTCAGGGATCCCAGTGGTCTCAGGGATCCTGGTGGTCTCAGGGAACCCAGTGGTCTCAGGGATCCTGGTGGTCTCAGGGATCCTGGTGGTCTCAGGCATCCCGGTGGTCTCAGGGATCCCGGTGGTCTCAGGGAACCCAGTGGTCTCAGGGAACCCGGTGGTCTCAGGGAACCCGGTGGTCTCAGGGATCCTGGTGGTCTCAGGGATCCTGGTGGTCTTGGGGATCCCGGTGGCCTCAGGGATCCTGGTGGTCTCGGGGATCCTGGTGGTCTCAGGGATCCTGGTGGTCTCGGGGATCCTGGTGGTCTCGGGGATCCTGGTGGTCTCAGGGATCCTGGTGGTCTCGGGGATCCTGGTGGTCTCAGGGATCCTGGTGGTCTTAGGGATCCCGGTGGTCTCAGGGATCCTGGTGGTCTCGGGGATCCCAATGACGGCTCTGAGACGTCCCCCGAGGGCTCTGCTGCTCTCTGGCCTTCGCGAGATCTGTACCCCATCACCATATTGTGCATCGGGACCCCAATGGTCTCAAGGGTCCCACTGGTGGCTCCGTCATCTCTGACCTGGCCCTTTGGATCTGTGGGCTCTAACAGCTTCATTAACTGAGGCCCCTGAGATGCTTGGGCTTAGCTAGATCCCCCCCATCCCTCTGCAGACTCGGTATAACGGTTCTGCTGGTGTGGCTGCCCTGGTGCTTGTTAGCTTCGGATGGCCCCATTTCAAGGCGATCCCATGGAGGCCGGATTCTTGGCATGGGCCCTGCCTACGGGGCATCCGCTTGGCAAGCTGATTAAGTGCTGGCTGCCTGAGCGGGGCTCCATCTGAGACCTCTTCTCACAGGTCCAACGCCTCTCTGGCCTTCCCGTCCCCCTCGGGGGCTGCTGGAAGCTCATTCCAACTGGTCGAGTGAAAGGCGTTAGAGCCGTACAGGGGCGAGGTCTTGGAGCCGCCCAAGCTCCTTTTTCTCTTCTTCTAAGGCGATGTTAATTTTTACCTTTGCTCCAATTAGTTGCTAGTCTGCCGGCCACAGCCACAAATTGGCCCCTTCCCACATGGGCGGCCTGCCAGTGGGCGGTGGGCAGAGGGCAGCCGGAGGCAGGGCTGAGCTCCATCTCTCCCGTGACCCCTTCTGTGTCCGGGGAACATTTGAAGACTGTACGTTACGGACATTACTCATGCTACAAGTTCCCATCCCAAGACCAGACATGGAAGTTGTGCTGGCGTTCCGGGCTCACGGTGAGCAGAGATCTCTTTCTCCATCAGTAATGGAGAGCTCGGGAGGACCAGTCCGAATCCTGCCTCATTCACTTAGTAGCTGAGCCACGTGAGGCCCCGGTGCCTCAGCCTCTTCATCTGTAAGACGGAAAGGAGAAGAGCACCGCTTTCCCGGGGTTACTGTGGGGGCCGCATGTAGAGTCTGCATGAAGCATATAGCAGGTGCTGCATAAATGCCAGTTGTATAATTATCATTAGTGGTGCGGATGCTTTGGCCTCCATCCTTTCCTAAACCACGCCTCTCAGCGTCTTGCCCATCCTCTGCCAGGCTCACCCGGACCCCTGCCTCAGCGCGTGTGGAGGAGGCGGCTGGACCCTTCCCGGAGTGACAGGAGCCATCTTGCCCTTGCCCCCCATGGGCCTGAAAGCTGAGCTGACTGAGGGGTCAGTTCCCCCCGTCTGAGGCACTCCCCTCTCAATTTCCTTCTCTGCAAAGTGGGGATCCTAGACCCTCCCAGGCCCCTCCCCCACGGAGCACATGTGGAGCCCTGGCTGTTCTTTCTCTCATTCCGCGCCCAGGTCTGGATCTGGTCTTAGCTTGGGGTCCCTCAGTTCCCCGGGAGGTCCGAGGAGCTGGGCAGCAGGTGCTCAGGCCCCAGCTCCTCATTCCATCCTCCCGGCCTCTCCGCCGGGAACCCGCCTCTGAAAATGGGGCCCCGAGGGGGAGGGGCCGGTCTCTGTGACGAAGACCTGGAACGATCTCAGAACTAACAGGACCCCCTGCTTCGGCTGACCGGGTTTAGTCTCATTCATCCCTCGGAAACAACAGTTCTCTCTGCTGCTCAGGCTAAGCCGGAGTCCATTAGCCCCGAGGAGGCCCTGAAGGCCAGTGCTGGGACGGATCCCTCCCTCCTCTTGGTGGCAAAGATGGATTTTCCCAGTAAGCCTCCCTGGCCCCTTCACATCCGGGGGAGCACTGTCCCCAGCTCTCCTCATTCCTGTGGCCTGGTTCGCTCCTCCTGAGCCTCCTTAGAAGCTGGTTTTGTCAAGGGAGGGAGCTCCCCTGATTGGCTAGTTGGGGTCAAGGAGAGGGAGGAGCCCAGGACAGCACACCTTCCACTTTGGGCTTGGCAGAGGGAGGGCAGCCGGTCCAGGGTTGATTTCCTTTCAGCTGAATGGACTCTGTGTCAGCTTCAGTCTCCTGGGAACTTGCTCAGGGTTGCTGCGAGCCATTAAGGATTGTGAGGATTGTGCCGAGGCCATTGGGTCACCTGCCTGGGGAGGATGGGGCTGGGGACCATCTGGACAAGTTATAAGGAGACAGAATAATGAGAGGGTCTCTCTTGTTTCTGCCGCCCCGCCTCTCTGGGAATCTGGCCCAGCCTCATGTTCTTCTGACCACCTGGTCTTAGACCGGGCGCTATCCATGGTCCTTGGTGAGCTATCCCTGCTCTTCAGGGTGCTGCCTATGGACATTTGGGGCGCTGTCCATGGTCCGGGGGCGATGCCCATGGTCCTTAGGGAGCTGTCCTTGGACTGGATGACTTCTTCCTTTGCTGCTTCTCGAGGAATCCTCTTTGTGGCTTTTGGTGTGTATGTGCAAAAGATCTGCCCTCTGTACCTCCGCAGACAAGATGGATTGGGTCCCTCTGAGGGTCCAAAAAGGGCAGAAATTTCTCCGGGAGTAATTGAGGGTGGCCAGACATGTGACAGCTGGTGACTGGGTACCGGGGCCAAGTGCTGCTCATCCATGAATTCAGGGACCTGGGAAATGAGTCAAGTGAAATGTCTTCCACATTCTCCTGCTCTTTGCATAGGCTGGATGCTGGAAGACCACCAGAGCTTGTTATGGGATGGACTTATGCATCTGGAGCCAGGGATGCCAAGCAGCAGTGCTCCCTCTCGGGCAGTGGTCTGTTTAATAACAGCATATATGCTTAATCAATCAGATGATAAAAAGCTCCTGGCACAGTAATGAGCATAACCCTGATGCAAGTGCTTACTAATAGAATTTCACAGCATCCATTCTCCGAGCATGCCCAGGGAGTGGGAACACAGCCCTCGATCTGGCTGACAGAATGCTCCAAAGTGGGGTGCTCAGGAAGGGGGGTTTCCCTCCTCAAGCCCACTAAGTGTCCTGGTCAGGACCTGCCCATAAAGAGCCTCAGGATAAATAAATCAAGGGGATAAAGACATTGGGGAAGAGACAAACAAGAGCTTTTCTTATTGTAATGGCCTGAAAGATTTGTCAAATTCAAAATGGATTTAACAAAGGGACCCTGTATGCCTTAGTCAAAAGCAGGGAAACTGGCACTGAGACTCCCCTTGGATGTCAGCAGTCCAGGCAGAACCAGGGGATGAAGCCCATGGGATCTTATGTCATTTATCAAAAAAGACAAATTTTCACCAGTCCAATAGACTTGGGGAACACTCGCAGGAAGCACAAGCACCGTCTTCTAACTCTGTTGCTACTGCAGGTCATATGACTTATCTGAGCATCCATTTTCTCATCTGTGAACTGAAGGGGGAAGAAAAGGGAAGAGAGTGAGAGGGTAGGAGAGGAGGGGAGAGAGAGAGAGAGAAAGAGAGAAAGAGACAGAGACAGAGACAGAGAGAGAGAGAGACAGAGAGAGAGAGAGACAGAGAGAGAGAGAGACAGAGAGAGAGAGACAGAGAGAGACAGAGAGAGACAGAGAGAGAGACAGAGACAGAGACACACACACACAGAGAGAGAGAGAGAGAGAGAGAGAGAGAGAGAGAGAGAGAGAGAGAGAGACTTAGACATACAGACACAGAGAAACAGACAGACACAGACAGACAGAGAAAGAGAAACAGAGAGACAGAGACAAAGAGGGAGAAACAGACAGATACAGAAATAGAGGCACTAGGAAGGTGACAGTGGCATCCGTCTCAGAGAGAGGGTGACAGGTTTGAAAAAAGCTCAAAGAATAGACTCAACAAAACTTGGTAACGTCTTAGATTTGAGAGTTGAGGGAATAACTGGGAAAGAAGATGAATCAAAGATACTCCAAGGTTCTAAACCTAGGATATGTAAACAATGGTGCTATGTGAAGGGACAGCTTCAATTGAGTGCCCCAAGGCTCCAACTTCTACCCTAAGGGAAATCCCATTTCAATCAATGGCATGCATAAAAAACAAGTTGATAAAAGTCTCAGGTTTCTCTGTGTTGGAATGAATAATTAATGAAATCAAAGACTGAGTGAAGTTTCCAGCATTTGGGAAACAAGAGACTGAAACCCACAAAACAGGGTTCATTGAAAGTCAGTGTGGAACTTTACATTAGCATTCCAAAAGAAAACACTGGGATTAAGAACAATTGATGGGAAAACGATCTAAGGAGGAAGGAGCTGGGGTCCCTGCAAGTACTTAGCACAGTGTCTGGCACAGAGTAGATAGTTAACAAATGACTGACTGACTGATTGACATGCTGCCTGGCTCCTAGGCTGGTCCAATATCTACATCCACAAAGAGACAGAGGAGTTCTATTTGAAGGACACATGTGTTCTGCACTCAGCAGACCATAATAGGACAGGAGAAGTACATTTGAGAATCATTAGCTTAGAGATGTCATTAAATTCAGGGATGCTGATGTGAGCACCAAGGGAAGTTGTATGGAGGGAGAAAAAGAGGGGGTCCAAGACAGTCTGAGAAACAGAAATGACTTCTGGGGGTGGAGCCAAGAGGGTGGAATAAAGCCAGGAAATTGCTCCAGCTCTCCTAGTTTCCCTCAAAAACAGCATGAAACCAAGCCTCGGAACAGAGTATGGTGGAATGAAACTGCTCTCCAGCTCAAGATATATTGGAAAAATTTCAAGAAAAGTCAGTATTCAGCTCAGATCAGACAGACTCTGCAAAAGCTCGTGAGAGGGTCTTAATCACAGCAATCAGCAACTAAGATTCTCAGAACTGACTCAGTAGAGGAGCAGACCAGTGGGGCAGCCTCTAGAGCCAGCTCAGAAGGCACACTCTTGGAAACCAGGCTATCTACTGAAAAGAGCAGGCAAAGTTACCCCCTGCAAACACGAGGTCCCCTGTGCTCAAAGCTAAAGCTCAGAACTGCCCAGGAAGCTTAGGACAGCATCCCCTTTGCCCCAGGAGCAGAGCTCAACCATAAAAGTAAAAAAAAGAGGAAATACCAAAAGAAAAGGAAAGAAAATGAGCAATAAACTGAAAAGAACCTTGATCATAGAAAGCTGCTACGGTGATGGGGCAGACCAAAACACAAACTCAAACAGGACAAAATGTCCACAGAGGAAATCTCAAAGAGAGATATGAATTGGTATCAAGCCCAAAGAGGTTTCTTGGAAGTGCTCATAAAAGACTTTAAAAAGCAAATAATATTGAGAGATGAAAAAAATGAGAGAGTCAAAAGCTTGGAAAAAAGAAAGAAAAAATTGACTGAAGAAAACAACTCATTAAAAAATACAGTTGTCCAAACGCAAAAGAAAAAAGTTCACTGAAGAAAATAACACCTTCAGAAGTAGAATTAACTAAATGGAAAAAGAGATACAAAAGCTGACTGAAGAAAATCACACATTAGAACAGGGCAAATGGAAGCTAATGACTTTGTGAGACAGCAAAAATCAGTCAAACAAACTAAAAATAATGAAAAAATGGAAGGAAATGTAAATACCTCATTGGAAAAAAACAGCCGACCTGGAAAATAGATCCAGAAGAGAAAATTTAAAGTTATTGGCTTACCTGAAGGCCATGACCAAAAAAAAAGGGATCCTGGATAGCATTCTTCAAGAGATCATTAAAGAAAACTGCCCCCATATTCTAGAAACAAAGGGGGAAATACTCATTAAAAGAATCCATCAATCACCTTTGGAAAGAGATCCCACAAGGAAAACCCCAAGGAACACGGTTGTAAAACTCCAGAACTATAATCTCAAGGGAAAAATACTACAAGCTGCCGGTTAAAAATGATTCAAATATCAAAGATCAGCAGCAGGGATTACCCAGGACCTGGCAGTTTCTGCAATAAAAGATTGAATGGCCTGGAAAACCATATTCCAGGAGGCAAAGGACCTGGGGTTTCAACCCAGAATTAACTACCCAGCCAGACTCAGCATCATCTTTCAGGGGAGATGATGGAGCTACAAGGAAGTCATAGACTTTCAATCATTTCTATTGGAAAAACACCCAGAACTAAACAGAAACTGTAATCTACAAACACAGGCTTTAAGAGAAGCACAGAAGGGGAAGCGGGGAAATATATATTATTTAAGGCTAAGCTGTTTGCATCTTAGATAGGAAAATGTTATCTGTAACACTGGAGAACTGCCGGAGAACTGCCTCTGTCACTGGGGCACATGCACGAACTGAGGTATGCTTGTGAATGGACTCTGATGTGATGACGTCAGAAAAAACCATTAAGGGTGGAACAAAGTGCTCAGGCTCGCCCGCACAAACTTCTCCCCAGTTCTGGGGGGCGCTCTCCCACCCGGCCATGGGGAGGAGGGGCTGATGGGGCGAGTCACCCCGGGGACACAGAATCCCACAGTCACAGTTGCCGGTCCCGGAAGTTCTCCTGCTGCGGGGCTCGTGCCCCTCCCTCAGAGACTCTCCCCTTCTTCTCCCAAGGCCTCTCCTGGGCCAGGCCCCGGTGAGATGGCCTCCTCTGCACCTCCAGTGGTTGCCTTGTGGCCTCCATCTCCAGAAGTTCTTCCTTTTTCTGGCTCGCTGCCGAGTTTCCCCCAGTTCCTTCAGGCTCCGGGCCTGGCTGGAGTCCGGCGGTCCCATCGGATGCCTCCTCTCCACGTTATTCCTGGAAAGGAACGCGCGGCCCGTGCGTGGAGGCTCTGCAGCTGCTCTCCCGATCCCAGCCGGCCCCGGCGGCCAGATCTCCGGAGCCAGGAGCAGCCTCTGAGAAGCAGCTGGGCCGGGTCCGAGGCCCCATGCTGCCCTCCGCCAGGGGACCTGCTATGGGGGAGGGGGGAGCGGCTGGGGGGGAAGTGTATTCAGGTGGCGCATCCACTCTTCAATGCCCATGGTGGGGGGGGAGATGAAGCCTCACCTGATAAGCTGGAAGGAGCCGGGAAACGGAGGCGAGCCCAAACCTAGAAAACCCTCCTGTGTCTGCTCTGGGTCCACTAGGACCAGTGGGATCCAGCTCAGCCCAGAGGTTCTAACAGAGGGATGCGAGCAAGGACTGCTGACAGTGAGGCTGCCATAGTCACTGAAACACACTACCAAGTGTGCATAGATCGAGCACCTACTGTATACTAAGTCCTAGGGAGACAAAAAATTTAGTCACTTCCTGAAATGAGCTGACTTCCAGCTGGGGCCGGGGCTAGGGAGGGAAGCATTTTGGGGGTGGGACAAGTATGGAGAGAAGTAATATAAGGTGCATAAAAGCAAACCTGAAGGCTCCGTGATGGGAGGGACTCACAGCGTGGGGGCAGAAGGTTCCACGTGGAGGGAGGCCCTGCCCCGAGCCTCCGGGGGAGCGAAGGGGGCAGCGAGGGTGGGGACGCAGTCCCAGGGAAGAGCCTGTGGTGAATGGGGAAATAGGGACCCAGGCTGGCCTTCTGGGCTTTGGGAACACAATGGGAGGAGCGGGAGAAAGCAGGCAAGAAGCCGGCGAGGGACACGGCCCGAGGACAGGACCAGGACCCTGACCGGGGAGTGGGGAGAGGGACAGGCGGAAGTGGAATCAAGGGGGCTTTGGGACTGAGGGAGAAAAGCCACTGAGGGAGGCTTGGAGAAGCAGAAAGGGCACTCTGGAACAGGGAAGGGTTTCAGGGGGAGGGGCCGGAACTGATGGGAGGAGACTGAGGGTTCTGTGAAGCTCTTGTGGTGGGGGGAGCGGATAGCTGCTAGGGAGGAGCCCCAACAAGGGCCGTCCCACAGGGGGCCAGATGTCTCCCACTGCACTGGTAGCAGTGTTCGAGGCCCTTCTTAGGGACGCTGGAATGTGACGTCAAGGGTGGGTGTGCATGAGAACATGTGTGCATCAGTGTGCAGTGTGTCCTCGGAGTGTGTGTGTGTGAGAGAGACACAGAGACAGAGACAGAGAGAGAGACAGAGAGAGAGAGACAGAGAGAGACAGAGACAGAGAGAGAGACAGAGAGATAGAGAGAGACAGAGACAGAGAGACAGAGACAGAGAGAGAGAGACAGAGAGAGACAGAGACAGAGAGAGACAGAGACAGAGAGATAGAGACAGAGAGATAGAGAGAGACAGAGATAGAGAGAGACAGAGACAGAGAGAGACAGAGACAGAGATATAGAGACAGAGAGAGACAGAGACAGAGAGAGACAGAGACAGAGAGAGACAGAGACAGAGAGATAGAGACAGAGAGATAGAGAGAGACAGAGATAGAGAGAGACAGAGACAGAGACAGAGAGAGACAGAGACAGAGATATAGAGAGACAGAGACAGAGAGATAGAGACAGAGACAGAGAGAGAGACAGACAGACAGACAGAGAGATAGAGACAGAGACAGAGAGAGACAGATACAAAGAGAGAGACAGAGACAGAGAGAGACAGAGACACACAGAGAGAGACAGAGACAGGGAAGCGGAGAGAGGTGGAAGTGGAGATGGAGAAAGACAAAGGGGGACGGGAGGAGGACAAAGGGGATGGAGGAGGACAAGGAGCCCTCCAAAGAGTGGAGAAGGTGAAGAGAGGGATGGAGAGTGGAGGAGAGTGCAGAAGCTCCATACGGGCCTTTAAAAGGCCGGCTGGAGTTGCTGGATTTTGCCCTGGAGGCCGGGGAGCTGGTAGCCTGGTCCAGACCCGAGAGGCCGGGGGCTGCATCTGGTCCTCCCAAGGCAGGCTGAGGTTCCGGGGGCAGCTTTCTCTTTCCCTACGATCTTTCAGCAGGAGAAAGTTGTGTTTTTTCCTTCATGTAATCACAGTGTTCATCTACTTAGGGAGGTGTCAGCACTGAAGCATCCTGTTATTACAGCTGGCAGTAATTAATAAAGGGGCTGGTATGACTCTTCTTGTCATCGTCACTCTGAAAATGCAGAAGAAAAGGGATCCAGGGCAGGCTCCCGCCCTCCTTGGGAAGGCGGATTTCCGGGGGATTTCTGCAGGATCCCTCAGCAGGACCAGGAGAGCAGCTAGGAAAGTATAGAGGAAAATAGCCTGTGGGCAGCGTGGGGCCTGG
The DNA here is from genome assembly GCF_048593235.1 of Sminthopsis crassicaudata. Lineage (NCBI taxonomy): Eukaryota > Metazoa > Chordata > Mammalia > Dasyuromorphia > Dasyuridae > Sminthopsis > Sminthopsis crassicaudata. The sequence goes on from NC_133618.1 coordinate 682,855,183, forward strand.
GACCCCGGGCAGAGCTGTGTGCAGCCCACCGAGCCGCTGCTCCCCCCCCCCCCAGCAGGTCCCCTGGCGGAGGGCAGCATGGGGCCTCGGACCCGGCCCAGCTGCTTCTCAGAGGCTGCTCCTGGCTCCGGAGATCTGGCCGCCGGGGCCGGCTGGGATCGGGAGAGCAGCTGCAGAGCCTCCGCGCATGGGCCGCGCGTTCCTTTCCAGGAATAACGTGGAGAGGAGGCATCAGATGGGACTGCCGGACTCCAGCCAGGCCCGGAGCCTGAAGGAACTGGGGGAAACTCGGCAGCGAGCCAGAAAAAGGAACAACTTCTGGACATGGAGGTCACAAGGCAACCACTGGAGGTGCAGAGGAGGCCGTCTCACCGGGGCCTGCCCAGGAGAGGCCTTGGGAGAAGAAGGGGAGAGTCTCTGAGGGAGGGGCGCAAGCCCCACAGCAGGAGAACTTCCGGGACCGGCAACTGTGACTGTGGGATTCTGTGTCCCCCGGGGTGACTCGCCCCATCAGCCCCTCCTCCCCATGGCCGGGTGGGAGAGCGTCCCCCAGAACTGGGGAGAAGTTTGTGTGGGCAAGCCTGAGCACCTCGTGCCCTTCTCTAAAAAGTGACTTGGGCCCTTAATGGAAACACTCCAGCTGGGCTTGTAACTGACAGTGTGAGAGACTTCGGGGACACTTCCAGGACCCTAAGGGCATCACAGGCCCCTATTCCAGGAGGGTGAGAACAGGAACGCCTGGGAGGGCAGACGGCACAAATGGGCCAAGAGCCCTCCTTTATAAAGCGGTGCAATAAAACCTAGTAGCCCTCAGGAGCAAGTATGCTAGTGGGCGGAGTGGGAAGCAGGAGTGGGAAGTGGGAGTGGGAAGTGGGAGGGGTAGGAAGCAGGAGGAGGGAGCACACCTTTCCTGTCCAGCCTGGGTCATAGATCCAGCCTGGCCTTTATGAGGTGTAATGTGCTGTTGTCTCCAGAAACTACCGATCACTCTCTGGTCTAGAGGAGAGACTTCTTCCTCCAGAGAGCCACCTCAACTCTGACCTAGAGCAGAGACCCCCCATCTTTCCAGTGCCACCCTCTTTTATCCTCCCAGAGAATGGACATGGGATAATGCAAGGGCTTCCGGGAAAAATTACTTCAACCAATGAACTTGTTCCTCCTAGTTAAGCAAGCTCCTCCCCAGGAGTTCACAAGTAAAAGCCGGAACTAGAGAATTGTCAAGTACCGACTTAGCACTTAGTAAAAACCTAATATCTTATTATCTCATTAGCACTTAGTAAGAACCTAACATCTCCCCCTTTCTTTTGATTTAGAACATAGGGTGGTCATGACCTTGAAACATAAATCCATCAATATGGGAGGCATTATACATAATTACATAGATTATATAAATACATAGTAACAGTAACATAGTAACATAACACTAGAAGTATGTAACAAATAACATGATCAAATAATCATAAATTGAAAATTTATAAATGTCCATAAGTCCATTGTCCATTAGTCCCATCTTGTGTTAGGAAATTCAATTATTCCTGCTGGTTTTAAAGTTCTTTAACAGTCTTCTTATTATCCATGCTCTTTCAGTGTCAGATGTTTCTTAGATTTTCTCCTTTGTTTTGAGGTCTTTCTCTTTTTCTGTCTCTCTCTGATGGACAAGGCAAATACGACTCGTTGGCACCCATCTGATTCCTTCTCCATCTGAAGAAATACAAGCAGTTAACCTATTTAATTACCTTCTATTTACCGCTTTCTAAATCTCTTCTCATCATCTGGCAATTACATTGGAGTTGTTTGCACTGGACACAGCCCTGTTGGTTTAAAAGGCCTGTATTCTCCCCAAGTGTAATCCATTTTTGCAATCTGATTGCCTTTTGGCTCACTTATCAGGTAATCCCTTTCTGCCATGTGATTGCTTTTTCTGCAGGTTGTTGGGTGTAACATCAGCTGCCATCATGCCCCAAGTCTTTTTTGCCTGGGGCCCTGGACCTGGGCCCCTCATCCCGTTTCCCTGAATTAGTCTACACTCTGCTGCCCAATGGAATCCTCTGTTGCATTTTGGACATGGGGTTTTAGGTCTTCTCTCACCCTGTCTTCTCACTGTATCTCCATACCTACACTGAGCCCTTAGATGTTCAATTTTTCCACATTGAAAACATCACCTAGTTTCTCTAGAAGTCCCTTGCCAGCAGGGACCCTATCTTTCCATATTCATCATAGTCTGGGTATAAAAAGTATTTGTTCCTACTGTAGCACAGCATCTTATGATCTCCTCTAAAGGAGCATCTTTGTCTAATCCCCATATAATTCTTTTGCAAATCTCATTGGCATTTTCCTTAGCCAAATGTCTGGTCATTATTTCTGTAGCTGCATTTTCTCCAATAGTTCTTTTGACTGCAGTTTGCAAATGTCCCACAAAATCCGCAAAAGGTTCATTGGGACCTTGCTCTATTTTAGTGAAAGCCTCTCCCTGATCTTTCTGTCCAGGAAGGACACCCCAAGCTTTTATTGCAGCCTTAGCAATTTGTTCATATATTGTCATGGTATAATTAATCTGTTCTGAATTCTCTCCATACCGACCTTCACCAGCCAAGTGCTCAAAAGTGAATTGTGTGTTAACTCCTATTTCCAAATTGCATCTGACTTGGATTTTACATAATTCATGAAACTCCACAAGCCATAACAAAATTTGTCCAGGTTGTAGACATGTTCTTGCTATGGATTTCCAATCATTTGGGGTTAGGACTTCATAAGACAAACCATCTAGTAACATTCTAACATAAGCTGATGTAGCCCCATAAAGGGTACAACCTTTTTTCAAATCTTTAATTTTATTCAAATCTAAAGGTGCATATCTTCTCCTTTTTTGACCTACAGAGTCAATCTCTTCAATCACAGGATATGCATGTATAAAATCACTTATATCCTGTCCTTCTCTCTTAGCTTTAACCAATGCTTTTTCTAATCTTGTCATAGGCTTAGGTTGCTTCACCGGAGATTGTATTTGTGTTTCTGCCTCTTCCCCTCCTCCTTCTTGCTCCACCCCTGAAGGGTTAATTGAGGGAGGAGATGGGAGGTGCTCCTGTTGCTGTTGCTCAGAATTGTACTTAACTTCAGTGTTATCTGATTCATCCTTTTCACCTAGTTTAGTTGACACCTCCCCATTTTGCTCCTCCTTCTCTTCCTTTAGAATAACAATTTTAAAAGCCATTTGGATTAAATTATAGGTATGAAGTGTATCTTTGGAAACTGAGTTTGGTTTGGAATTGTAGTGTTCACCTAATTGCTTTCCTACTAATTCCCATTCATCTAGATCCAATTCTTCTTCCAGAGAAAAACAAGGACATATGACCTGCACAGTTTTTAAAAGTTCAGTGATCTCCTCCAAAATTATAATCAATCCTTAACTTTTCATAACCTTGATGATGCTCTCCAAACATTTTCCTTGAACAGAAGGTGTTTGCCCCATTTCACTATAAGAGATTGCTGGTTTAGCCCTTAACAAGTTAAGTTCCTTATTTATATATTAGCACGCTCACTTAATCTTTAACAAACTTTCCTTGTTACTCACGGTTCTGGGTCAAAGAGACTGAGATCTGGATCGGAGGCTTTTTTAACAAACTTTCCTTGTTACTCACGGTTCTGGGTCAAAGAGACTGAGATCTGGATCGGAGGCTTTTCCACTGGAATCAGGATCATGTCTGTCCCTGTTCAGGCGCCAAATTGCCATGGTCTGGTCTAGCTCCTCTGAAGGGTTCAGAATAAGTCCTTGAATGAGAAGGTCTGGTCTAGCTCCTCTGAAGGCCTCAGAATAAGTCCTTGTCAGGATAAGCAAAAGTCCTTGCCACACGTTGTGAATGGTAATATGTGACATGCTGTTGTCTCCAGAAACTGCCAATCGCTCTCTGGTCTAGAGGAAAGACTTCTTCCTCCAGAGAGCCACCTCAACTCTGACCTAGAGCAGAGACTCTCCATCTCTCGAGTGCCGCCCTCTTTTATCCTCCCAGAGAATGGGCTTGGGATAACGCAAGGGCTTCTGGGAAAAATTACTTCAACCAATGAACTTGCTCCTCCTAAGCATGCAAGCTCCTCCCCAGGAGTTCACAAGTAAAACTCCCAGTAAAGGCCGAACTAGAGAATTGTCAAGTACCAACTTAGCACTTAGTAAAAACCTAATATCTCATTATCTCATTAGCACTTAGTAAGAACCTAACAATGAGGGGCAAAAGCCTGAGCCAAGAAGGCCTCTCCATCCCTCAGGCTCCTCCCAGATCTCCATAGTTGATTCCTTGCAGGGGGAGGGTGCTGACTTCTGGGCGAGCTTTATTCTTCCAAACACGGGCCAGAACCTGAAGAGACAAATTGATTAATTTGGATGAGCGTGTGTGGGAATTGGGACCCATTGCTCTCCAGAGCCGGGTGGAGTGACTCTGGTGGGTTCAGGGCCCTTGGGCTCTGCTCAGCTGTTAAAATTGAGTCGGGCTGAATATTCATGACCAGAGGGAGCCGAGCTTCTCTCACCTCCCAGGATATTCAGAGCCTTTGTGCCCCCCCCCAGAAGGCAGCTTGGGGGCAGGAGCTGTCCAGCTCCTACGCTGGTATGAGTCAGGGCCGGTGTGCCCCCAAGCACCGGAGCACTGGCCTCAAAGTGTTCCTTAGATGCTGTAACACTCAGTCAAAGGTGGGGTAAGGAGCCTTCCCAGGCCTGCTGTGAACATGAAACAGAAACCGCTTTAGCTGCTGCTCCCGGTTCTCTGGGGACACCCAAGCACCGGCTTCCCAGAGGCTTCCTGGGCTCTCCTCAAAGCAATGAGTGTGCAACAAATGCACACATCTGGCGCATCTGGAGATGAAGGCCCCGGACTGACTTCTGATGTTCTCTGGGTACCCAGGGACCCTACGGGCCTTAATCCTGCTGGGGAGCCTGGCCCATTAATCAACATTTATCAAGTGCCTTCTATGCGCCAAGCACCAAGCTGAGGGATACAAAATAAACAGCAGACCGTCCTACCTCCTAAGGACTTACATTCTAATGGAGAAGACAGCTCGCAAGCAAACAAAGACAGAGCTCAATCCGTGCAGGACAAGTAGGAGAATGAGCAGAGGGATGGGAAGGCTTCCTGAAGAGGCAAAATTTCAGCTGGAACCCAAAGGCAGCCAGGGAGTCAGCCCGGGCATGGGAAAGGGGCAGCCAGAGAGAAAGCCCAGGGAAGGAGGGTTTTGTTTGAGGAAAAGCCATGAGTCCAGGACCATGGGACCAAAGAGTGTATGTTGGGGCATGAGGTGTGAGAAAGGGAGGAGAGGTGAGAGGAAGTGATGAAGGGCTTTATAGAGGGCAGAACTTTACTTGAAGCAAGGATACTTACAACAAGGTGGTAACTCAGTGGAAAGGATGAGATCATGGTTCTCCAGTTGCCATATATACTCAGTATTCAACATGGTGATGTCATGGTTCTCTAGTTCCCATATATACTCAGTACTCAGCGTGGTGACGTCATGGTTCTCCAGTTGCCATATATACTCAGTGCTCAGCATGGTGATGTCATGGTTCTCTAGTTCCCATATATACTCAGTGCTCAGCGTGGTTATGTCATGGTTCTCTAGTTCCCATATGTACTCAGTATTCAACATGGTGATGTCATGGTTCTCTAGTTCCCATCTATACTCAGTGCTCAGCATGGTGATGTCATGGTTCTCTAGTTCCCATCTATACTCAGTACTCGGTGTGGTGATGTCATGGTTCTTTAGTCCCCATATATACTCAGTACTCAGCGTGGTGATGTCATGGTTCTCTAGTCCCCATATATACTCAGTACTCAGCATGGTGATGTCATGGTTCTCTAGTTCCCATATATACTCAGTACTCAGCATGGTGATGTCATGGTTCTCTAGTTCCCATATATACTCAATACTCAGCATGGTGATGTCATGGTTCTCTCGTTCCCATATATACTCAGTACTCAGCATGGTGATGTCATGGTTCTCTAGTCCCCATATATACTCAGTGCTCAGCATGGTGATGTCATGGTTCTCTAGTCCCCATATAGACTCAGTACTCAGCGTGGTGACGTCATGGTTCTCTAGTCCCCATATATACTCAGTACTCAGCATGGTGATGTCATGGTTCTCTAGTTCCCATATAGACTCAGTGCTCAGCGTGGTGATGTCATGGTTCTCTAGTTCCCATATATACTCAGTGCTCAGCACGGTGATGTCATGGTTCTCTAGTCCCCATATATACTCAGTACTCAGTGTGGTGATGTCATGGTTCTCTAGTCTCCATATATACTCAGTACTCAGCATGGTGATGTCATGGTTCTCTGGTTCCCATATATACTCAGTGCTCAGCACGGTGATGTCATGGTTCTCTAGTCCCCATATATACTCAGTACTCAGTGTGGTGATGTCATGGTTCTCTAGTCCCCATATATACTCAGTACTCAGCATGGTGATGTCATGGTTCTCTAGTCCCCATATAGACTCAGTACTCAGCGTGGTGACGTCATGGTTCTCTAGTCCCCATATATACTCAGTACTCAGCATGGTGATGTCATGGTTCTCTAGTTCCCATATATACTCAGTACTCAGCATGGTGATGTCATGGTTCTCTAGTTCCCATATATACTCAATACTCAGCATGGTGATGTCATGGTTCTCTCGTTCCCATATATACTCAGTGCTCAGCGTGGTGATGTCATGGTTCTCTAGTTCCCATATATACTCAGTACTCAGCGTGGTGATGTCATGGCTCTCTAGTTCCCATATATACTCAGTACTCAGCGTGGTGATGTCATGGTTCTCTAGTCCCCATATATACTCAGTACTCAGCGTGGTGATGTCATGGTTCTCTAGTTCCCATAAATACTTAGTACTCAGCATGGTGATGTCATGGTTCTCTAGTCCCCATATATACTCAGTACTCAGTGTGGTGATGTCATGGTTCTCTAGTCTCCATATATACTCAGTACTCAGCATGGTGATGTCATGGTTCTCTGGTTCCCATATATACTTGGTGCTTAGCATGGTGATGTCATGGTTCTCTAGTCCCCATATAGACTCAGTACTCAGCGTGGTGACGTCATGGTTCTCTAGTCCCCATATATACTCAGTACTCAGCATGGTGATGTCATGGTTCTCTAGTTCCCATATATACTCAGTACTCAGCATGGTGATGTCATGGTTCTCTAGTTCCCATATATACTCAATACTCAGCATGGTGATGTCATGGTTCTCTCGTTCCCATATATACTCAATACTCAGCATGGTGACGTCATGGTTCTCTCGTTCCCATATATACTCAGTACTCAGCGTGGTGATGTCATGGTTCTCTAGTTCCCATATATACTCAGTACTCAGCATGGTGATGTCATGGTTCTCTAGTTCCCATATATACTCAATACTCAGCATGGTGATGTCATGGTTCTCTCGTTCCCATATATACTCAGTACTCAGCGTGGTGATGTCATGGCTCTCTAGTTCCCATATATACTCAGTGCTCAGCGTGGTGATGTCATGGTTCTCTAGTTCCCATAAATACTCAGTACTCAGCGTGGTGATGTCATGGTTCTCTAGTCCCCATATAGACTCAGTACTCAGCATGGTGACGTCATGGTTCTCTAGTTCCCATATATACTCAGTACTCAGCGTAGTGATGTCATGGTTCTCTAGTTCCCATAAATACTTAGTACTCAGCGTGGTTATGTCATGGTTCTCTAGTTCACACATGCTCAGTACTCAGCATGGTGATGTCATGGTTCTCTAGTTCCCATAAATACTCAGTGCTCAGCATGGTGATGTCATGGTTCTCTAGTCCACATATTCTTAGAACTCAGCATGGTGATGTCATGGTTCTCTAGTTCCCATAAATACTCAGTACTCAGCGTAGTGATGTCATGGTTCTCTAGTTCCCATAAATACTTAGTACTCAGCGTGGTGATGTCATGGTTCTCTAGTCCCCATATATACTCAGTACTCAGCATGGTGATGTCATGGTTCTCTAGTTCCCATAAATACTCAGTGCTCAGCATGGTGATTTCATGGTTCTCTAGTTCCCATAAATACTTAGTACTCAGCGTGGTGATGTCATGGTTCTCTAGTTCCCATAAATACTCAGTACTCAGCGTAGTGATGTCATGGTTCTCTAGTTCCCATAAATACTCAGTACTCAGCGTGGTGATGTCTTGGTTCTCTAGTTCACACATGCTCAGTATGCTGTAATTACGTAATTACTATAAGGAATTTAAGGACTAAGAAGGACTGGAAGGGATACCGTCTTCTTTGACACCCCCTCCAGGGACCCTCTTGCCTCCTGCACTAAGATCAAGGCTGGTCCCCCGGTCCTCCAGAACATCACAGGGCTTTGAATGCTAAGCACAGTATTTTGTGTTTGGTCCTAAAGCCATGGGGAGATACTGGGCTTTATCAAACAGAGAGTGACGTTGTTTATTCTGTGCTTTAAGAAAATCTCTGGGCACTGACTGCAGCCGGAGGGGGAGAGGCTAAGGCAGGTAGACCCCATCCCAGGTATTGCAGTGACCCAGACATGGGATGGTGAGAACAAGCACCGGGGTGAGGGCAAGGTCAGCAGGAGAATGGTCCCCAAGGCCAGAGGTCTCTGGCTGCCCTTGGGAGCACTGAGAGGGAGATGGACCCCAAAGGCCTGTGGCCACAGGGGCCAATCATGGCACAGGAACACTGAGCAGATGAGTAGGGGAGAAGCAGCACTCTGGGCTAATCATGGCCCCCTCTTCCCGTCCCAGTCACCCAGTCACCCAAGTCCTGGGTCAGGCTGGCCACCAAACAGAGCTGCCTTCTCTGAGAACTGGAAGCCCCTGTCTCTGAGCTCCTGCAGGGGGAGCACATCATGCAGAGTCCACAGTAATGCATTTGTTAAGCTGGACACAGGCTGGTCAGATTCCTGGGGAATCAGGGAGGTTTTGGCTGAAAGTTGTGCTAGGGAAGGTCAGAAATGGCCCATCCCTCAGGGCTCCCAGTGACTTCAGGCCCACCCACCCCCGCCCCCAGAGCCTGTGTGGTGGGAGGGCAGGCTGGGCACGCAGTCACCTGTTCTGTGCTGGGACTGCTGGTGTTCAGGACCCCCTACCCACAGGGGCCAGGTCGTGAATCTGCTCCCATCCTTGCAGGTCCTTCTGGACAAATTTAGGGTTAGATTAGGGTTAATTTTGAGATGATGATGATGATGATGATGATTCAGATCTCTCTCTTCCTTCTGGGCCTCAGTTTCCTTATCTGTAAAGGGAAGGGGCAAGTCCAGAGGGCTTCTGGGTCCCTTCTAGCTCTAGGTCCTGGGATCAGAGAACATTTCCGATTACCATTTGGGAAAGGGCTCATGGAGCTATGTTCCCTCATTTTGAGAGGAGGAAGCAGAGGCACAGGGAGACATGACTTGTCCAAAGTCACCAGCCAGGATTCGAGCCCCAGCCGTGTGCCTCCAAACCTGGTAGCGAGTGCTCCCCCCAGCCCTTCCCTTCTTCCCTGGGGAGCTGTTGGAGACAGATTGTAACCCAGAGGTGAATTGAGGGTGGGTCTCCTGTCTGCCCCCGGGAGGGGGGCTCCCATTCTCCTGCAGAGACCAGATGAGGGCAGGCAAGCCCCAGGTATCTCTCTGCTGGGCTGCCCTGAGTAAATGAACCCCTAGTAAAATCCTATCTGCCTATAATGTCATTTTAACCGAATTGCCGGGTTTATGAAATTAAAGTGACTGGAAAAAGGAGTCTGGATGAAGTTTATGAGCCTTTTATGTCGTCTTATTGAGTTTTTATGAACGCTAATTCATTACAGAAAGGCAGGGAGGCTGCTCAGAGCTTTCACCTCCCACCGGGACGCTAACAGAACAGAGGGCTGTGTCCTCCCAAAGTTTTAAATAGTCTCCGGTCCTGCTCCCGGCCTCCCTACACCCTGACTCTCCTCAGGGGAAGCAGCTCCATGGAGGAGGACCAGGGCTAGAGCCCGGGGCAGAGGGGGCAGGACGGGAGCAGGACGGATCATGCTCAGTAGTGAAAGGGAGGGTAGAGCTGGGGGGAGAAGAAAGGACGCTCAGCCCCAGCGTTCTGCCCCACGAGCATCACGAGTCTGTAAGGGGGGGGGTAGAATGGTTGTGAGGAAGCTGAAGCCCAAAGTTGGGAAGGGCTGCCTGAAAAGAGTCCAGAAAGAGCCCAGAGCAACATCCCAGGGCACAGGGCATTGAGAGGGGCATTAGCCCCAAAGGGTTGGGGGGGTGGGGAGTTGGACCAGCCAATTTCTAGATGGGCTTGAGTGTCTAGGTCACCACCAGGAATGGCCCGCAGGAAGTGGGGGGGAGCTTCCCATCAGGGAGAAGAGGAACGACACTGGGAGTCACGGGGGTGTGAGGGGTTCAGGGGTTCGGGGGCTTGGGGCAAGGAGAATTGGGTCTGGGGCTGGCCCTTGACGCTTACTTCGGCGCCCCAAACCGGAGACGAGAAGGGTCACTTGCCTGCTCACGGGCTTGTCAAGAAAGAGCTTCCAACGTGAGCTGGGCGTTGGGACCCCCGAGGCCTCTGGCCACAGCTGGCCAGCGCTGTAACCCCCACCAGCACTGAGAGGGGTCCCCACCCTCTGCAGCCCCTCCCCAGCTCCCCTGCTGGCCACGGCCTCCCACTGTGCCCCAGCCCACCCCGACAAGGGCCCCCGCTCCGGTCAGGACGTGAAATCTTAGGAAATCCAGCTTGCCGGAGACAGCCCCAGATCCAGGCCCCAGAGCGGTTCCTGAGCCTGCCGGGCCGGCCAAGCAAGAGTCATTATTGTTTCATTCATTACAGACATCCCAAGAACCCGCTCCCTCCCTTGGGTCTCCCCCTCCCCTCTGAAAATTTTCACTCCGGCCCCCACCCTGCAGGCTGCCCAGATCCCAGGTCCTGGGACCTCATCTCTCCTCTCTTCCCTAAGCCAGTCACCAAGCATTGATTAGGCACCTGCTGGGTGCCCCAGGCTGGGAGCTGGACATACAAATACAAAGAAAGAAGGGATTCACAGGCCCCCCTCCCTCAGCATTTGCTGGTTAGTATGTGACCCTGCCCCCCCAGGGCTGAATGAAAGCATCTTCACCTCCCCCCCTCCCCCCCACTGCCTCAGCCCTGCTGCGCCCTGGGACGTGGCTCTCCACCCTGTGAGCCGGACTTCTAGAGGGCAGCCCCTCCCGCCCCGTCCCCCCGCCCCGGGCTTCAGCTTCCTCCCAGCCTGGTGCTCCCCCCCCCCAGGGAGGCTCCCCAATGCTCCCCCTAACAGACCCTTGTCTGCGGCCAGAGATGCTGCCCAGGATGTTTGTTGGGAAGGCAAGGAGGAGCGTGGAGGTGGAAGCGCCTCATTTCTGCAGAAGCACTGGGAAGTCCTCAGTCGTTGCGTGCAGAGCCTCAGCTCCCCCGCCTGGTGTTTTCCTTGGGCACTTTTGTCTCTTCAGACCTCAGTTTCCTCATCTGTAAGATGGGGCAATCGGGCGGATGATCTCCAAGGAAGGATTCTCGGAGTCCCACCCTCAGACTCTGTGGCCTCCCACGCTCAGCACGCACGGCCACGGATAAAGCGCCGAGGCGGCCGGCCCTCTCCTCTGGGCTCCGTGACGCCGTTGTCTCAGGAGAACAAGCCCGGTGGGATCTGGCCAGAGTAGTCGTCGACCCCTGAGAAGAGGGAAAGGTCAGTGGGGGCCAAACTGCCAGCCAGGGTCAGGAGGAAGGTCCCGGCCCCCAAGGGAGTTACCGAGGTGGAAGAGGGAACAAAGATGGAGCCCTTTGATGGAGATGTGCCCACGTACTGCCAAACGTGCCACAGACAGGAAGAAGCAGCACGGCTCCGGTGCCCACTGTGCCCACTGCACTGGCCTGGGCACACTGTGCCCACCACCTGGGCTGGCTGGGGAAGGCTTGGGGCTCAGGATCGCATGGAGTGATTGGTGGCGAGGGCCACGGCTCCCCCATTCCCTTGGAGAGATGCAGCATATGGAAGGGTTCGTGGATGGAGCCTGAGGTCAGAGGGGACCCCAAGGGTGAGGACCATGTGCTCTGCCCTGATGTCCCACGAACAACCATCGGCTTCCCAGAAAAGAGCTCGGCGGGCACTGGGGTATTTTATCTGGGCCCTACGCAGCCCCCATCCCCCATGCTCCTGGTCCGGGCCGGAGCAGAACAGACACTTCTGGGGGATCTTCTCCACCGAGGCCGGCCAGGCGACTCTCAGACGTCCAAGGGCCTCGCCCTACACGGGCCCAGAAGTGTCTGCCGGCCGGTGGGAGACTCTCAACAGCCGGTCCCCAATGGCGGCCGTGGGGGGACACGGAGTCCCCGGCGATCAGGGGCGCTGCCGCCCAAAGTTGGGCCCCGCCTCCCCTTCCTCATGAGCTCCCGGGCATTCTGCCACGAACACCCAGGGCCTCAGCCGTGATGGATCTGCTGTCTCCGGGCCACGAGGTTCTGCAAGGTCTGAAGTCTGCACCCCCTCCACGCCCCCACACCCCGTCAGCCCTTCCCCCACCGCGTCCTTCAACCCAGCTTCCAAGGCCAGAGGAACCCGGCCTCTCCGCGCTCTGTCCCCGGGGTCCTTGGGCCGGGAGGAAGGACAGTCAGCCTGGTCTCTTTCCGGAGGCTCCCAAGTGCTACATTTCCCTGCTTCCTGTCAATCCGTCTTGGAGCTATCAGGAGCCAGAGGCAAGATTTTCTGCTCCGTTGGAAGGCGGCTGTCCAGCCTCGGTGCATGCTGGGCCCATTTGAATGATTACGCAATCCTTCGGTGCCTTTTCATCCACTGCAGACCCAGCCAATAAAGCAGTTCACTTGTGTCCAAGGCTCCAAAGGACTGGGGGCAGTGACGGAGCAGCGGGGAGTGGCAGCCGCCTTCCAGGACCAGCTGAGGCTTTCCCTTCCAGGAATCGCCCGGCGGCCTCCATCTCCCAGGACCAGCTGAGGCTTTCCCTTCCAGGGATCGCCCGGCGGCCTCCATCTCCCAGGACCAGCGGAGGCTTTCCCTTCCAGGAATCGCCCGGCGGCCTCCATCTCCCAGGACCAGCGGAGGCTTTCCCTTCCAGGGATCGCCCGGCGGCCTCCATCTCCCAGGACCAGCGGAGGCTTTCCCTTCCAGGGATCGCCCGGCGGCCTCCATCTCGCAGGACCAGCTGAGGCTTTCCCTTCCAGGAATCGCCCGGCGGCCTCCATCTCCCAGGACCAGCGGAGGCTTTCCCTTCCAGGAAATCGCCCGGCGGCCTCCATCTCCCAGGACCAGCGGAGGCTTTCCCTTCCAGGAAATCGCCCGGCGGCCTCCATCTCCCAGGACCAGCTGAGGCTTTCCCTTCCAGGAATCGCCCGGCGGCCTCCATCTCCCAGGACCAGCGGAGGCTTTCCCTTCCAGGGATCGCCCGGCGGCCTCCATCTCCCAGGACCAGCGGAGGCTTTCCCTTCCAGGAATCGCCCGGCGGCCTCCATCTCCCAGGACCAGCGGAGGCTTTCCCTTCCAGGAAATCGCCCGGCGGCCTCCATCTCCCAGGACCAGCGGAGGCTTTCCCTTCCAGGAAATCGCCCGGCGGCCTCCATCTCCCAGGACCAGCTGAGGCTTTCCCTTCCAGGAATCGCCCGGCGGCCTCCATCTCCCAGGACCAGCTGAGGCTTTCCCTTCCAGGAATCGCCTGGAGGCCTCCATCTCCCAGGACCTAACTTCCTTCGGGAACCAGCTTTCCTGTGATGAGTTCCTGAGAAAAGCCTTTCCGACCTCTGGCTGTTCACACATTCTGGAGAACATTCCCCAGAAGCCTCGGGGCGGGGGGCGCTCCAACGGTTTTTCTGAAAAGTAACGAAATTCATTTCCTCATTTGAAAAAAGTTACTTTTCCTCTTAGCAGGGGCTATTTAACAGGGGACGACCGGGGTCACGGCCGAGGGGCTGGGGGGGACGACCGGGGTCACGGCCGAGGGGCTGGGGGGGGACGACCGGGGTCACGGCCGAGGGGCTGGGGGGGACGACCGGGGTCACGGCCGAGCACCCCGAGAATTCTGTTCGCTGAATTAATGCAGCAGGCGACAGTCCCATCTCCCATTCTGTATCAGCTGTTAGGAGCTCTTGGAATTCAGAAAGTGGACAGAATGGGGGAGGGGTGGAGGTGCTCTGTGCCACGTGACCGGCCCTGGGGGGGCACGAGCACATCCAGCCCGCCCAGCTTTTGTTGATTAAGTTGCTGGATGGCAAACCCCGAGGGCGGCCCATATGGAGAAGCAGCTGTTCCAGACACAAGTTGTCTTTATTTACTGGGAGGCGCCTGGCAGCAACAACCAGGAGGAGATGGCTTTCTCCCTCGTCCTTGGTGGGGACCCGCCCTTAGGACTGGAGATTTCTCTCCCTCTGTGCTCACCCCCCTTGCGGTGACCCCCAGCTCAGGGTCACAACGTAACCTTGGGGGCCGCCCGACATCTGGCTCTCCTCGACTTCAGAGGCTCCGGGGTTTGCATGCACTGGGGCCAGTCCCGCCCCCGGCTTTCTCAAAGATGGCCCTGGTTTATCGGCCGATGTAGGAGACTCCGGCTTGTTTGATCGTCCCTGCCACGCAGTCCGTCTTGCATCTCCCATCTTGCGATGTCCGGCCTTCGGCTCGCGCAGCCCGGAGGATGCTTTCTCTCACTTTTCACTGGCAAGAAGCTGACGGTCAGACTCGACGGCCTCTTCAGGCCCCGGGGTCTCCCGCCACCCTTTGGGCCAGTGGATGTGGGACTCTTGTGAAAGTAAATCAGCCACCACTGGGCACAGGGAAGCGCTCTGGTCTGCGGCCCTCTCTGGGCATCTCGTCCGTTGTGGACATTCACTGTTGGAAGCGTCGGCCTGCTCTAATCGTGAGATGAAACTTGCTAAGGATAGATATGAAAATTTCTCTTAGACTCTAGAAATCACCTTCCTGAGCACCAAACGGAGCGGACAAACATGGACGCCGGCGAATATGGAAACAATCCGAGGGGCTGACGGAAATCAAGCTCCCTGAGAGCCAGAGCGGCTGCTCAGAGATCCCGTGTGACCCCAGACTGAGCTTTGAGCCGAGGGGAGCTCAGCACCCTGCCTGCTACCCTGAGCAGCCCTGGGGAGAAGACTGTGCTCACTCCTGGGCCCCCACTTTCAATCAGGAAGGATTCTGACCTTGAAGTAATGGGTGTCTATTCTCATCCATTCTGAGACAAAGGATCATCCCGGGAGCCGCCTTCCTTCCTGGACAAGGCTCTCGGGCCAAGGGATGTGTGGATGGCAGAGCCAATCATCACTGTCTGAACTCGGAAGCTTCCACCTCCACAGGTGGACGGAAGTGCCCCATGGGGCCGCCGATGTGCCCCAAGCCTCGCTCCCGGCTCCTCTTCTCCACTTTTCACTTGAAGATCACCTCAGTCCCCACTTCCAATGATCGTCTCTAGGCTGCCTTATTAGAGCGGCTCGTCCAGCCTCCACTCTTGGCCTCCACTCCTGAATTTCCAGGGGCCCTTGAGCCCCCCACACTAGGCGTCCCACGGGCACGTCCCAAACCGAAGGCAGAAGCGAGCCCGGAGCTTAATGAGCAGAGGCTCCCTTCTCCTGGACTCCCTGCGTGCACCGCTGGCCCTCGCCATCATTCTCTCTCCTCTGCCCCGGCCCTGGCAGCTCCTCCTCACTCTGGACACTGCAGTAGTCTGCTGGCGAGGCTTTCTGCCCCTGCTCAGCACGGCCCCCTCCGCCACTCCGGTGCCGCAGATCTTCCTGGAGCAAACAGCTCTGACCCCTCCCCCCCATTACTTGGGGGCTCCAATACAAAATCCTCTTCCATTCCAAGCCTTTCCCCACGTGACTCCCCATCTCGCCGCTATTTCAGCATCATCTGCTCGGCAATCCAGAGACATCGCGTCCACTTCAGCTCCCACCTGAAATGTCCCCTCTGCTGTCCTCCACGGCTGGGATGCTCTCCCTCCTCCCCTCCGCCTCCTGTCTTCCCTGGAGTCCTTCACGTCCCAGATGTAATTCAGACTTCTCTAGGAAGCTTTCCTTACCGCCCCCCCCCGCCGCCCCCCCTGAGGTTACATTTACACCTTGTTTGGATATAGCTGCTTAAATGTCTCCCCTGTTAGAGCTCCCTGAGAGAAGGGACTCTGCTTTTTGCCTCTCTGTGTCCCACTGCTCATCACAGCCCCCGGCACACGGGGAGCTGAATCAATGCTTGTTAACGTCATTGTCAATACCCCCCGCCAGAGCGAGGCTGTCGAGGCTTTCGAGGACCCGGAGGACGGGTCACCTGCCCCTTCTGGTGGCTGCGTTTTACAGGAGAAATGGACGGGCCCTTATTTTCTTTTCTACATGAGGAAGCTACAGCCAGGAGGATTTCGCCCAAAGTCCAGGCTCGGATGTTGGAGCAATGAAACGGCCTTCCCCAGATAGGAAGCTCAGTGGGCGTAAATGTGGTGCCTTTGAGTGCAGAGGGGGAGGGGGGAGAGACTGCGTCTTATTTTGGCTGCCCCGTGGACATTTTGGCTGTCCTTGGGTGTGGGTGACCGGTCTGGACCCCATCTGCTTTCCTTCTTGGCCCCGGTTCCGTTCCTCCTGCTTTCTGCTCAGTTACCATCAGAAGGTCTTGCAGACCAGCTCCTTGCCTGGAGCTTCCTTGTCAGCCCTGGCTTGCGAAATTGGAAAGATCTTTTGTCTGCACGCCCTGTCCCCGCAAAGAAGTGCTCTGGAAGCCCAGAAAAGCCCGCTCTTCCCTGGCTCTTGGCTTCTGGCCCCACTTGGTGAATCCCTAGAACTACTCTGGAATTTAAATCAAAGCAGCATTCTTAAAAGTGAGAATTGGTCAAATATGTGGAGCTTGTAAAGTGTGTTTTAAAATTAAGGAGGACTGCAGCTTCCTGGCCTTGGGACATAAACCCAGAAATGGCTGAGCTGGAGGGACTGAGGAAGCAATGAGTCCAGCCCCAACTGCTACAAATGGAGAGGAGGAGGGAAGAAGGAAGGAAGGGAGGGAGGGAGGGAGGGAGGGAGGAAGAAGGAAGGAAGGAAGGAAGGAAGGAAGGAAGGAAGGAAGGAAGGAAGGAAGGAAGGAAGGAAGGAAGGAAGGAAGGAAGGAAGGAAGGAAGGAGAAGGAAAGGGAAGGAAAGGTTGGGAGGGAGGGAGGAAGCCTGGCTCAGGCTATGGGGGGCACTTCTAGGGAAGGGAAAGTCAGCCTTTGTGTCTCCCACATGGTCTGTGGTACACTGAATTTGTTCCTAAAGGGTCTGAGGAAGGTCCAGTGAGTTACCAGTAATCATCACTGGGGTCTAAACACCTGACATGCACATTTTCATTCAGCTCAAAATTGCCGTCTAGGAGCTGGATTATGGCCCCATTTTACAGAGGATACATCAAGAGACTGTGCCTTGCCCAACGTCATAGGGCTATGAAGTGAGAGGGCAGGTTCAGCCTCCCAGAGCCCACATTAAGGATTATTTCCGCCTCTGCCTCTCCTCCCAGAAAGCCCACAATTGCTGGGCTCTTCCGCACAGATAATGGCATCCTCCCAGCCAAGCAATCAGACTGTGGATGGGCCCGCTCGTAGTCAGTAATGTGCAGAGCTTGGGTACCTGGAGAGATCCAGTGCTCTGATGGACGGTGTGGGATTTTCTTAAGAAATCAGGAACATGATCTGGGCGTCGGAGTTTAGTTTTTCAGCCCCTGAATACTCCAATTTTATAAATATTGTGTTTTCACAATTATAAATGGAAAGTGAAATATATACTTACCCGATAGACAGTAATGAGACTGGAGCTGTCTGTTTCCCTGTGCATGATGGGTAATTACAATCCCGAGATGCGGTGAAAGAGTACAGATTACATACATTGTTCCTACAAGGACCACTAATGATTGTTTACCTTGGAAACCACCGGCAGCTCCTACACTCTGCAGATAAGAGCGCCTCCTCGGTCCCAGCAGCCTTCCTTTATCACTGGGGGGAGGGGAGGGGGGCTCTTGCAGCGGGACTTGGCCGGCGGCTGCCCACCCACCCTGGGCCGATGCATGTCCCCATGTAGAAGGAAAGCATTCCGCTTCACCCGGGCTCTGGGGCTTTACGCTGCTAGGTTGGGAGAGGGAAAGAGAAGGAGAGGAAGAGAGAGAGAAAAGCGGGAGTAGATGGATAAAGAAACAGATGGCAGGAAGCAGATAATCACAACTTTGATATGATTATTTCCTTTGAGATCTTGAGTACTGTATTTTGTCCATTTAAACACATGACACTGAGAAGGATCCACACATTCAGGCTAATAGACCGTAGGGTCTCTTCCAGCCCCGATGTTCAGGACCCCCACAGGAATGAAGTCTCCCAAGGGGA
The DNA here is from genome assembly GCF_048593235.1 of Sminthopsis crassicaudata. Classification (NCBI taxonomy): domain Eukaryota; kingdom Metazoa; phylum Chordata; class Mammalia; order Dasyuromorphia; family Dasyuridae; genus Sminthopsis; species Sminthopsis crassicaudata. The sequence goes on from NC_133618.1 coordinate 682,873,504, forward strand.
TCCCAAGGGGCTTTCGGATGCCGCACCAGGGTTGGGAGGCCCGTGCCCCCCAAGCTGTGCCAGTCGAGCCCAATCTCTGGGTCCGAGATGCTGGACAAGCGCGTGTCTGATTGTCTGCCCAAACACCGCCTAGCAGGGCTGGGTGCAGAGAACCCGGGGGCTGAATTCCCCGGCCACATCCACCCACGGCACAAAGAAAACCTTCCGATTCCGATGGGTCCTGTGCGGGACAGTGGTCCGGCCCAACAGGGCCAAGTTTGGGGGCCGCCTCCCAGCATAAATGTTTGCCTTGTCCCACCACGCGGGAGCAGCCGGGGCCCCTTCTCAGAAGGCTGAACTCCCCACAAGTCAGAGAGACAATGACTCCTGTCCAGGCCTCTAGGCCCGAGTGGAGAAGTCCTGCCCCAGGGTGTGCAAATGCTTCAGTCCCAGAGGCTTCCCCCACTCTCCCGGGAGGAGAAAGGAACCCGACTGGGGACAAGGCTCTGAGAGTTGTGGAACCCAATCTGCCAAGAGATGACGAAGATCGGAGTTCCATCTGGAGACCTGCGGGGTCTGCCAAAGGAAGCCCAAGGAGAGAGCGGACCTCCCAGCCAGTACCCTCCCCCTGTGGCGCTCTCCCCCCTCCTGCCAGTGCCCTCCCCCTGCCCCCCTCTGCAAGAGCTGTGTTCCCTTCCAAGCCGGCCCCTTCCTCTCCCTAATACATCATCGGTCGCCGGCCAACTTGCTGAGCTCCTGCCCTGGCCCAGTGCCACAGAGGCGTTACAAAGGCAGCGAGGACCCCAGACCTCCCTTCTCTTCAAGTCTCAGTGATCTCAGAATCTCAGAGGCTTCATGGAGCCCCAACCGCTCTGGACAGCCGTCCCCTCTCCAGCGGACCCACAAGGAGTCATCAGCCTTTCCTCACCTTCAGTAGCTCGAATCCCTAATGCTTTATTAGTGAATCAATCAGTCAGCATTTATTAAGCACCTACTGTATGACTGGCACTGTGCAATCATGCTGTCTGGGCTGCCGTCCCCTTCTTGCAGACTTTGTAGGCCCCCTTGAGCCATCCCTCCCCAAAGCCCCAGGCCTCTCTGCCCTTGAAGCTCAGTTCCGGTGCCTGACACATAGTAGGTGTGAAAACACATTTGCTGTCTGACTATGGGAGGCTGCAGCTAGGAGGGGACAGCGGCGTGGGAGGGACGGCCCAGGCTGGGTCACAGGGCTCCTTCCGGGGCTGCATCTCTTGGCCAAGAACAGCCCCTGCTTCCGTCCTGGGGGCTCGTGCGGCCTTTGGAAAGGTTGTCTGGGCTCCGGGGAAGCAGCAGAGAGCTCCCCCCATCCCCCCTCTTCCTCATCTGCTCATTCTGTTGCCCGCTTCTCAAGTCAGGCTCTGCCTTGCGGGGAGAACGGCTCTGTGATGGAGTCGCTGCAGACATGTTTGCACCGGCTTGGAGGATGCTGGGGGCAGGCAACTGGTTGTCATGGCAACCCCAGCCGGTTTTCCTTCCCCTCGTGACTAATGCCGGCTCTCCACATGATGTCAAGGGGTCGTGGCCAAGAGCACCGAGGGTCCTCCCGAATCCATCCCCTCAGATGCCTCAGCTTGGCGGTGACCCTGGAGGCTTTCCATTCAAAATTCTCAAAGCCCCCCCAGTGCCTGGAAAGGGGGACTGAGCATCCTCAGGGCCCTGGGGGCCCCAGCTGCTGCTGGGGGGGTCTTCTCACGCCCGGGGGCTGGCCCCCACTTGTAGGGGCTGTACAAAGCCCTGGCTGGAGCTTGCTCAGCGAGGCAGGAGATTACCGGGGCCCCAGAGGCCCCGTCAGCGCTGATGGGTCTGAGTCCATAAGCAAAGTTTAACCATATGCAGTGCTCATCCCAGGAGGAGGGTGGCCTCTCCCTCCCCCAACCCCGGGACTTGGGGCAGGGCCCCCCACAGCCAGAACATCTGCTGCCTTCGCCGGGCACCCTGCGGCCCTCCCCTCCCCCCTGGTGGACGCCCCAGGAGGGGTGCACTTCCCCGAGCTGCTTCATCGTGTGCTTCCCCCAGCTGCACCCAGAGCTGGCTCCCTCCACGGAGGGCAGAGCGGGCTGGGGGCCCGTGGCCGAGGGGGAAGAGGAGCTGTGAGTGGGAGCCCCTTAGCCTCAGTTCCAGTCGGGGGCGCTCTCTCCTCTCCCCTTTGCCAGCGCTCCAGGGCCGCAGCTGGTCCCGCTGCACCCCGCTCCGTCCCTCGTGACCGCCCCGGGCAGGTTTGCGGCCAGACTCCCAAGGCCCCGGACCTCCCCAGTCTCTGCTGCTTCCTGCCCGCAGGCTCCCCCGGGGCAGCTCCGCGGGAGACTAACCACCAGTCTTTCCTTTCCCTTTTCTGCTTAAAACCCTTTGCTCGAGCCTTGCAAGACTCCAGAAAAACCGACGGACAGGTTTCTCGGCAGCGCAGAGAGGAGAGAAGATAGGAAGTCCCGGGAGGCCTCCCCGCGGATGGGCCCGCGCCGCTCGGGCACGTCTCACACCCGAGGGCCCCTCGGCCGGTCCTGGCTGCCCCAGCTGCGCCTCCTAAGGTGGGAGGGGTTCTAACGGGCTCCCAGGAACAGGCAGGCGGGGGCGCTGGCAAGCCAAGGCGGGGAAGGGGCGGGCTGCAGGAAGGGAGGAAGTTCCGGCAGGTAAGATCGGCCAGGGCAGCGGTGAACCATGGGACCCCCTGGGCATTCCGGGCGGAAGCATTTGGACAGTGAAGGCTTGACGGGCCCACGCTTGCAACCCCAAAAGGCTGATCCGGAGCTGGCAAAGGACAGATTGAAGGGACAGAGGGAGGAATCGTGAGACGAGAATCTTCCTTCTTGGAGGTGACAGCACAGGGGAGCGGAAGAAGGGGGAGGGGGCGGGGAAGAGGAGGATGTGTCCTCCTTCCCTGTGGGTTCCCAAACTACATGGCATCTCTGTCCTGTGGAGTCTCCTGTGGAGACGCACAGCTCGGGCTTTTCTATGACAGGAAAGCAGAAGAAACAGCAATGAAGCACCTACTATGTGCTGGGCACCCTACTAAGTGACATAGACAGGCCGTGATGGAGACATTCGTTGGGGATACTGCCGTCGTTTCCCTGGCTCTCTTTGCACTCTACTTTCCCTCCATTCAGCTATCGGTATCCCTTAGGAGTGGCCTTTCACTTCGGCTCGTATATTCCAGTTCCCAGAGTCCTGTAGGGCACTTACTACATGGCGGTAATTTGGCCCAGAAGCACTTTCTTAGTCCATTAAGGCATATCTGTTCTCGAATTCTCTTGGATTTCCCTCACGAGAGGGTTAAGGCTTTTACGGACAGCAAGCCTTGGAGGACAGAGGCCTCAGCAGCAGTCGCTCCCTAGGCTGTGAGAGATGCGGGAGCCCGCGATTCACGTCTGGCTGATCCAAATTTAAATGGGAGTGGCCAGCTCACTGCCATGTGCATCACCTACCGCTGTCATCCCGTCATCGTTTTCGAGAAGCAGCTAAGAGACGGGGAATACAGAACTGGCCTTGGAGGGGAAGCCCTCGGTTCAAATCCAGCCTCAGGCTCCCACGGCTGGGTCCCTTACTCTCCGGCTGCCTCGGTTTCCACGCCTGCTCCGTGGTGCTGTTGTAAGGATGAAAGGAAGTAATGTTCTGTAAAGTGCTGGGCAAGTGGCTCTCTCGGGCTCCTCCGCAACCTGTCCATCGGCCCCACAGCCTCCCCTGTCGTCATCATTGTCCATGGCAGCCGCCTTTGTGTCGCCGCGGCCTTCGTCACTGGCATCGGGGTCTCTCTTCTCCGTCCCGGCCGTTCTCGTCATCAGAGACTCACCGCATCCTTTCTTCCCCTCGTGTCAGAAGCATCATCATCATCCCCATTGTTCCCACTCTGAAAAGAAAATCACCGTCGTCGTCGTGGTCCTCCCTACCGGCGTCAGGTCATCCTGATCCTCCCCCGCCCCCCCTTCCTCACTACCCCCCTACTGTCGCTCACAGAGTCATCGTCGTCGCCATCACGGTCCGGAATCCCAGCACCCTCACCACAAGCACTGACGGCCCCGGGCTCGCTGAACTTGGCAGGACGACTCCTCTGCACAATCCGACACTCAGACTCGCCTCCCGGTCTCCTCCCCGTCCCCGCCTCCCCGTCCTCGCCTCCCCGTCCCCGCTTCCTCATCCCTGCCTCCCCGTCCCCGCCTCCCCGTCCTCGCCTCCCCGTCCCCGCTTCCTCATCCCTGCCTCCCCGTCCTCCTTCTGCGCCAACAGGCTTCTGGGTTCCAGCCAGACGTGAGGCAGGTTTCCGGCTTCATCTTGGCTGAGCTGGCAGCGGTGGCCCCAGGAGCCCTTCATCTTGAGACCTGTATCTTCCGTGGGCACAGGAAGGAACTCTCTCGGGTTCCATGGTGTCTCCCCGAGATCCAGGGGCAAAAGCTCATATTGCTTCTGCTCCCCAGCTGGGGGGGGGGGGAGCTTCCTCATCTGGAGCATAAGGACGTCCGTTATCACCACGAGTCACGCGGAATAATATTTTTTGTGCTCCCCGGGAGCAAACCCTTATCTGCCTTTCACAGCGACTGGAGAGGTCTGTATTTCACAGCTGTGAAATAACAAAAATTAGCATGTAGATTGCTTCATAATAGGTGATTAATCCCAACAACATCCCTGGGAGCCAGACAGTCATTAGAATCTCCAGTTTGCAGATGAGGAAACAGAGATAAGAGGGCGCCGGGCCACTTCCGGGCCACCGCGGGCTTGGATGGCGAAGCGGTCGGTCCCGGGGCGCCCGCTCCAGTAGCTGAACGGCAGCCTCTGCAGCCCTCTGCCAGCTTGGCCATGAAACACGCCTTGGAGACTGGTGCAGATGACACTGTCGGGGAGGAGAAAGCCTGAGGGGGGGTAAACAAAACGTTTGTCTTATCTACTGTCTTCAGTAAATACCACTTAACCAAATAGGGCTGCCCAATGTGGGCAGGAAACCTCCGAGCCACAAGCTTCTGGCTGGACTGTGGGACTGGGGAGAGAAGCGCCTGCCAGAGCCAGTCCCCTCTGCTCCAGGGTGCGGCTGAGGCTGCCTCCTTGCTGTGCTGGCCCAGTCCCAGCTCCCCACGATGCCCCGCAGGCAAGGCTGGGTCTCCTGGGTCTCCACGAGAAGCTGGCCACCCAGGCACCCTGGGACTCATCTTCTGGCCACCCAGGCACCCTGGGACTCATCTTCTGGCCACCCAGGCACCCTGGGACTCATCTTCGTCCAGAGAGAGTAAAGGAGAAGTGCCGAGAACTGAGGCTCCCACAGGAGAGCTACTGTTCAGTCCCCTGAAGGACTGTTGTCCTTTCGCAGACATGCTCACTCTGCCCTCCCCTCCCCCCCCCAGCCAAGGGACCGGGAGAGGAGGAGCACCCCGTGACCCAAGAGACCCCGTAGCCCGCAGAGGGGCCGGGCAGCTCCTGGGCAGGAGAGGACCTGGAGAGAGAAGGGGCTCGGGCCAACCATAAGCTGAGGAGCCACGCCTCCTGGGCCAGGCCGGGCCTAGGGCTGAGGAGCCCAGGGCCAGACCTCTTCTCCTGAGCCCGAAAGGAGCCAGCCCTCCAGAGAGCCTGGGGTCTGGATACTCTAGAAGTCTGGATCTGTGAGGAGTCTTGCAGCCATCGAGGCTCACCAGGGAAAGGAGGATGACTTTCTGCAGGACTGTGTCTGTCCTGTCACAGGTGCTTCACAGATGCTTGTTGACTGCTGACCTTTAACCTTCCCAAGGGCTCATGGCTAGTAAACCTTGAGGGCTCTAGGGAGCGAGAGGGTGAGGATGGTCTGACTGTTCCTGACCTTGTGGGCGGGCCCTTTGCCGTTCCTGGCAGATGAGATAATACCCAAATGGTATCCGTCCTGTATCATCGGCCAGAGTTTTTGCCTCCGCCATCTCTCCACGGACCTGGGAGCCAGCTAACGATGCTTCAAGGGGAGACACCCACCAGCAGCCGAAGAAGCCCAATTCTGGCTGTCCTACTGAACACTGGGGGGGTGACAGGGGAAGGGAGAATGAAGTGAGCATGGGAAGGTACAGAGCTGGAGTCATGCCAGGAGACACAACTGCACATTCAAGCCTAGATTCTCCAATCACGTTGTGTGCCGGTCAGTCCTTTAGTTTCATGACGACAGGGCCACCAGCAATCCTGGGGGAGACCCCCTTAGGGGAGGTAAGAAGCCCTGGGGAGGTCGGGTTCTGCTAAGTGGGGAGAGCAGGCCCAAAGGCGAGCCAGAGACCCTTCAGATGTCTGAGACTGGACAGAGCAGTGCTGGGTCCCTTCTCTGCTCCCATCCCATTGGGAGGACCCTGCCCAGCCTTCCAGACCTGACCTTCCCAGCTCAGGACTGTCTCTGCCTGCATCAGCTCCCCATGGATTGTTATTAGTCAGAGCTAAGACCCAGCCTCCCAGTGGGGGCAGAAGTTGCCATGGGGAGTCAGGCCATGGTCCCAGCCAGAAGATCCACTACTCTCATCTGAAAGCAGGGTCTTCACCAACCCCAGCAGGGCCTGCCCAGCCTCCAGCAGCCTGGACCCCTTGGGGAATGCTCCTGGTGGTGGCTCGGCTCCTTATGAACTTGGGCGAACGAGTGGAGGACGAATTGTGGAGGAGAAGGATGTGAGTCAGAGGGACCGGTTAGGAGGCAACTGCCGTGAGACCTGATGGAGCCTTGAGTTGAGTGCCTGTGAGAGATGGGAAGAGAAGGTTCCAAGAAATGCTGGGGAGCCAGAAATAAAAGGTTTGGCACTGAAGTGAGTGTGGGTGGCGAGGAAATAGTGAGGAGACTTGAACCTGGGTGCCCTCACAGAGAAAAAGAAGTTTGCATCAGGGGTGGGTGGAATACGCCGTACAGAGCTCTGGTTTGTACGCGGCGAGTTTATGATGCCGGCGGATCCTGCGTTGTGCTTCTTCAAAAGCCCAAAGATCAGTTGGTTTTGCCAGACTAGAGTTCCAAAGAGAAACTAATGTTGGAACACAGACTGAGGAATTATTGGGCTAGAGTTATTATTGGGTCCCTGAAAGCTGAGAGGATTGTCCAGAGAACATTTCAGAAGAAAAAGGGAGAAGGCCCAAGAACTTGCCAGTGTTAATTAATTATTAATTAATAATTGCCAGTATTAGCAAGCAAGGTATGGACAGTGATACTGAAAAGGAGCTGCAGAAACAAGAGAAAGCAGGTTTATGAAATAATGGCGAGAAGGGACCACTGTATGCAGGACACTGTGTGATGGCTGAGAAAGGGCTCTTTGACTTAGTGACTAAGAGCTCCCAGTAACTCTGGAAAGAACGAGATCTGTTTAGTGAGGAGATGGGAAACCAGGCCGCAGAGAGGCGAGGGTGAATGAGAAGAGACAAGGGGCCTAAAGGGATTTTTCCTGGACTTTGGCTGAGAGGGAGAAAATGATGGGACAGAGCATCTAGTGAGGGCTTTTTTAAGGATAGGAAGATAAGGACATTTTGTAAGCAGCAAGGAAGACATCAGGGAGAGATTGAAAACTAGAAAATGGAGATGATAAGGCAAGCTGATGGAAGAGATTAGAGGGGAAATGAAAAGGTGCAGGGATTAGCCTTGGCAAAAGAAAGGACCACTCCTTCATAAGATTCTAGGGTAAAGGAGGATGGAGAGGGAATTGGGGAGGGAGAGGGGAGTATGTGTGATTGAGAGGCCATAGAAGGAAAAGTTTCCTCACAATGTGTCTTGTCCCTCACTCAGTTCAATAGACTTTCTGCTCTAAGGTTTTAGTTTGTTGTTGTTGTTGTTGTTGTTGTTTTTTAAAATAATTTTCAGTTCCAGATTCTCTCCTGCTTCCCTCACCTACTGAAAAGGGGAAAAAACATGCCCATGAGGTCAGGCAAAACATTTCCACATTAGCCATATTGCAGAGGGAAAAGAGAGAAAAATAAAGTGAAAAAAATCTATTTCCATCTGTAGTCAGAGTTCACCTTTGGAGAATATTTTTCCATCATGAGTGCTTTGGAAATGTCATGGATCACTGTATTGATCAGGTACTAAGTCTTTTTCAGGTGATTATCACCACAGCACTGTGGTGACTCTATACAATGATCTGGTTTTGATCACTTATTATTTCTTCTTCTAAGTCTTCCAAAATTTTTCTGAAATTTTCCCTTCATCATCTCTTACACTACAATCATGTCCCATCACAATCACATATGCTGCAACTTGTTCAAACATTCTTTAACTTATGGGCTTCCCCCCAGTTTCTAATCTTTATATACATGGGCCCTTTTCCTTGTGTTTGATCTCTAATGTATAGACCTAGTGAGGCTTTCTTTCAAGATGCAGAGAACTGCCACTCTATCCAGGAAACCTTTCTTGATTTGACCAGATTGGACATGATTTCTCTCTGCCTCAACATCACAGATCTCAGAGAGGCTCTCTTGTGCACAGAAAAACTCAAGTTTCTGTTTTGTACTTCGGTCCCCTCCTCCCATCAATTGTTAATTACCTTAAAGGATGTCCGTTTCTTTTCCATGGCTCTCTAAGTACCCACCTCACCTAAGGTCCTGAGCCCTAAAGATTCTTAAGAAATAAAGTTTGCTTCTGACCTGGAGAGACCCTTTTCTATGGATGGGCAACTAGAACATACTTCTATAAGGGGGTGAGAACTGAGGAATCATGTCAACTTCCTACTTTTCCCAACCTACATTGTATATCTTGGATTACCAATGATACCATATCTTTTTAAGGATTTAATTTCACTGATGAACAGGCTGATTTAAAAAAATTCTGAGTGAAGTGAGAAGAACCAAGAGAACCCGAACACAGTAACAGCAAGATTATGTGATGATCAATTGTTATGGACCTGGCTCTTTTCAACAATGAGGTGATTCAAGGCAACTTCAAGAGGCTTGGGGTGGAAAGTGCCATCCTCATCCAGAGAGAGAACTATAAAAGTTGAGTGTGGATCAGAGGATAGTATTTTCATCTTTTGTGGTTATTGTGGTTTGCTTGTGTTTTTTCTTCCTTTCTCATGTTTTCCCCTTTTGATCTGATTTTTCTTACATAGCACAACAATTATGGAAATATGTTTAGAAGAACTGCACATGTTTAACCCATATCAGATTGCTTGGTATCTTGGGAAGGGCGGAGGAGAGGGAGAAAACTTTGGAACACAAGGTTTTGTAAGGTGAACGTTGAAAACTGTCTTTGCGCGTATTTGGGGGAATAGAATATTATTTTAAAAATTTTAAAGGATTTAATTGCACAAAAGTAGATAAAAGAAGGAAAGAAGGGAGGGGTGGGAGGGAGAAAGGAAAGAAGAAAAAAAGGAAGCAAGAAAAAAAGGAAAAAAGGAACAGAGGGAGGAAGGAAAGAAAGAAAAAAATAAGGAAGAAGGGAGGGAGGGAGGGAGGAAGAAGGGAGGAAGGAAGGAAAGAAGGAAAGAAGGAAGGAAGCAAAGAAAGAAGGAAGAAGGGAGGAAGGAAAGAAGAAAATAAGGAAGGAAGCAAGGAAAAAGAAAGGAAAGAAGGGGCAGAGAGAGGGAGGGAGGGAGGGAGGAAGGAAGGAAGGAAGGAAGGAAGGAAGGAAGGAAGGAAGGAAGGAAGGAAGGAAGGAAAAGAGGGAGGAAGCTCAGGCATTCAGATTGATCTGGCAGGACTATAATGGGCTTTCCCCCCCCCCCCCCCCACACACACACACACACACACACGATCCCTGCTTGCAGGAACACCAGAAAAAGCAGCAGCTGCCTAGCCCAGAGACTTCATGAATTTTTACTTGTGGATCCCAGTCCCAGGCCTCCCTTGCCCCTTCCCCGGTGATTGTTTGGCTTTTCCCCATTGATGTGTGGTTATTGCCCAGTGCAGTGCAGGTGGCTCAGGGGACCCGAGGGTGCTCCCCGGCATCTCTTTGGGTGCCTCCTTGTTGGCGTGTATGGGGGGGGGGCTCCTCCTTGCGCTGACTCCTTTCCAGGGCGGACTGTCTGTGGGAAGTCCCAGGACGCTCATGCTGGCTTCTCTGACTGACAGGAAGCAGATGGGTTTCCAGCAGAAAATTCCCCAGTGAAACTTAAGAAGCAGCAGGAGGTTTGGGAGGCTCCTTTGGGAGACTCCCCCCCCCCAAAACCAGAGTCTTCCTCAGGGAGAGCCGGCCCTAGCTCCCAGCTCTTACAGGTCCGGGCTGGCCCAACACCCAGACGCCTGTGGCGGGCATAGGCGGCCCCGTCCTCGGGCTGGGCACAGCGGGAGCGGGAGGAGCTGTCCAAGGTGACCATGGCGTAGGCCTCCGAGTCTACAGGCGAAGTCGGGCTTGGTCGCCACCGCCGGTTTTGAGTTTTGTTTGTTTGGGGGGGGGGGGGGGGGGGGGGGGAGAAAGCGTCGCGGGCGGATGGAGGGAGGCCACAAAGCCTCGGCTTCCCCTTGTTTGGGGCAGATTCTGAGACCTGCCCCGCCCCGCCAGGCTCCCCTTTCCCTTTCCTGCGATGTCGCTGCTGGGGGGCTGCACAAGCAGCTGGACAAGTGAGAAGCTCAGAGGCGGGGCCGCGCCGGCTTTGGGCCCGGGAGGTCTGGAATGAGCTGGGGGGGGGGGCGCGCTTCTGCGGGTCCGATGCTGCGGCCCCTCTCCCGCACGGGTCCAGGGGCTGGCGTCTGAGGCGGCTTCCCGGGCTGCAGAGCGGGCTGCAGACGCTGTTTACTGCTGGGACCGTTGCTGGGCTGAAACTGCGCGTCCTCCAGTCCGGCGAAGGAGGCAGCCCGAGCAGCCGGCAGTGCGTCCCCGTGTAAGGCAGCGGAGGCTCCCTCTGCCTTTCCCATCGTGAAACGAGCCTCTGAGGGGGTGGGCAGACGCTCCTCGGGCAATCTCGGGTCCCTGTCGCTCTCGGCTCCCCCCCGGCCTCGGGAGGATGCGGGCGGGCAGAGGAGCCCGAGCTCGCCAGGCCGCCGGCGAGGGGGAGTCCGAGCCCGAGCGGAGCTGAGGGAGCCGAGCTGAGGGAGCCGAGCTGAGGGAGCCGGAGCCGAGCCGAGGGAGCCGCAGCGCTCCATCGGGCCTGGGCCGCAGCTGCCCCTTCCTCCGCCGCCTCGGCGCTCCCCAGGTCTGCAGCAGAGCGGCGGCGGCGGCGGCAAGAGAGGGAGGGAGGAGGGAAATGGGAGAGGGAGGGAGGGAGGCGGCCCCGCGGGCGCCCACCCCCACCCCCGCCCGCCCGGGAGCCCGCCCATCCCCATGGCGACCGCCCAGGCTGGCCGGGCTCCGGCTTCTCGTCCCCGGGAAAGGAGACGAGGCGGAGAGGAGACAGCGGCGGCCGCCGCAGCATCTCCAGCATCCTCAGCGTCCCCAGCCCCTCGGCTGCCTTCCCGGCTGCCTGCTGCAGACTCTGAAAGAGCCTGGGAAGGACTGCCTTCTAATTCTCCCTCTCCTTCTTGTCTCCCACCGTTTCCCCTCCGCCTCCCCCCACCCTCATCACAATTCCTCCTCTTGACTGCCTCGGTTTCTTTCCTTGGGTCTCTGCTTCTCTGTCTCCGAGCTCTCTCTCCTGCTCCCTCTCTTTCCCTTTTCTCTGCCCTTCCCTTTTCTCACTCCTTTCCTTCCCCTCTCTTTATTCGCCTCTCTCTCTCTCTCTCTCTCTCCTCTCTCTCTCTCTCTCTCTCTCTCTCTCTCTCTCTCTCTCTCTCTCTCTCTCTCTCTCTCTCTCTCTCTCTCTCTCTCCTCCCCCTCTCTCTCTCTCTGTCCCTCTCTTCCTCCCTCCTTCTCTCTGTCCCTCGCTCTCCTCTCCATCTCCTCCTCGGTCTCCCTCTTCCTGTCCCTCTCCTCCTTCTCTCCCTCCCTTTTTTCTCCCCTCCCCTCTCCCTGCCTGTACAGAACGACGCCTCGGCCGACGGCGTCACTGTGGTCGCCTCGGTCCATCTGCCCCGGCCAGCCCCCTCAGCCGGAGCCCCCGCCCGACAATCTGTTGATAACTCCACCTGCAAGCTGAAATTGATCGTCTTTCGAAATGGGAAACTCTTCCCCGGCGGCAGCTCGGCCAACTGGTCCGGCCCTGGGGCTGCCGGGAGGCGGAGGTCGGTGGCCACTCCGGCTCTCTTTGCGCAAATAGGTAAGAACTTGGGGGCAGCCTCCTTGCCGGGCTCCCGGGAGGGGCGGCAGGGAGCTGCAAGACGCTGGCCGAGCCGGGCGGGAGGACGAGGAGCGGGGCGGGAGGACGGGGAGCGGGGCGGGAGGATGGGGAGCGGGGCGGGAGGACGGGGAGCGGGGCGGGAGGACGGGGAGCGGGGCGGGAGCTCGCGAGAGCCGAGGCTCTCCGGCCGTGTGGGAGGCAGCCTCTGCTCCCGGCTTGCCTGCGTGCACAAGCCCCGCGTACATGTGTGTGCGCAGCCATGCAGCCCCACGTACATACGTGGCCGAGTCCTGTCAGAGGCAGTCCGGGCGGCCCGACGGGGGAGGGGGGCAGCGCTGCTGCTGGGGAGGAGCCAGCCTCTGGCCAACTTTGTGCGAGGGAGCAACGGGGGGGAGTCGGGACGCCCGGGCCGGGCTGAGCCAAGGCGGCCCGAGGCCGGAGCGGGGCCGGAGCCCGGGACCTCCCGCCAGGCGCCTCGGGGTCCGGGAGAGAGGCCTGGAACGCCCCGCTCCAAACTTGTTGCTGCTTCTGAGGAGGCCGCCGCCGCTCGGGCCGCGAGCCTCTCCCCGGAAGTTCCGGGGTGCCTCGCATGAGCTGCGCCTCGGGCTTCGGAGCCCGGCCACCATGCCGGGAGCTCGCCTCTGGCGGCCCATTTCCCGGCCGACCAACAGTGACCCTCTGAGAGGCAGGGAGCGCTTTGCTCTGGTATCCGGAGCAAAGCTGGGGGAGGTGGGGGGGGGAGCCTCCTCCCCTCCCCCCACCGGCCCGAAGATGAGGCGCCCTACCTGGCACTGGGTCCCCGGGAGACCTGCTCCCTGGGTCGCTGGGGGGGCGGGTCACTGGGGGGGGTTACTGAGTCACTGGAGGACTGGCTCCCTGGCTCTCTGCCCCCAGCAGGCCTCTGGGCAGCCAAGGCCAGCAGCCACATCCAGCTTCCCCGTGGGGGGCCGCCAGCTGGCCCTGGAGCCCGGGGGAGGGGGGAGGGGCCGGGTCGGGCTGAGGACCCCCGGGGCTCTGGCGGTCTCTGACCCCAGCCCGCCTGCCTGCCTTGCAGATGGGTGCAGCCTGAGCAACCTGAGCGCCCCGGTCACCGTCGGCCTGAGGCCCTGGGCCCCGGGGCTGGCCCCCGTGGCAGCCGCCTGGGATTCTGCCCTTCTCGCCGGACATGGAGGCTGGCGGGGAGACAGGTGCGACCTAGTGGGCTCGGCGGGAGACCTCCTCACCCTCCAGTGCCCGCACTGGGGCCACTTCGCAGTGCTCATGGTGAGTGTCTATGACTTGGCAGAAATGCCCTCGGGGAGCCGGGGCGGGGGGGAGCGGCCTCGGGGAGCCGGGGTGAGGGGGAGCGGCCTCGGGGAGCCGGGGCGGGGGGGAGCGGCCTCGGGGAGCCGGGGTGAGGGGGAGCGGCCCTCGGGGAGCCGGGGCGGGGGGGAGCGGCCCTCGGGGGAGCCGGGGCGAGGGGGAGCGGCCCTCGGGGAGCCGGGGCGGGGGGGAGCGGCCCTCGGGGAGCCGGGGTGAGGGGGGAGCGGCCTCGGGGAGCCGGGGTGAGGGGGGAGCGGCCTCGGGGAGCCGGGGCGGGGGGGACGGCCTCGGGGAGCCGGGGCGGGGGGGAGCGGCCTCGGGGAGCCGGGGTGAGGGGGAGCGGCCCTCGGGGAGCCGGGGCGGGGGGGAGCGGCCCTCGGGGAGCCGGGGCGAGGGGGAGCGGCCTCGGGGAGCCGGGGTGAGGGGGGAGCGGCCTCGGGGAGCCGGGGCGGGGGGGGACGGCCTCGGGGAGCCGGGGCGGGGGGGAGCGGCCTCGGGGAGCCGGGGTGAGGGGGAGCGGCCCTCGGGGAGCCGGGGCGGGGGGGAGCGGCCCTCGGGGAGCCGGGGCGAGGGGGAGCGGCCCTCGGGGAGCCGGGGCGGGGGGGAGCGGCCCTCGGGGAGCCGGGGTGAGGGGGAGCGGCCTCGGGGAGCCGGGGCGGGGGGGACGGCCTCGGGGAGCCGGGGCGGGGGGGGCGGCCCTCGGGGAGCCGGGGTTGGGGCTGGGGCCCCCGTCAGGGGAAGCTGCGGCGATGGGAGCCCCGAGCCCAGCTGGCGGCCCCCCCTCCCCCGGGTCTCCGGCAGCTGGCGGGCAGTTTGTGCGGGCAGGCTGAAGCCTCGCGCTCCTCCCGCCCCTTTCCCCTGTCCCCCGCCCCGCCCCCAGGCTGGCTCCCGGAGGCCGGCGGAGGCCGGCCAGCCCGGCTTTGTGGCCGCGCTCCTCTCCAGCCCGGCCACGCCGGCTCGCGCTCTGTGAGGCTCATACTAATTAGTCTCGGGCGTGCTGCAATGGTGAATCATTTGCCCGCCGAGCCGAGAGGAGCAGCTCGTGGGCTCGGCCGGACGCCTGCTTGGGCTCACTCCCGGCCTCCTCCGCGCCGCCCTCCCCGCTCCCGGCTCCGGGTTCACTCGAGGTCTAGCCCCAAGGCCGAGGGCCTTGCCCCGAGAGCTTCCCGTGGCAGAGGTTTCCCGGGAGGCGGGGGAGGGGAGCCGGGCTTGCCGGCACACCCACACCCGCAGGGCGGGCTCCATCCCCCCTCCCCCTCCAGCCCCGCTCTCAGCCTCACCCGGAAAGTGCCCCCCTTGCAGGGCTTCCTCGGAGTTCAGAGAATTCAGAAAGAGGGCTTGTGAAAGCGGAGGGGGAGGGGGCTGCTGCTCCGGCCTCCTCTGCGGTTCTCAGAACCCAGAGCACAGCCTGGGGGCTTTGGGGTGCAGAGCTTGGGATGCTCACCTGCCCCCAGCAGTTGCGCAGGCTGGCTCCCGGGGTGGGGGAGGGGAGGCAGCCCTTTGCCTTGGAGAGCCAGGCAGGCCCAGGCAGTTCTTGTGCTGGTAGGTGTTGGGGTGCAGCCAGAACTGAGCCTTTGGGCCGCTGGGGGGTCCCCATGTGCCGGATGAGTGTGGGGCTCTAGTGGGGTACAGGCCCCATGCAGGGCTCCCCTGGCTCCCTCAGAACTTCCTTCTGTTCAGAAAGGGAGCCCCTTGGGGCAGGGCCCAGAGGCTGACCCACAGGAGGAAGAGCAGCCCCCCCCCCTTCTCCTCCCCACCCCGACTGTTCCTGCTCTCCCTTTACCTTCCGCCTGGGGTGTGCACCTCCAATTCTTTAAACCAAGCCCTGGTTGACCTTGCAGGGCCCACACCCACCATGCCCGGCTTGGACTAGTTCCGGGTGAGCCTGACTCCCCGCCTTAGGGCAGAACATGAATATTTCTTTGAAATGAACTCTGATCCTTAGAGGGTGCTGCAGGCAGTGGGGGCGACCCGCCGGAAGTGCCGGAAGTGCGTGCAAACGGAGGGGTGGCCGGAGACAGCTGGGCCGCGAGTAAGGAGGACGGGATTGTGATTGGAAGGGCGCTGGGGCCCTGGACTAGAATCGGACCCGCTGTGAGCGGTGGGTGAATGGGCCGGGGGGTCATGAAGGAGTGAGTGCTGATCTGGATTTCAGATGCTGTGCGACACCCAGTTGGAAGTGTTTCCTAGGGAGCCGGAGCTGAGTGAAGGCAGTAAGAGAACAAGGACGGAGATGGGGTCAGGGAGCCGGCCACCGAGAGGAGTCCGCAGCTTAGCTGCGAGAATGAACCCCCAACCTTCCCAAAGAAAAGGGTTTGGTTATTAATCTAGTGAAGGAGAGAGCTGGAAGAAAATGGGGCTCCTTTCGGAGTCTGGGGGCTTCACACTCTAGAGAGCATAAGGACATTTGCCTGTTTGACCTCCCGTAGTCAGTAGGTAGCGTTCACAGGTGGCTTGGAAATGGACACAAAGTGAGGCTGAGCAGACCCCAAAGAAGCGCTGGGTGGGGTCCAAGCTCCCCCACAGCCATTGAAATCTCCATGAGGGTCTTTGAGGTTAGCCTCCTCCGGAGGCTACAGTTAGCCTTTGGCTCTAGCCCCAGAAAACTAAGTTCAAATAATATTAGTAAATAAAGATTGCCTGGAAACTAATGAGATCCCAGAGAGAGTATTTCTGGGACTACTGTGGTGTTTGGTTTTGACTTGGTGCAGTAATCATTAAAAGAATAATTCTGGAATGGAGTCAGGCTGAGGTGCGTGGCATGGTGCTAGTCTGGCCGCTGTCCCAGGCAGCGCTTCCCAGGCCCATCCGTGACAGCAGATCAGAGCAGCCCACGTCCCCCTGCCCCTCTGGAAGGAGGCAAATGTTTGCCAAGAGCTTACGATGTAACAGGCCCCGGTAGAGATCGCATTCAAATACTTTTAGCCATTTCTGACTCTTTGTGGCTCCATTTGGAGTTTTCTTGGCAGAGATACTGGAGTGGTTTACTGTTTCCTTCTCCAGAAACTGAAGTAGACAGTAGTCGAGTGACTTGTCCAGGGTCATACAGCCAGGAAGTGTCGGTGTCGGACTGGATTTGAGCCCAGTTCAAGCTCCAAATCCAGTACTCTATTCACTGCACCGCCAGCTACCTTAATTAAAATATTAGCAAGAAGAAAGAGGTGAGGATTGGGAATAAGGTCCCAATGCTGGGCATGGTTTTGAAATCTGGGAAGCCAGGAGCAGACCTGGGGATGAAGGCTGACTAACTGGGGTTCCTCCCCCAGGAGGAGCTCTGGAGAGCATTTCGTCTCTCCCTTGGAAGGGCAGAAAGGAGGCAGCGTTAGAGACAGGATGGCAAAATGGTGTTCCAGATGCCGGAGAGAATAGTTGCAATAATGGTTTTGACATCAGGGAAGTCAGGAACAGAGAAGAAAGGGAAGCACTTGGGCCTTCCCCAGCTATCAGTGAGACATGTTGCCCTACACAAATGCTGTTGGTCATCGGAGGCTCCAGAGGGAGCATCTGTGGGCTCCGTCTGTCATTCATCAGAGTGACTGTGGGTTGGCTGCACCCCCTCCTGTTTCTTAGTGTCTTATTGGACACGGGCCTTCCCACTTGTTGAAGAGTGATTCAGGAAAGAGTTTCCAGCGTCCGTGGGGCCAGCCTTGCCAGTATTCTCAAGAGTCAAGAGGAGCTAGGTTCAAAGGGTCTTTCCTAGAAGCCTGGCTGGCCCCTTCCCTGCTTTTCTGCCTTCCTCACCTTCCTCCTCTTCAAATGTTTGCTCGATGATACAGCCACAAAGGCGAACGGCTGCTGCCAGTCTGGGCCACTTGCTCGACACCCTTTCTGTCGGGAAACCTCAGAGGAGCAGCCAGGCTATTTTCGGCCCTGGATTGTTAAGAAACAAAGGCAGAGAAGGTCTGGCTTGGAAAAGGTAGTCTTGGTATCCACATTTAATCGAGAACTGAAATGCTCGTTACCATAAACAACAGCGTTTCCATCTTTCTTTATACCTCAGGACAAAATGGAAGACTTAGGAGCCTGAACTTAGGATGGGTCTTTTCATCTCTGAATATGTTAGAAAAAATCTGTTATTGTCACACGTCATCACCCTCCCTTCTTTCCTGGAAGCTGCTTTTTCTTTTTCTGCCTTATCTCAGGAAATAAAGTTGGCTTTTCCCAAATGTTACCTGTAATGAAGTTATTTGTGTCTTTGGAAAGGGAGCTAATTCCTGCTGCTTGGAGGCCTCTCCTTTTCTGTCACTGATTCTGGAGAGCAGAACAATAGACTAAAATCATAGCCGATTCAGCTCTTAGCCACTGATCTATTAAGCAATTGCTTTCTTGGGCAAAGCTTGATCCTGGTCGTAGGTATTTTGACTGTAGGATGCTTGATCTAGTTCTATCTTTGTTAGACTCATCCCTGTGACCTTGAGCAAGCCCTCTCTAGTCTCAGTTTCTTCATCTCTACAATGGAGGGATGGGTTCTAGTGACCTCTCTGATCCCTTTCAGTTCCAAATTCTGTGTGGCTCTGGAGTCTGAGCAGGCGAAGATGGAGGAAAATAGAAGGGTTGTCTCGGAATCTTCTCTATTTCAAACTGGTTATTCAACACAACATTTGAGTTCTGTCACATTCTACACTTCACATCCATTTGAAAAGCTTGCCTGGCCAAGATAACGTTGACCGAGGAAGCATTTCGTCAATGTTATTTGAACTGGCCGGGGCAGAAACAAGCTGAGGGTCTGTGTTTCGCTTCGGAAAGGCGATGGCAGCAGACCGGGAGTCTCTAAAATAGATTTCTTCTCTCCATATTTCTGGATAATCGAAAGAGTTGATTATCCATGAAATCCTCCAGAAAGAGAGTGTCCGCTGTCTGGTCTGGACTTCTCTGGTCCATGCTTGGTCATCCCCTGCATCTGTGCATCTTGCAGTCTTCCTAAAACCCAGCCAGAGGATTCTCCGAATATTTGAACTGGAAAGAGCCACAACATCCTTACACTAAAGAAATCTGGACTTTAACGTGTCCCCAGCTCCTCTGGGAAACCTCCGAGGAAGACGCCCACCCCTGCTGGAGCAGCCCAGTTCACTCTGGGGCAGCTCCATTGGGAAACTCCGGTCATCCTGCCTCAATCGGCCCCTCAGCAATTTCTCTCCTCCCCCAATTCTCCTGGTTCTTTCCTCAGAGCTCTGCAGAAATATCTGAACCCTTCCTCCACAAGACGGCCTTAAAATATTTAGTGACAGCCTTTACATTCTCCACTCTCACCCCGCGAGTCCTCTCTTCTGTGTATTAGCTGTTCCTAGTTACTTCAGTAAATCTCCCAAGACATGGCTTTGGACTCTCCCTGCACTCTGTTCTCCATCTTCTAACCCTCGTCCAGCTCATAATGTCCTTCATCCAATGCTGCCCCCAGGGCCGCACCCAGTTCTCTAGAGGGGTCTCATCGGGGCAGAGGACAGAGGGTTATTGCCTTCTTAGTCTAAGCAAAAGCCCTCCCTGTGTCTCTAAATGCGAGGTTCAGTCCAAAGATTTTGGAGACGAGGGAAGGAATAATGCCTCTCTTTCTTTCTTCTTGTCCCCAGGGAATACTTCCAGGAGAGGTTGACAGATCAATAAGAATTAATTATCATTAAAAAAGCAGAGAGGGGAAATTTATCACAGATCTCTAATGAAATCAGCAGAACTGTAAAATGGATGTTTGGCTGTGCCAGTAACATCACTGCAGTCTCATCTTAGGGCACAAAGGAGGGGAGGGGAGAACCCCGCCTCTGATTTGCCTACTCGTCCTCAAGCACCTTGAGGGGCTCTTGTGCCCTGCCCCCTCTCCCTCCCACCCACTCCGGTCATGTTCCCATTAGGCCAATGAGACAGCCCTTGCCCAGACCTTTGCCCAATGGATCTGCACCCCAGTGCCCTGGTCCCAAGCTTGTCGGGCCCCCAGCCCAGCTACAGTGGCTCCTCGGGCCCTGGCACCTCCCTCGAATCTGCTCGGGCCCTACTCGGCAGCTGCCTTAGAGTCCCCGGAGCAGCAGCTTTTCCCCGAGGTCCTGAGCAGCCCTTTGCAAAGCCTTTGGCCCAGAGCTGGGCCTTCCTGTCATGGCTGATTAAAATGCTTCTCGGTGAGCAGATGAGAGTTCGGTCGCTGCCTTCCCGGAGTGTCAGCTGGGGCGCGGGAGCTGTCCAGGGTGCTCCACTTCTTGGCTTTAACCTTTCTTGTTGGATTGGAAATCCATCTGGTAGAAGACACATTGAAGAGATTTTCTGCAAACAGGCTCTGGCGAAGGGGGCAGGCCTGTGGTGGGAGGCCAGGGGGGAGCCCCTGGCAATTTCCTGGTCTTTCCTCAGGTGTTTATTCCCCAAATCAGTTTCTTTTCACAGCACCAAGAAACACTGTGTGTGAGAGAGAAAAAGACAGAGACAGAGAGAGACAGAGACAGAGAGAGACAAAGAGAGAGAAAGAGAATCTACCTCCATGGAGGCAGAGGGCCATGATGGTGCTTAAAGTCTACTAGTCACTGTCCCCAACCTCCTCCTGGAAATGTCACTTTCCAGTCAAGTGGAGAATCATCTCCAGAGCAGAGCTAAGTTGTGTCGTGTGTAAATAGTTATAAATGGGTTCATTAGCAGCCCTCTGAGAGCCGTATTTCCCGGGGTTTGTCTGTCTGCGCGCACAAGCTCGATGCCGCCCGAGTTCTGCGCGGCCCGGCGCTGACAGTGGAGACGGGGAGGGGGCGTGGAGCCAGCGCCCCAGTCTGCTTTGTGACAAGAAGGTGGCAGGCTCCCTGACGGGGCTGCGGCTCCATGTTGGCTCCTCTTCATCAATTTTCATAGCCGTGGCCCGCTCCCGGGAGAGAGCCCGAGTCCCGCTCATCAGTCACCTTCCCGATGGAAAGTCCGAGCCATTTCCCAGCCTCTGAAAGCCCGAGCCATTTCCCAGCCTCTGAAAGCCCGAGCCATTTCCCAGCCTCTGAAAGCCGGGCCGCGCACCTTCAGCAGCCTCCCAGCTCACAATGTCATGTGGCTCAAGTCCATCTTTGTACCAGGATGAGAGACTTGGAGAGCGGCCCCCGACCTCTGACTCCCCAACTACCGTGTCCTTCCCAGCAGCACCCCCCTCAACTCACAGGAGCCCATTCTGAATAATGGACTAATCTTTGCGTCTCCGCAGGGTCACAAGCCGCAGGCCGGGGGAGAGGAAGCTTAGTGGCGAGGGGGGAAGAGCGCTGATTTGCATCCCGGTCTGGACCTTTCCTAGCCAGGAGAAAACGGCCCGGCTTCTTTGGACTCCGCTGCTTTTTCCTAAAACTTGGGACACAGATATTTATGTTACACACGAGGGGCCGCTCCTATGGGCTCCAGGGATCAGGTTCTGGGGCGAGTATTTACAGCTCGGAAGTTAGCAGCCGCTGAAAATCAGGGGGAAACATTGTTTAATAAAGTGATGGATAAAATGTTAATCACACAAATTGAACTTAAAATGGGGGGCATTTTTTCTTGGAGAGCTGGTTGTTAAACATGACCACCATGCTCCTGCGCTACCATCCCCAGGCTCCTAGGAGAAAAGCATCTTGTAAGCCCAACAGAGCTTGCCCAGCACCCCCAGAGGTGCTCACCTAGGGAGAGCCCCAGTTGCCCAGCACCCCCAGAGGTGCTCACAGAGCTGCAGCTTCCAGGGCACTGAGACGGCCGCTTCCGCACGGCTTCCGAGGGTCCGTGGAGGGGGGTGAGGATGGAAACCTTTTCCTCCTTGCATCCCCTCCTGTCCTCTCCCAATTACTCAGCGCCTGCTGGACCGCTGGCCCTGTGCCCCACCTCCGCTCACCTCCAGGGGCTCATGGTGGTCTCAGCATCTCAGAGGCGCCGCTAGTGGGTCCCAAGCTACGAAGGCAAGCTGGGCGGCTTCGGCCCCGAGGCTCGGCTGATGCTGGACCTTCAGTCCACGACCACTGAGATCCTCCTAGGAGGCTCTGCCGCAGCTGAGGGAGTTCCTGTACCCAAAGGCCCTGGAAGCAGCATTGCTAGGTGCCCTGCCCTGTGCTAGCTCTCCAGGCCATTCAGAACAGCCTAAGACGAGTGCTTGTCCTTGAAGGGTTTACGTCTACAGGGGGACAATCCTGGGACCCCTCCAGAACTTTCGTGCTCACCGTGCTCCTGTGGGACTGGCTGCGGTTTGGCATCTTCCCAGGGGCCAAGGGCTCCATGGGATCACGGCTGTCTCCTTGTCCCCCATCAGGAGATGGGCTGTGGCGCTGAAAGAATTGCCTTGGGGCTGACCACAGGGTTTCTCCCACCTTGGAATCATTCCCTTCCAGCCTCCATCTTAGTTCACAGTTTCATGGAAACAACAGAGGGAGAATGTGACTCTGGAGCTCTTTCGCCAGAGCCCTCTCCCTGTCCCGGCTCTCTGGGCCGTGCCCTTCACATGTCACGAGCAGCCTGGGACAGACTGTCCGTTCGAGTGTCGCGCCGGCGTGTCTGACGGGAGCTGTGTGGAGAGGACATCCCTGAGTCTCCTCCTGGCTGGGGACTGACCAGTGGGACGGGCTGGCTGCTGTCCTGTCTCCGTGCCAGGCTCCATGACTTTGGGCGGCTCGGGCCCTGCTGCTAGAACTCAAGCTTCTCCTGTGTGTTCCTCTGTCTGCCACCATCGGCTAGCGGGCAGGGATGGCACCACCCTACCCTAGCGACCGCTCTTGGCCCACGGCAGAAATGGCAGCCCTGGGTCCAGGACCCTTCCTTTCCTTTCTCTGAGCCCCTTGTGACATGTCGCTCGTAGCTCACCAAAGTCGGGGAGGAGGAGGAAGGAGGGACTCGCCCCGTAATTATCACTGGGGTCTTTGGGGGCGGTTTGAGTGAGGGAGGAGGTCAGAAGCGGGGGGGAAGTGAGAGTGGAAGAAAGGGGGCAACAAGGACAGATTTTTCCCTCTGGGAGTTTGCCTGGAAAGGGCGGAGAAAGGGAGGAGGATGACCGGAGGGTTCGCTCAGAATGGTTGCAAGGAGAGGGGCGGCTTGGGTCGGCGGAGGCAGGAGGGAGAGAATCAGATGGGGAGAGAGGAGGAGACCGTCCCCCCCCAGAAGGGACAAGGGAGCCTAAGATGGAGAGGGGGAGTTACAGGGGACCGGCTTTCTCTGGAGGACAGGGGGCGACGAGTGGGGATGGTGAAGTGGAGCTTCCCCCCAATGCAGCGCTTTCTCAGGAAAGTGGGAACCCAGGACTTCGGCCTATGGGGGAGAGGGAGGTGCTGGGGGGGGGGGAAGAGAAGAAAAGCTCGGGGAGAGATGGGAAATCGGGGGGAGAAGGGGGCAGGGCTCCAGCTCTATCCCCACAGGCCTGGAGGACTGGCACCTGCCCAGGAGGCAGGCTCCTTTCACTCAGGCTGGGGGGGAGGAGTTCTGAAGCCCCTGGAGGGCTGGCCCAGGATCCGGCCCCACCAAGGGTGGCCAGGCAGTGCAGTGGGCACGGCACTGAGCCTCGGGCCAGGAAATCCTGAGTTCAAATCCAGCCGTGTGGCTCTGGGTAAATCACTGAAGCCCTCTCCCCTTCATTTCCCTCACCTGCCCCACAGAGGCGGGATGACACTAACAGGCAGCACCTGCCCCAAAGGCTGCTGGGGGAATCAAATGCAGCCGCTGCAAAGCCACATAAATGCTCGTGGGGATGATCACCCGGCCTAGAGAATCACGGGAGCCTCTGCCACGGCCGCGCGGTCGGACCCAGGCCGTGGGGCCCGGGGGAGAGGCAGGTGGAGGCTTCCTTCCGTCCCTCAGGGGTCAAGGGGCCCCACCCAGGCCTGAGCCCGGCAGCCCCCTCCTCACTTCTCCCGGGGCCGCCCCTCAGGCCTCGCTGACCACTGCTCCCTTCGGCCTGTCAGACTCTGGCCTGTGTGGGCAGGACTTGGGGCGGAGGAGGGGAGAGAAGGGGGCGGGGCACGGCCCTCAGGCGGCCTCTCTCCCCCACAGGATTTGAAGACGGTCCTTTCCCTGCCCGAGGCCCCAGGGGAGTTCCTGCACCCCGTGGTGTACGCGTGCACGGCCGTCATGCTCCTGTGCCTCTTCGCCTCCATCCTCACCTACATCGTGCACCATAGGTAAGAGGAGGGGGGCGGCAGGGAGGGGCTGCCAGGCTGGGGGAGTCGTTCTGAGTCTGTGTGAACCCTTTCTCTTGGCTGCCTCAGTTTCTCTGTCTGTAAAGTGAAGAGCCTTTTCCCCCTTTGACCCAGCTCTTGGATGACCCCACCCCCACTGGCCTGGTTGATACCAGTGTCCCGGCGAGAGGGAAGGAAGGCCCCACTGCTGGAGTTCTGGTTCTGTGCTGGATGGGGCGCCCATTTCTCCAGTACCCACCGTGTGCCCACCATGCTGCCCAAGGGCCGGTGGTGGTGACGCTTAGAGACATTTATATGATCCTCACCACAGTCCTGGGAGGCGGGTGTGACATTTTTACAGCTAAGGAAACTGAGGCAGGCAGCCCGGGGCGGGGGGTGCCCGGGGGAGCCCTGACCCGCGCCCTTTCTCCCCCGCAGCACCATCCGCATCAGCCGCAAGGGCTGGCACATGCTGCTCAATTTCTCCTTCCACACGGCCCTCACCTTTGCGGTCTTCGCCGGGGGCATCAATCGCACCCAGTACCCAATTGTCTGCCAGGCCGTAAGTACCAGCGTTCTCTCTGCTTTTCCCTGGGGGGTGGGGGCCTGTCTGTGTCGCCCCCTTCCTGGGGCCTGTGGGGGCCAGGGCTCCGCGGGGAGATCCGGCCAGCCCCGGGGTCCCCTGGCTCCCCAGAAAGCCACTTGTGGGGCCCCAAGGAGCGACAGCCTTCATTCCCTCACCAGGACCCCCATAAAAGGCCACGAGTAGCGTGAACCCCAGGGAGAGTCAGGCTGGGCCCGGAGCCCCGGGGGGGGGGGGGGAGGTTCCAGAGTGGCTACAGAGGAGAAGCTGGCCCAGCACCATGTTGGGGGTGAGGGACTGGAACAATGGGGGGGGGGGCTGAGAGGCAGGAGGGTAAGGGGGAGGGAAGCAGAGGGAGAGAAGGAGCTCTGGGCATGGGGGCGTCTGCGGGCATTGACCACCCCTGCCCTGGGCCAGCCCACGGGCCTCCCAGCCCCAACTTGGGCTGCAGGGGCCACTCTCGGGGTGAGGAGACGGGCTCGGAGCTGGTGAGAGGCCCTGCCAGGAACCAGCCCCGGCCTCAGGCTCTGTCTGGTGCTTTTTAATCACAGAGGTGACCATGTGGTTCAGTGGCTAGAGCCCCAGACCTAGAGGCAGAAAGTCCTGAGTTCAGATCCCACCCCCGACACCTCCTAGCTGGGTTAGCCGCTTTGCTGGTTGCCTCGGTTTCCCCATCTATACAATGGGGGTTCGAGTAGCCCCTGTCTGCCCAATTGTTGTGTCTATAAATGGGCCAGGGTGTCCGTTAAGCCCTCTCATGCCCCGGGAGGGTGGAAATGCCTTCCCTCCTGACGCTCTGAAACAGAAACATGGGGATTCCCCAGGAAAGAAGGTCGCATTTTCCCGACAAATGGGAGGCTGGCCCAGCCTGGGCCCCAGGAAGCGGTAAAATGGGCCGTTGGCTTTTTATCGGTCGGTGCTGGGCGGCCGCCAGCTTGGCCGCTCATGGAACCTGGGGAGACGGAGCTCTGCCCCTGACGCCAGGCCGGCTGGGGAGGGCTCAGGGGGAGGAGCCAGACCCCGGCACCCACAGGAGAGCTCCCTGGGCTGTCCGGGACTGGCAGAAGGGGAAGGGTCTTGTGGGCAGTGGGGATGAGCTATACCCTTTGGGAATAGGGAGGGCAGAGGTCAAAGACGCTCCATAAGAAGTGGTTTGGCCAGGGTCTCCGGGATCCCCTGGCTCCTTCCCGGCCTCAGGATTGCTCCGGAGGGGGGCCCCACAAGTCCCCTCGGCCCCGCCGAGGGCCTCCCCCCCTGCTCTGAGAGGCTCTGGGCTGAGCGTCCACCAGTGCTCCTCCCTGGAGAGAGCCCCCACCCCCTGGCCCATCAACCTCTCGCTGATCCCCGGCTCCCGGGAAGCTGACACAGATGACGGAAGGGGCCAGACAGTTGTTATGGCAACAGAAGGGCTAATTACAACTATTAGGGGACACAATAAACATCACCAGATGGTCATCATCAGCGCTCAGGAGGGGAGCCAGCCTTGGTTCACCTTCTCCTGCCCAGAGCCCCCCAAAGCTAGCTTGTGGGGGCCCAAGCTCTGACTCGGCCACAGCTCGCCCATGGGTGCCCTTCACAGAGGTCTGTGTGCTTTCTGTGCTGCCCCATGAGGGGGCCACTGCCTGCAGAAGGAGGACCCTGCCGCGGGTCCCTTCCCTCCCCAAACTTGAGGGCCGGGGGCCCACCCTTGGGTGCCAATCCTGGTACCTCCTGGCCCCCCTCAGGATGTTTCTGGAAGCCCACACCTCCCCCCCAGCCAAGAGGCCCAGGGGGGCCCAGGAGGCAGAGACCCCTGGCTAAGTGACCTTGGGTGGGGTGTCCGAGGGCCCTGCACTACCGGTGCTCCCCAGCTCTAGCCCCACGGCCCTTGTCACCCAGGCCGAGGCTCCGGGTGCAGGTTCCTGATCAGCTAATTCCGCCCCCCCTACCCCGTCTCCATAGGAAGGAGGGCCTCCCCTGGCTCCTGCTCTGTGGCTGGAACGCCTGTCTCAGGGCGCTATCTCGGGCCCACGGACGGGGAGCTCAACCCCCGTGGGGCGGCCCCTAGGCCTCTACCTCCACACCCTGTGCCATGGCCCCAGCTCTGGGCCAGGCAGAAAAGGTCTCTCTGCCCAGGCAGCTCGGAGGCTCAGGGAGGGGGCCATGGGCTGAGGAATCTTGCCTCGGAGCCCTCCGACCTGCGCCATCTTAGCCAAGTCACTGGCTCCCTTTCCTTCCCCCTGGGCTGGGGCCCATATGCTCCCCCCCCACCGGCTTGTGGACCATCCCCTTCTAGGTCAGCTTGGATCCCCCCCGCCCCCGACAACTCCAGAGACTGAGCCCATGGAGCACTGTCAGCCAGGGCAGGTGCCCAGGTCAGAGGACCCGAGTTCAGATCCCGCCTCCCAGACTTACTGCCCGTGGACATCCACACCTGGATTCCCTCCCTGAAGTCGAGCTGAGGAGGAAGGGCAGCCTCTGGGCAGGAGCTGCAGCGAGCCTCCCTGCCCCCCTTCCTCCTCTTTCTTTCTTGGCCACTTTCTCTTTCTTTCCTTCCCCTTCATCTCTTCTATTTTTTCTCCATCCTCTCTTCCTGCCTTGATCTCTTGGGGTTTGCCCCCTAGATTTCTTTCTTTTTTCCCCACTCAACAGTATTTTATTTTTCAAGTAAAGATAGTTTTCAGCAGTGACTTGGTAAGATTCTGAGGTCCAATTTTTCCCTCCTGGTCCCCAAGACAACAAGCAAACCGACATAGGTTGTATGTGTACGAGCATCTCACGTTAGTCATGTTGTGAGAGAGAAACCAAAGCAAAACCTGGAGAAAGAGGAAACATGCAACAAAAGGTGAAATGGCCTGAGTCAGACGGCGGGCATCTCACGGCTCCTTTTGGATGTGCAGAAGCGGTTTCCAGCCCCAGTCTGCCGGGATTGGCCAGAGTGGAGCTAAATCTGGCCTGGCGGAGCATCCCATAATCTTGTTGCTCTGTACAGTGATCTCCGGCTTCTGCTCCCTTCCCTCCGCATCAGTTCCTGTGAGTCTCTCCAGCTTTTCTGAAATCCCATTGGTCGTTTCTTTCAGAACAATAATATTCCATAACATTCAAATACCATTCCCCAATTGATGGGCATCCACTCATTTTCCAGTTTCTGGCCACTACAAAGAGGGCTGCCACAAACATTCTTGCACATACAGGTCCCTTTCCCTCCTTTAAGATCTCTTTGGGTTACAGTCCCAGTAATAACACTGCTAGGTCAAAGGGGATGCACAGTTTTACAGCCCTTTGGACAGAGTTCCAGATTTTCTTCAGAAGGGTTGGATCATTTCACACCTCCACTGGCAATGTATCAGTGTCCCAGTTTTCCATCATCTCCTCCAAGATTAGTCCTTATCTTCTCCTGTCATTTTAGCCAAACTGAGAGGTGTGAGGTGGTATTTCTGAGTTGTTTTAATTGGCATTTCTCTAATTAATAGTGATTTTGAGCACTTTTATTGTGACTATAAATAGCCTTAATTTCACCATCTGAAAATTGTCTGGTCATATCATTTGACCATGTATCAGTTGGGGAATGACTTGTATTCTTATAAATTTGAGTCTATTCTCTTTATATAAATGAGACCTTTATCAGAGACCCTGACTGTAGAAATGGTTTCCCAGCCTTGTGTTTTCCTTTTAAACTTAACTGCATCAGTTTTGTTTGTGGAATATTTTTTATTGAATGTAATCAAAATCGTCCATCTCTGTTTCTTGTTTAGTCATAAATTCCTCCTGCAAAGATCTGACAGGTAAACTATTCTTGATCTCCTAATTTTCTTATAGTATGTATATCTTTATGTCTAAATCATGAATCCATTTTGATCTTAGCTGGTATAGAGTGTGGGATGTTGGTCTATTCCCAGTTTCTGTCATATTTTCCAGTTGTCAATAGTGAGTTCTTATCTCAAATGCAGGAGTCTCTGGGTTTATCAAATAGTAGATTACTATAATCATTAATTATTGTGGCTTGTGTACCAAACCTATTCCACTGATCCGCTACTCTGGATCTGGTACTACTAGGTCACCTTCTTTTGAATTTTCCCCCAATAATTACATTGATATCTTTACCTTTTCTTCTTTTCAGATGAATTTTGTAATCATTTTTTCTAGCTCTATAAAATAATTTTGCCAGTTTGATTGGTATTGTGCTGAATAAGAAAATTAAGTACAATTGTCATTTTCATTATTCTAATTCAGCCTTCCCATGAGCAATGGGTATTTTTACAGTTGTTTAGATCTAACTTTATTTGTGTGAAAAGTGTTTTGTAATTGTGTTCATATAGTTCCTGGGTTTGTCTTGGTGGATAGGCTCCCAATTATTTCATGCTGTCTACAGTTATTTTAAATGGAATTTCTCTTTCTATCTCTTGGGAGCTGAGCTTCATTAGTAACATAGGGAAATGCTGATGATTTGTGTGGGTTTATTTTATATTTTGCAACTTTGCTAAAATTGTTAATTGTTTTAAGTAGTTTTTTAGTCTATTCTGTAGGATTCTCTAAAGATGCCATCATATCATCTAAAAAGAGGGATAGTTTGGTTTTCCTTATTACCTTCTCTAATTCCTTCAATTTCCATTTCTTCTCTTATTGCCAAAACTAACATTTCTAGTGCAATATCGAATAATAGTGGTGACAATGGGTATCCTTGTTTCACCTCTGATCTTACTGGGAATGTGTCTAATTTCTCCCCATTACAAATGATGCTTGCTAATACTTTTAGATAGATGCTGCTTATCATTTTAAGCAAATTCCACTTATTCCTATGTTCTCTAGTGTTTTTAAAACACTAGTGTCAAAAGCTTTTGGGGCATCTATTGAGATAATATGGTTTCTGTTAGTCTTATTATTCATATGGTTAATTATGCTGATAATTTTCCTGATATTGAACCAGCCCTACATTCCTAATATAAATCCCACTTGGTCATAGTGTATTACCCTGGTAACAAATTGCTGTAACCAGCTAATGTCTTATTTAAAATTTTGCGTCAATATTCATTAGGGAAATTGGTTTATAATTTTCTTTGTTTTGGCTCTTCCTGGTTTAATATCAGCACCATATTTGTATCATGAAAGAAATTTGGTAGGACTTCTATTGTTTTGAATATTGAAATTATTGTTCTTTAAATATTTGGTAGAATTCACTTGTAAATCTATCT
Organism: Sminthopsis crassicaudata; assembly: GCF_048593235.1. Lineage (NCBI taxonomy): Eukaryota > Metazoa > Chordata > Mammalia > Dasyuromorphia > Dasyuridae > Sminthopsis > Sminthopsis crassicaudata. The sequence goes on from NC_133618.1 coordinate 682,902,692, forward strand.
AGTCCTTGGAATTTTTTTTTCTTAGGAAGTTCATTTACAGCTTGTTCAATTTCTTTTTCTACAATCAGATTATTAAAGTATTTTTCCTCTTCTCTTAATTTGGGAAATTTATATTTTTGCAAATACTAATCCATTTCAATTAGATTGTCTAATTTATTGGCATATAGTTGGGTGTGATAGCTCCTAATTATTGCCTTAATTTAATTATTCTTATTCTCTTGGTTGAAATTCTTGATTGTTTCTATGATTTGTTCCACTTATTCTTTAGGATTATATTATTTAGTTTTCAATTAATTTTTGGCCCATTTTCCATGGCCCTTTATTACATATAATTTTTATTGTATCATGATCTGAAAACATGCATTTAATATTTCTGCCTTTCTGCATTTGATTGTGAAGTTTTGCATCCTACTATATAATTAATTTTTATGCAGGTGCCATGTACCATTGAGAAAAAGGTATATTCCCAACTATTCCTATTTTATATTCTCCAGAGATGTATCATATCTAACTTAGCTAAAATTTTATTTACCTCTTTAATGTCTTGTTTATTTTGTGGTTAGATTTCTCTAGTTTGGAGCAGTGGAGTTTGAGATTCCCCCATTAGTATATTTTTGCTGTCTTTTTCTTCATGTAACAACTTCTTCTCTAAGAATTTGGATGCTATACCACTTGGTGCAAATATGTTTGATACTGATTTTACTTTGTTGTCTATGGTAACTTTTAGTAAAATGTAATTTCCTTTTATCTCTTTTAATTAGATTTATTTTTGCTTTTGCTTTGTCTGAGGTCAAGATTGCAAACCCTGCTGCTTTTTTTTTTCACTTCAGTTGAAGCATAATAGATTCTGCTCCAGCCTTTTACCTTTACTCTGTGTGTATTTCTCTGCTTCAAATGTGTTTCTTGTAAACAACATATTGTAGAATTCTGGCTTCCAATTAACTCTGCTATCCACTTCTGTTTTATGTGAGAGTTTATCCCATTCACACACACACTTATAATTGCTAACTCTGTATTTCCTTTCATCCTATTTTCTCCTATTTATATTGTCTATACTTTTACCTTTTCCCTCTTTAAGTGTTTTGCTTCTGACCCCTACTTCCCTCAATCTGCCCTTCCTTCTATTAGCCTCCCTCTTTTCTTTCTCTTTTATCCTCCTACTTTCCTAAAGGGTAAGATAAATTTCTATAATGAACTAAGTGTGCATATTATTCTGTTTGAGCCAAATCTGATGAGATTAAGGCTCAAACAATGCTCATCCCTCTCCCTTCTTTCTTTTTATTGTAATATGTCTTTTGTGTTTCTTCATGCAATGTAATTCATATCATTTTACCTCCCCTTTCCTCTTTTTCCAGTACAATCCTTTTTTTTTTCAACCCCTTAATTTTTCTTTTATACCATCACATCAAAATCAACTTATACTCACACTCTTTGACTATGTATATCCCCTCCAATTACCTCAGAAAAGATACAATTCTCAAGAGTTACAAGTATCATCTTCACATCAGAGAAGTAAACAGTTTAACCCTGAAATAACATTTTTTCTTTCCTGTTTATTTTTTATGCTTCTCTTGAGTCTTGTATTTAAAGATTAGATTTTCTATTCAGTTCTGGTTTTTTCATCAAAAATTATTGAAAACCACCTATTTCATTGACATCCATCTTTTCAGCTTAAAGATTATGCTCAGTTTTTCTAGGTAGTTGATTCTTGTAAATCGAGGTTTAAAAAAAAAAAAAAAAACTTTGCCTTCCAGAATATCATATGTGGAAACTGCTAAATCCTCGGTAATCCTCACTGTTGTTCCTTGATACTTGAATTGTTTCTTTCTGGCTACTTGCAGCATTGTAGTATTTTCTCTTTGACCTGATAAATCTGGAATTTAGCAACAACATTCCTTGGGTTTTCGTTTTGGAATCTTTTTCAGGAGGTGATCAATAAATTCTTTCATTTGACCCTCTGGTTAGGCTTTCAGCAATCCAATAATTGTTAAATTATCTCTCTTGTACCTATTTTCCAGATTAATTGTTTTTCCAATTAGATATTTTATACTTTCTCCTAAGCGTTTCGGGGTTTTGTTTGTTTGTTTGCCTGATTCTTGATGTTTCATTGAGTTATTTAATTTTTAAAACTCCTTTTCTCTTTGGCCAATTCTCCTTTTAAAGGAGTTGATTTTTTTTTCAGTGAAATTTTTTCCCATTTGGCTAAATCTACTTTTAAGGCATTGTTTTCATCAATGTATTTTTTCTCATTTTGCCAAACCTATATTTTAAGGAGTTGTTTTCTTCAGTCAGTTTTTGTGCTTCCTTTTCTGAGCTGTTGATTTTCTTTTCATAATTCTCCTGCAGAGCTCCCATTTCTTTCCCAATTTGTCTTTAACCTCTCTTACTTTAATATATGATACTATAATTATTCATTATATATAAAAATAATATATTAAAATCTGATTTTGAGCTCTTCTAAGAGAACCTTTGAGCTTGAGACCACTATATAGGCATTCTGCCATTGCTATCTATTCTCTGTGTTCTTCTCTGTCGCCATAGTAGCTCTCTATGGTCAGGGCCCTTGTTGCTTTTCTGGCTCACTTGTAAGGCTGAGCTCCATTCCTAGGGCACGGGGGGTTCCCAAGAGTGCTTCTTTTGCAGGCGGGCAGGGGCCTTTCACGGACTGTGCCAGGACTGGAAGTGCTTCTGGATTTCCCGCTGGGCTGGGTTGGCCTGGCCTAGTCAGGGTCACACAATTTGCCATCTGCACTGGGGCCTGGAGCCTAACCGCTGCCCTGCAGAGCCAGGATGGCAAGCCTCTGCCATGGCTCGGAGCCTCCCGCTGGATTCCTGGCACAGCCAAGAGCCTCCCTCTGGATTCCTGGCACAGCGCCGGCTCTTTTTGCCTAAACGGACAGACTTTCCTCCAGACTTTCTATATTACTTTAAGTTGGGGAAGTGTTCTCTCTGGTTTTTTGTGGGTTCCATCCCTCTGGAATCCAGTTAGCATTATTTATGAAGGAAACTGGGGCGCTTCCTGGCTTTTTTCTGCCATCTTGGTGCTGCCCCCAAGGTTTCTTTCTTAAAGAACAAACTTCAACCTGTGTCCCTCTGGGTCCCACTGACTGACCAATAGACGGTCCCGGCCGTGCCCCCTTGGTCACTGGCTCGGAGTGACTGTGGATGGCGGTAGTTTCCGTTCTGGCTAGAAAGCCTGAGGGCCTTCCCCTCCTCCAATCATGTTTTGACTAGGTAAGAGGGGCTGCTCATTTCTTACCTCTCCTTTCTCAGGGGTCACACTGAGCCCTGAGAGGGAGGTTGGTCTACAAAGCCAAGGCCTTGGGGCCATCTGCGTCATGCTGGCCTGTCTCTGGCCACTGGACCCAGAGGGAGATCGGGGCCGGGAGTGGGCACAGCCCCCCCCAAGCCAGCTCCCTTGCATGCCCTGGCATCACCTCCCTGCTGTCCCGGGGAGAAGGAAGGACAAACAACAAGAGCCCTTTTACCTGCTGTGAGATGGGAGGCTCTCTGCATCCCACCACGTTCTGGGTCCACAAGGCGGTGCTCTGTCCTTAGAGCTGTCCCAGCGTGGAGTGGCTGGCCCTGTGGGCAGGGTGCTGCCCCTCCCGGGAGCTCTCCAGTAACTTTGGCTATTGTAGGTGGGCACCCAGTAGAGTGGGCGACTTGAGTTTGTCCCATCTCTAAGCTCAGGACTCACTGACCTCGGCTAAAACGCCCTCCAGACTTCTGTCTGTCACCCTGAGGAAAGGGAAGAGAGCAGAGCCCTGAGCGGCCATGCAGGCCCCTGGGGCCTCTTCCCCCTATGACGGGAACCTCACCCCAACCACAAGAAAGGCAGCACCCCGGAGCTACCCTCCCCAGAGCACATGCAGCACCCACACTGCGCCTATGTGGTAGCCCCCCAGCACCCACACAGTGCCCACATGGCATCCACGTGATGCCCACAGGACCTACCTGACACCCATATAGAACCCACATGACACTCACATAGAGCACACAGTGCCCACGTGACACCCACAGAGTCCACATGGCACCCACCCAGAGCCCATACAATGGCCATCTGTGACCATTGGGGACAGAGAGTGCAGCTGTCCGTGGTTCTGAGAGGCTCCTGGTGCTCCCCACACACAGTGCTCACACAGAGGGCGGACCAATGGTGTGCACACCCTCATTTTCCCAGGCATGAGGCTTCTGCATCTCCCTCCTTGTCCCGGGCTCTTCTTCTTCCAATACATTTTGGCATTTTCCCCTTCAAAGGTCCAAAAGGCTCGTACTCCTGAGCCAGCCCAAAGCCCTGCGTCCCCTTCCCTAAAGGCAAGTGACCGACAGATGTGCTCTGGGACCCAGGGCTGGCAGGAGAAAGGAAGGTCCCATGAGGGGCAGGATCCAGATGTGGGGACCCGTTGTTCCTCCTTGCGGAGCCTTGCGCTGAGCTCTGGGGAGATGATACATTAGCAGGAGTCCGTGTTCTCAAGGAACTTACAGTCTTCTAGGGGAACCACACCGAAAAAGGCCGGGGGCGCCCAGGAAGGCACAGCTGCAATCTCTGCCCTCTGCAAAGGGGGGCATTGGGAGAAGGTGGGAGCCGTGCCCTCCACTCTCCTCTTGGAGGGGTCGTCTGGGCTTGAGTTAGCGCCCAACAATGAGCAGGTTCAGGAGGGCAGCAGGGGCAAAGGGGAGAGGCTCGTGCACTTGGGCCTGGGTCTGCCCTCCAGGAGGTGCCTTGGTTTCCCGACATTTGGACCTACTGCGTGCAGGCACCGTGGGATTAAGCACAAGGGCCTGGCAATGCCAGAGTGCTGGGGTCCGGGTCCGGGATCCAAGGGAAAATCCAGCTCGGAGACGATGAGACGAGGTCTGGGCGCTTCGGTTCACTTCTGTCTGCCTCAGATCCCCCAGCGATAAAATGTGGCCAAAGCAAACCCTCCCCCCAGGACTGCTGTGAGTGTCCAGTGCCCGGCAGGCGCCCAGTAAACTGTAGGCACTGACTAATGCTCTTCCCTCCCTCTTCTGCGGGTCGCAGGCCTCTCTCACCCCGAAGGGCCCTGCAGGAATCCTCCTCCCTCACAGGGATGCTCCCGGGCACACTTGGGGGGTGGCAGGCCCCACACCAGGACACTCTGGGCAAGCTACAGGTCTGCAGAGGTCATTCTGAGATGCCCCCGTGGGCCCAATAGAGCAGCCAGAGCTAAGGATGCTTCTGGCCCTCCTGGCTAGATCTTTGTTTGTATGTTCAGGACCCGACCTCCCCACCAAGGTTAAAGTCTGTGCTACTGAGTCAGTGACTCTCCCAACCGCACCCTTCCTGGGTCCTGGAAAACCAAGCTGGTGGAGCCCGGCCATGGGCACCCTGTGCCAGCCGTGCTGCCCGGGCACTGCCCCTCAGTCCCCGGAGATGCTCCTCTAGGTGGGCTCTGGCTCCCTCACTCAGCAGAGCGGCCCTAGGCAGGAGGCTGGTGCTAACCTTGACCCTCCTCCCCCAGGTCGGCATCACGCTCCATTACTCCACCCTGTCCACGATGCTTTGGATCGGCGTCACGGCCAGAAACATCTACAAGCAGGTGACGAAGAAGGCGCCCCAGGGACCGGGGGGCGAGCAGCCGCCGTACCCCAAGCAGCCGCTGCTCAGGTAGGGACCGTCTGCGAACGTCTGTCTGGGGCACGGGGCCCCCGCGTAGAGGCTTGGGGCTTTTGGGGGCCACATCGGAGCAGCTCTGGGGCCGGGCCGGAAGTCTCCTGCTTCGCCAGGGTCTGGTCTCTGAGCGGGCTCCTGGCATCCGGTCTCCCTGGGGGCTTCTGGGTCAGCTCACGGAGGACCAGGGTATCCACTGGTCAGGGGAAGTCCCTTCCCCGGAAGCCCCAGCTCAGTATGACTGACCAGCAAAGCCCTCACACCCGGCCTTGGGGTGGGGCCGAGGCCCCGGAAGGGATCGGCTTTTGGCCCCGTGACCCACCCTGACTGGAGATAGCCGGCTCCCGGGCGGGAAAGGTCGGGCCCACCAGCCCCCGCTGTGATTGTGGCCGTCATTCATGCCCTCGCACCTGGGCTGGCACCTGGCGCTCACCTTTGGTCCTTGTTTCAGCCGGGATGCCGCGTGCCAGCTGGCCTGCCCTGATCCTGGGGCTCTCTCTGTGGGGGGAGCTCTTTCCTGCCTGGAAATCACAGCCCACTCTCTTTTTCTTCTTGGGATACTTGAGAAACCCTTCCCCCTCTTTGATCAACGAGGCAGAGAAGTGGGGTTCAGGAGCAGGGGGGGCCTCCAGGTAGCGGCTGCACCACTTCATTGGGAGGTTTTGCAGGTCTGGTGCCCCCCGCCCACTGGCCCGTCGTCTTGCCCTCTCGGGGAGTGGAGAGGGTGGGTTTCCGGGAGGTCTGTCCCCCATGAGACAGCGTGAGCCGGTGTCGGGGGGCGATCTGGGAGGGGCCTGCGGGGAGGGGGGGTCCGTGCGAAGGCCCTGGGAAGAAGCGGCCATGGTGCTCCTTGTACAGAACACACCGCGGCCCAGGCTCGTTTTCTTCCCATTCTGAATGGTCTGGGGTTCCCCTTACAAGATGGTCTTAAACGCTGGTTGGTGAGAGTTTAAGTTCCGGTTTTGCTGCCCCCTCCGTCCCTCCCCCGCCTCCTTCTCCCCCAGCCAGCGAGCAGACCGAGAGTTTACGTGGTAATGGATTGAAACGTGCTTCTACATGAGGCGTGTTGGGAACGGTGGGGAGGGGAGGGGTCGGGCAGCGACAGTGAGGGGCCAAGGCCTCGGCCGCTCCGGCCCCTGGAAGCTGATGCGGTTTCCAGCCCCAGTTTGCTGGGACTGTCTCGGGTCACCGAGAGGGGCCGAGTCTTGGGGGGGGGGCCCAGTGCCGCCTTGTTGCCGTGCCCGGCGACCTCCTGATCCCACTCACTTCTGCATCCCGGAAGTCTCCGGGCAGCTCTGAGATCAGGCTCGGGCAGCAACGCTCCATCCCCGACGCCGCAGCTTGCTCGGCCCTTCCCCGCTGGCGGGCGGCCACTCGGGGCCCAGTTTGGGCCACTCGGACGGGGCTGCCACGAGCACCTCGGCGCGTGTGGGCCCGTTTCCCTCTTCGTGATCTCCCTGGGACCAGCCCCCCGAGCAGCCCTGCTGGGCCGGAGGGTCGCCAGGTTTTAGCCCTTCAGGCTCCCAAGGGCCTCTGGAACGACCGGGTCGGTCCCCAGGGCATCAGTGCCTGGTGTTCCCACCCCCCACATGTCACCCCCCTTCTCCGGTCATCCGCCAGCCTGAGGGACGAGAGGCGGCCCCTCGGAGTTGTCTGAATTGGCATTTCTCTACTCAGTAGTGATCCAGAGCCTTTGAGGGTGGATTTCTCCTTCTGGAAACAGAGCAGGGAGATGCGGGTACCGGCAGCCCTGACCCCCCCCCCCCCATGGGAGGGATGCTGTGGCCGCAGAGGTCTGTGGCGTCTGGCTCCTGGGAGAGTGAGGAACTCCACCCCGTCCCCATCCCAGCGGTGTCGGAGGGAGCTGCCCTGGGGGGGTCTCTGTTCTTTCCCGTCACCCTGCCCCCCGGAGGGCTCCAGAGGGCAGGGGGACTCTGCCTGGGGCCGTGGGTGCCCGGGGAAAGGCCAGGGAGCAGATCGGGCTGAGGAATGGCCTTCTCTCAGTCACCGCCCGGTCTGCTCAGGCTGCGGCCTCCCCCAGTGCTGGAAGGTCCCTTATCTAGTAAGGAGAAGGTGTCTGGGCCGGCCTGGAGGACCGACAAACCCACAGAGCAAGTAACGCTGCCCTCAAAGGGCTCACAGTCCGGGGGGAGATAAGGGTCCGGGGCCAATCCGGGCCTCTCACCAGAAACTCCAGGAAAGTCCCCACCCCCAGGCCAGGCAGAAACCTGAGGGGGAGACAGGAGGAGGACCCCCTCTGGGAACAGGCCCTCCCTGCAGCTCTTGCTGATAGCCAGCTCATCCTGCAGCAGCAGTGCGCGCCCTGGCCCCGAGGCCCCTGCAGTCCCCGGCGCTCTCCCCGGGCTCTCTGTGGCCTCGAGTTCTGGAGCCGGGCATTTAGTCTGGCCCCACCTACCTCTGCCACCATGTACATTTGACCCTTCCCGGACCCTCCTCCCACACTGGGGGTCTGTGCTCCCCAAGAGCCCCTCTGACCAAGGTGCAGGGATTTTTAGGGAGGGAAGTGGGAGGAGGTGATGGACAGCGCTCGGGTCCTGGTCCCAGTTCTTCTGGTGTGAGCCGGACCAAGCCCTGGGCTGCCGGGGCCTGCCTGAGGCTCCTCCTTGAGGACTGAGCTCCCCTTCACAATCCCCGCGCCCCCTGGGATACCTGTCGCCCTCCCTCAGCCTCCTTCTCACCCGCACAGGAGTGAGCTCCTGCCTCCCCCAGAAAGTCCTTCCTCCTATTGGTCTGTCTGTCTGTCTCTCCCTCCCTTTCTGTCTTTCTCTTGTGTCTCTCTCTGTGTGTGTCTCTGTCTCTGTCTGTCTCTCTCTCTCTCTCTGTCTCTGTCTCTCTCTGTCTCTCTCTCTCTCTGTCTCTGTCTCTCTCTGTCTCTGTCTCTCTCTGTCTCTGTCTCTCTCTGTCTCTGTCTCTCTCTGTCTCTGTCTCTCTCTGTCTCTGTCTCTCTCTGTCTCTGTCTCTGTCTCTCTCTGTCTCTCTGTCTCTGTCTCCCTTTCTGTCTTCCTCTCTCTGTCTCTTTCTTTGTCTCTCTCTCTCTGTCTCTTTCTTTGTCTCTCTCTCTCTGTCTCTTTCTTTGTCTCTCTGTCTCTCTCTCTCTCTCTCTCTCTCTGTGTCTCTCTGTCTCTCTCTCTTCGTCTCTCTCTCTCTGTCTCTCTCTCTGTCTCTCTCTCTGTCTCTCTCTCTGTCTCTCTCTCTGTCTCTCTCTCTGTCTCTCTCTCTGTCTCTCTGTCTCTCTCTGTCTCTGTCTCTGTCTCTGTCTCTCTCTGTCTCTCTCTCTGTCTCTGTCTCTGTCTGTCTCTCTCTCTCTCTCCCTTTCTGTATTTCTCTCTCTGTCTCTTTCTTTGTCTCTCTCTCTGTCTCTTTCTTTGTCTCTCTGTCTCTCTGTCTCTCTGTCTCTTTCTTTGTCTCTCTCTCTCTCTCTCTCTGTCTCTCTGTCTCTTTCTTTGTCTCTCTCTCTGTCTCTGTCTCTGTCTCTCTGTCTCTTTCTTTGTCTCTCTCTCTGTCTCTGTCTCTGTCTCTGTCTCTGTCTCTGTCTCTCTCTCTGTCTCTCTCTCTCTCTCTCCCTTTCTGTCTTCCTCTCTCTGTCTCTTTCTTTGTCTCTCTGTCTCTCTGTCTCTCTGTCCCTCTCCCCCTCTCCCTCTCCCTCTCCCTCTCCTTCTCCCTCTCCCTCTCTCCCTTTCTGTCTTCCTCTCTCTGTCTCTTTCTTTGTCTCTATCTCTATCTGTGTGTGTGTCTGTTTCTGTCTCTGCGTGTCTCTGTATTTCTCTCTTTTCTCCACCTTCTTTCCCCTCATCTCTTTTTCTCTTTTCCCTTCCCCGCCCCCCGCTCCTAAGAGCTCCCCACACGTGAGCCTGCTCCGTTTTGACAAGCCTGTGTCACAGTATTTTGGCGGCTTCCGAGGGGCCGTCACTAGCATCGCAGGATAATGATGAACCATCATCCCACCATCCGAGAGCCTAAGCAGTCATCAGCTTCTGAGGCAGCTCCCCCAGCAAGCCCGGCTCGGCGGATCGCTCAGGCAGAGGAGATGTTCTGTGCTCTGGAGAGGACGTGAGAGAAAGGAGAAACTTTCTTAGAGCAAACAGACAGTCATGGGCTCCTTCCTTCTCCTTCACCATCATGAGGGACCCTGAAAGTGGGAGCCAGAGAGGCCCGATTGTTGACTAGGGAGGGCAGGGCACTGAGCGCTAAGCCCACAACCTTGGCAGCCTCTGTCTTCTGGGAATGAGTCCCATGGGACTCGTTGACCTTGAAAGATCATCTGGGAGGTTGGGTGGAGTCTGGGGCCATTTGTTACTGAGACAAGATTCCGTCACGAGCCGCCATTGGAAATCTCAATGCTGAGCCCCACATTTTAGCTCGGACTTTAAGCCAGTTCCTCAGTGGAGTGGAAGAGATAAAATGGCCCCGGGAGAACCGTCAGGACTCTGGTGTTCGGACCTCCTTTTGGTCTGGTCGGGGGGCGGGCGTGGACCCGGCACAGAGTAGCCCAAGCCCGTCATGCATCCCCAGTGACCAGGATCCAGGAGCACGCCCCAACCCTTGCCTCCCTGTACCCTCAGATCCACCCTACCCCCCCATAACCACTGACAGCCAGAACTTGGGGGTCAGGCACTCTGAGCAGTAATCCTCTTGACATCTACCTGATAAATGGGTGTCCTGCCTCTGACCGAGGACCCTCAGGACGTTTTCCCTCATGACAATAACAGCTGATGTTTTGTTTTGTTTTGTTTTTTGAGAAGGACCTTATTTGTGTAAGCTCATTCTAACCTTCATAACCCCCCCCAGAGGTAAATGTGGCCATAATCCCATTTCACAAATGGGGAAGCTGAGGCACATTCACTAACTTGGAGCACAGAGAGAATGAGAATTTGAAGCGGGGAGTTCCCAGCACCAAGGCCAGGGCCCTGTCCCCTGTTCCAGGCCCGGTTTTTTTGAGCGCAAATGACCCTTTGTGTACGTTCCCTCCACTGCCTTTAGTGCCGCCCTTCGGGGCTAAACAGAAGCGCCTAGAGAGCGGCCCTCCACCAGCCTCCGCTCCTCAGGGATCTTCCCCTTTCCTCCCTCTGTACCATGCAGTCCCCTGGTTGCTCTCCATGGTCCTAACGGGCCGCCACTCATTCTAATGCATGAGACAATTGGCCCTAACAGCCTGAGGTACAGGAGAGCCCCAGGAGGGAGCTCCCTGGCCAGCAAACTGAAGCATCGGCAGCCCGGGCTCGGAGCACACCCCCCCCTTGCCTTTCTTTCCTTCTGTGAATCACTCAGAAAGCCCAGGTTGTGAATGAGTCCCCTTCCCAGAGCTTACAGTGAGACCAGACGTTACTGCCCCCGGGACAAAGCGGTGGCGCTGCTGGACTGGCCGTGATCCCACAAGGGACGAAGCTAATCCTGGCGCTTTCTGCGGGGCTCCTTGCCCCCTCCCTCTCCTCCGTAACTGTCCCCGCTGACAAGGGCCTCCTACGCCCAGCGTTCTTGCAGTGTGGCCTGCAGGGGGAGGCTTCCTCACAGGCAGGGGCTCCCTATCCAGGGGCTCCCACTGGTCTGGAGATTTGGAGAGGGGGAAGGAGCAGTGTCAGAACAGCCATACCCCAAGGGAGGAAGAGGTCCTCCCTGGACTGCCTGCCTGGACCTGGGGGTTGTCTCTTTCCTCGGAGGAATCGTTATTCATGTTCTGAGATTTTTTTTTTAATAAGCTGGAAGTAATCTTAGGGACAACTGAGTCAGCCCTTCACTGTTCCTGTAAGGAAACCGATGTCCAGACAAGGCATGTGATTTGTCTAGAGCTGCTAAACGCCTCACAAAAGCATAGATTTTAGAGAAGGAAAGAATCCTCTGATTCTGAAATTGTACAGACAGGGAAACTGAGGCTCAGAGGGAAGGGCTTTCCCCAAGCCAAGAAGAGATCTGAGCCCAGGTTCTCTGCCTCCATTTTCCAAGGTCTTGCTCCAAAATGTAATGTTCTGTTGTCTCTCAATTATAATCCTTCTCTGGGAGGAGGTTTCTTTTCTGTAAATCCTCTTCTCTGGGAGCAGGTTTCTTGGGAGGCTTCTGGAGCTATACATGGGGGTTCTCTGGAGCAGACCCGAGTGGGACAGAAACCAGAGTGACAGAATGGCCCTTGGGGTCCCTTGAGCCTGTGAGTGGGGGCAGGGGGAGGAGGGTAGGCGGCTCTAGACCAGGCATTCCCCACCTCCTGTACTCCCACCTCCTGTGCTCCCACCTCCTGTGCTCCCACTGCAGTCTGAGTCACCTCGGATCCCGGTTCCTTTTTGTGAGCCAGGTTCCATCTTCTGCAGGCTTGGTTGGGACTCTAGGGTCAGAAGAGACCAGATAAGGAATTCTCAGGAGGGGGTTCACGGTTCAGTTTGTTCTGTCCTGAGACAAGTCTCTCTGGCAAACTGGTGTCGGTCATTCTGTCAGGAAGCCCTTCGTGTCCCCCCTCCCTCCCTGCTCGTCAGGAAGACGGGGACAGCCCCATGGCGGCCAGCTAGGTTTGTTCCATGACAAGTCAGAGAGCACCTCTGGAACATAAGGGACAAAAGGGAACTTCGGAGTCCCCTCATCCAGCCCCTTGGTTGGCAGGATTCAGTGAAACAGCTGAGAGTTTCCTTCTTTCTCCTTCCTTTCCCAGGCCTTTCACATCTTGCCCTGTATGTGGGGACCCTGTGTAGCCTTTCTTATACTCCTGCAATAGTGTCTGCTATACAGAAAGCACTTAATAAATGCTTGTTACATGACTGGGTTAGAAGCCACAAGGTCATTTTAACTGAGGGAGAGAGTGTTTTCCTGGGGAGGTGCCCAGTGCAGAGGGACTTCTTGAAGTCTAGCCGGCATCCATACTGAGCTGCGCTTCTGCTTAGGGCCACCTAACTGTATGTCCAGCCATGCAGGGTCATCACTCCCAACCGACCCCTGCTAAGCTTGGCCCAAACCAGGCTGCCGCCATTCGTCACTGTGGGATTTACATATACCTGGGCAGTCCCTCCCATGAACCCTCTCTCGTCTGCCTCCTTCTCTTGCTATCTCATGGCCTTGAGCAGTCTCTGGGAGAATAATAGGGACTACACACTTCCAAATGGCTAGCTTTGTCTTGGGGTGATTTTAAGTGGATTTGTTAGTAATTGTAATACTCAGTTCTTCCTTCTCTGGTTCCAATATGATCCAAGCTCCCTGGTCCACACCCTGAGCTCCTTTCAGTCAGAATCTGGAAAATTTCCATAGCAGCTATTTCCAGACTCTCCCTTCTCCCATCCATCCTCACAAACTGCCAGGCATCTTCTTGCATCACAGGCTGACTGTGGCCCTCCCCTCCCCTTTAGGGGCTCCCTCTGCTCTCCAGATGCTGCCCTTCATGCCCTCCACATTAAGCTAGCACTTTGCCTTTCTTGATATTTATGCCTCTGTATGTTGTTGCCCCCAGGAGAATGTAAGCTACTTGAAGGCAGAGGATTAAATGTTCATTGAACTGAATTACAGCATTCCAGTGGGACTGTTCCCATTTCTGCCTTGTGACTTTTGCTTCCTTTCCTTTACAGGTGGGGTCTTAGCAATAGCAGCCCCCTCACTCTGTTCCTTGCTGACCCCACTGCTGGAAGTCTCCTTAGGTTACCACCTTAACCTCAAATCACTCAGACTCTCACCAACTGGCCAATTTAGTCATTGTTTGGGTCCTGATTGGCTCAGAATGACTGTAAATATGGTCAGAAACCCTGACAGTCTTCCCCTCTTGGATTGTTTTTTTTTTTTCAATTTAGTTAAAAGAACCACACTCTGCCTCATTTCTTACCTAGTCTTAATCAGTGAATGGGCGTGGACCCAGTCAAACTGAGACCTGTTGAAGACCTCAGCTTACAAAGGCCCAGGTCTCCCACTGCATCCGGGTTATCTTCAGTCGTCCTGATCTCTCTCTGGTCACTGGACCCAGATGGTTCTGGAGGGGAAAGTGAGGCTGGTGACCTTACCTATCCCTCCCTCGCTCCAATCCAGTTCACTCATCACCTCCCTGATGTCATGTTCCTCTTTGAGCACGAAGGACGAGCAACAATAGGTCAATGAGTGGTTCCTTAGAAATAGAGGAACGAGGGCCTGGTGAGGGGCAATGAGAAGCCATTGCACGTGGTCTCCGTCTTCCTGCTCCTGAGTCCCTCAGAAAGGTGAGGAGAACCAAGGATGTTTCCTAATGGGTCATCAGGAATAGCTGAATCTGGTTCTTCCCTTTTCTGGAAATTGCTGCCCTTCTGAACACCCTCATGAGGTCTGTGTGCCACATCCCTGACCTGATCTTCTTAACCACACATTTTTAGAGCCAAGGGCAGTGCCCACAGAGGAGGCATGGGGCCTATTTGCATATTTGCTGTATCCTGACCTACAGACTTCCATAACATCGTCAAAGGCGTCATTCTGGCGGGTTTGGGCCTAGCTCTTGAGGCGGGGATTTCTCCGAGTTCTTTTTGGTCTCCTCTAACTCCAGGTACTGCCTGTTCTGGTGTTTTGTGGGAGTTTGTCCCTGCCTGGTTTTGTGACTTTTTTCTGTGTTGGACTATTCAGCCACATCTCTTAGCACTTTCTCATTTTTAAGATAGTTCTCTGAATGTAACTTGAATTTCTAACTGAAAACAAATCATTTTTCTATCCCTTTAAATTGGTCCTGAACACATTATGTAATATTCCTTGGATTTTAAAAAAAACAAAACTTCATCTTCCCTTTCACACAAGCATGAAGGCCATCCAGATATATTTATGTTCCTTATCACAACAATGGGATTTCCTTTCTCCTCATTAAAAGGACATCTGTCAGAAGTGTTCTGTAGAAGCATCCATTGCTACTGTTGGCCTGGAATTTCCCTGTTCTTGGCAAAGGTTTCAGAGAATTGTGGGACTGTTTCTGTTTTCTGTTGGGTCTCAGCTGCAATTGTCTTTTCTGTCACCAGAAAGATTCTTCAGGGCTGTTTGTCTATGATATTACAGCCAGCTTGAGAATCTATTTGGGGCCAGATTGTGCCAGAACTGACTGGAAATTTTCCCACTTCATAGAAAGAGAATAAAAATGGCATCCAGATTGTTACTCCATATATATCTTCTCAGGGAAAGGTGACCAGAACTATAGCAGAACCTGCATCTTTATCTTTGCCAAATTTCTCTAGTAAAGCTCACTTCCCATGCGTGATCCATGACCCAGAGGATCTTGATAAGCTAATGTTAAGGGAAGCTTCCTAAATACAAGGCCTTTGGCTGGAGATAATGCTACTGATTCCATATTGGTCAGTGGAAAGCAGAGCACAGAGCTGGCCTGGATTGTGGACTCCACTGTCACTCATCGCATCACCTTCTTGTCCATTCACGTCATTTTGTTTTCTTGTCCACAAGACTAGGGATAACAATAGCTGAGACCTTTCTCTAAAGCAGGAGAAAACCCTCTGCCCACCCCCTCCACCTAGATGTCAGAGGATTGCCTTCTACTGATCGCCTATTGGCCAGTCTCCAGTTTCCCTGACTTCTTGAAGCCAGATTCTGAAGGAGGCTAACTCTGGCTCACCCAAAGTCCCCTAGGTGCACTGTGGGAGGGCCCCAGTGTTCAGGGCACATCTGAGAGAAGCAGGGCAGCTGGGCTGGCAGACAGGAGGCCTGTCTCTGCTCCTCCTTGGCTGTGGGGGCTCAGTTTCCTTTGCTCCAAAATGAGACAGTGGTCCAGATACCTTCTGAGCTCCCTTCTGCTGTTAAATGCTATGACTGGTGTATGAAGGCTCCAAAGTGGTACAGACAGGCCATGAACATCTGGGACCCCTTGCCCCCAGATCTTTCAAAAGCCCTGCTTCTGTCTGAACAGCCAGAAATACCCACTCCTGGGTGTTCAAGTGGTTCTCTGAAGACTTGTCGAGCATTGAGCAAAGGTAGCCTCAAAGAGGTTTAGCCTAGGGTAAGGAGGAGGTTGCTGCCAAATTGAGAAGTCACCTGAGAGGGATCCAAAGACAGTAGCACCTGTCCATTCAGTGCCCACAAAATGAAGGGAGAAAGTTACAGTCAGTGCTGGAGAAGGCCTCGGGGTCCCCCCAAATCCCTTCCATAACACACCCAGTGTTAGATGCAGATAACCTTTCGAGGTGTTTCTAAGTCAGCCAGTCTTTTTAAATGAGTTTCCGGTTTGGCAGACCAGAACTGGTGGGAATTAAAAGACATTTCCAACTTTAAGTCAAATAGATGCTGAGGCAGAGATAATGTTCCTGATGAGAAAGAGGGATTAATAGTTCCAAGGCTGAAGAAATAATTCTGCTGTCTACTTAGCTGCCTGGCTAGTCTGCGTCACAAAAAATTGCACCCCCAAAAAATCAACCCCTGAAAGGAAAGACTCCCCTTCTGGAGAGAAGAGTCACCCACAGATGGGACTTTGGAATGAACAAATTCCTCTTTTGATAGAGCGGGAGCCGAGCGAAAAAGGAGCCGAGCGTCTTCTTGTAATCTAATGTGATGTTTAACAAAGGCTCGAGTGAGACATGGTTTCTGGAGACTTTAATCATTTTATTTTTTTTTCCTGGGGCTGGGGTTAAGTGACTCGCCCAGGGTCACACAGCCAGGAAGTGTTAAGTGTCTGAGACCACATTTGAACTCGGGTCCTCCTGAATTCAGGGCTGGCGCTCTATCCACTGCGCCCCCTAGCTGCCCCTAATCAAATCCAGTAAGTTGTTAATAAAAGGATCATTTGGCCTCTCTCTTAGACCATGACCCCTAATGCCAGTGGGGTCACAGGTTATATACTCTCTGAAGGGAAGGTGTTCCTGAGGGATGCACTGACTGGTTAATCAGATAGGAGGCAGGCTCTCTTGGGGAATGTAATGTGGGTCACTCAAATATTGGTTAAAAAGACATCGATTTGCTGAGGCAATTGGGGTTAAGTGTTTGCCCAGGGTCACACAGCTAGGGAGTGTCTGAGGCCAGATTTGAACTCAGATCCTCCTGACTTCAGAGCCAGTGCTCTCTCCACTGTGCCTACCTAGCTGCCCCTCACCCCTCTTAATAACAGAGAGAATCCACATTTTTCCAGGATCTGTCTGAGCAAACACAATGAACAGGAACACACTCATTATCCCAAACTTCCAACGACTTTTGGTGTCTAATTGGTTCTTGGCCTAGGTACAGACCTAAGATGTTTCTCCCACTTGGTTTCTGGATAAATAAGTAGAAAAAGGGGGGAAATCTTGGTCCTAATACAATAATTAGTTATTAAATATAAAAGAGAAACATTTTTTCTCACATTTGTGACTAGTCTGCAAAGGATCGGAATCTCTGAAAGAGATGAGTGGAATACTTTAAAACTGGGATACCTGGTCAGGTCAGGAGGAAGCCGGTTAGAGGGGCTGCCCAACTTGAGAAGAGATTATGGGCTCTTGGGTCTAAAGGGAAATTTCAGACCCCATTCTTCCTCTTATGGAAAGGGGTCCCACCAGTTAACGAGGGTGGCTGATGTTCAGAAGCTGAAGCTTCAAAGCCAACACCCAGGGGGTTGCCCAGGGCAAAATGGATTTCCAAGGATACCAGACTCACAGGAGCAACAAAATGATGGCCTTGGAGGGAGCCAGCAGTCAGTGATCCTGCAGCACCGGGGGCATGTCACCCTCCACATGTGTATCTTCTTACCCATTTTCCCACCTATACCCACCATGCATGTGTCTATTCTTCCCACTGGTGTGGTATGTGTAGTTGTGGGAGACTAGGCTTATGGGGGAGGGGGAAACAACATTCAATTGCTTTCTTTCTGAGTCATTTCTTTTTTTAATTTTAAAAAAAATTATTATTTTTATTAGCTTTTTATTTACCAGATATATGCATGGGTGATTTTACAGCATTGACAATTGCCAAACCTTTTGTTCCAACGTTTCCCCTCCTTCCCCCCACACCCCCCAGATGGCAGGTTGACCAACACGTGTTCAATATGTTAAAGTATAAGTTAAATACAATATATGTCTACATGTCCAAACAGTTATTTTGCTGTTCAAAAAGAAACGGACTTTGAAACAGTGCACAACTAGGCCGTGAAGGAAATCAGAAATGCCGGCGGACAAAAACAGAGGGATTGGGAATTCTATGGAGTGGTTCACACTCATCTCCCAGAGTTCTCTCGCTGGGTGTGGCTGGTTCAGTTCATCACTGCTCTATTGGAACAGATTTGGTTCATCTCATTGTTGAAGAGGCCGCGTCCATCAGAATTGATCCTCATGTAGCTTTGTAGAAGTATATGATGATCTCCTGGTTCTGCTCATCTCACTCAGCATCAGTGCGTGTCAGTCTCTCCAGGCCTCTCTGAAATCCTCCTCCTGGTCATTTCTTACAGAACAATAATATTCCATAACCTTCATATACCACAATTTATTCAGCCACTCTCCATGACGGACATCTATTCAGTTTCCAGTTTCTGGCCACTACAAAAAGGGCTGCCACAAACATTCTGGCACATACGGGTCCCTTTCCCTTCTTTAAGATCTTTGGGATAGAAGCCCAGTAGTGACACTGCTGGGTCAAAGGGGATGCACAGTTTGATCACTTTTTGAGCAGAGTTCCAAAGCGTTCTCCAGAATGGCTGGATGTATTCGCAGTTCCACCAACAATGCATCAGTGTCTGGGTCATTTCTTTAAATGCCTTTTCTGTGAACAGTATCACCTGACAGGCTTATACAAGTCAACTCATGGGTGGGGGCTCCCCTGATTGTTTTGAGTGGTTGTGATTCCCCAGAACACCTTGAACCTGGATGTTTGTTAGGTCAGGGGAAGGGGGTTAGCGAGGCTACCGAATTCCTCTGGCCAGGGGAGAGATGTCGCAGAGGATGAAGCTGGGATCAGGTGCAGCAGGATGGCTCTTGAAGTCAGCCGGCTGATTTTTTTCCTTTCTTCTTTCCTCAACCTAAAAAAAGTTGAAGCTAGAAAAAACAGAAATCTCCCGGCCTTCTGGTACCTTAGTCAGCCAAAGGCGTTCCACTACCAAGGCAAATGGGCCTTCTTGGTGATATTTTATGGGTGCTTAGGGGCTAATTCCCGATTTAGCTCCATGTAATTAAGTCCTAATTCGGCGATCGGTTTTGCCCTTTCTAATAAAGTGCCCCCAAGCTGTTTGTGAGGATTGGGAAGTCTGCTGGGGTTCCCTGTTTTGTTGGCGTGGGCTGTTTGGATGTGTTTCAGTTTGGTTTGGGGCTGGAGTAGAGCTAGAAGGGGGAGGAGGGCCGCAGCCCACACTCAGGACAGCTGAGCTGGGAGAGAACTCTGGCCAAGCAAAGTCGCTCCTGTGTGCACAGACTGAGGAAGGGGAATCCTGGGGTCCCCCAGCTGAGCGCCAGACACCTGGGGGCCATTCCGTGAGGCAGGAGCGAGAGCTGAGTGTTTTTAGGATGATTTTCACGCCTATGGAAACTGATGTTCACAGATGAAGGGTCTTGCCCACAGTCCCACAGGGGCCAGGGTCAGAACCGAGGCTGCTTCGGCCTCTGCCTCCCAGAGTCTTCTACCTAGAGGAGGAGTCTTCACGAGGCCCCCATATGCAGCTCAGCACCCCCGCTCCAAGTGTGACGCTTCCTGCAGAAGCTGGTCGGGAGCTGGGGTCAGACGGGAGCCAGGAGAAGAGGTGGGGAAGGGGAGCCCTCCAGGGACACGGCACCCGGGAAGATGGGGCTCCCTCCCTCTCTCCACCTGCTACAGAATGAAGCTATCATAATGGCAAGTCAGGAACCTGAAGCTGCTCTGCTCCACTGTATTCTGGACGCCTGACGGTGCTTGGGGAAATGTGCAGGCCGGAGGCGTCCCCTCACCTTGTGCCTGTGCTGGGGCTGAAGCCTTTTCCCTGAAGTCTCCAGGCTCCTGGTGGAGTCCACTCCTTGCACGGGGATCCAGACCTCCCCAGGCCGCCGGCTCTGCCCCCTGGATGCTGCGTCTCCTCTGATGCCCTGCCCTGCCCGCTGCTCAGCAGCTGCTCACCGCCCCAAGCCCGGCCGTGCTCCCGCCCTGAGTCTTTCCTTCCGGAGACCGGCAGGTGTCATTTAGGAGACGAGCACCGGAGGAAGCTGCAGCCGGGGCGCCCAGCCCCACCCTGGACAGCGGCCGCTGCACCTGGTGCTTGCTCCCCAGATCTGCTTTTCTCCCCTGAATCTCTCCCTCAGCTGTGGCAGACCCTGCCCCAGAAGCCCTGCCTGGCGTGGCCCCCCGGGCTTCGGGCTAAGGCCCCAAACCAGGCAGTCCTGCCTGTGTGGATCCCCAGAAGCCTCTGGCTCTGCCCACAGATTTCCCTAAACGGGCGCAGCATCTTGCCCAGGCTACACGCCCTCTGCCGCCCCTTCCAGGGGGACTCTGGGGCCCCTTTCCTCCTCAGGCTCGCTATCTTCTTCACGATTGACTGCAGGTCACTTTATGATGTCACTGACTTGCCAGCCCGTTTCCCTGTAAAGTAATTTACCCGTGACCGTCTGATCAGTGAAACATGTACCATCCCTGCTTACTTACATCCGCCTCCCCCCGCCCAGCTCTGCTCCTGGCCCCGCGCTACCCGGAAGTCTCATTTTCTGGCCTGGAAGGCCGGCCCCACTTGTCTGCCGGAGAGCCCCTGCCTGTATCACCACCATTATGACCCAGACCTAGCCCAGAAGCACCTGTGCTGGCCGTCAGCTCTGCCCCAGGGGGAGTCTGCAGCAGGGGACGCTGGGACTGAGCACGAGCTCCCTCAGGCCGCGGCTGGGAAGGGCACAGAGCAGAATCTGGATGGCTCCCGAGCTCGCTTCCGCTTCTAGCTTGGCTGTTTCCTGGGGCTGTTCTTGGCGCTGAGATGCCCTTCCCCTCGTGTGCCAGCCCAGGGTCGGTTCTAGGTCGGAAGGGGCTGGCCCCCCTGTTCGGTCTTCTGGGTCTTCTGCCATCCTCCTCAGTGTGGGATTCAGCTGGACCTGGCTCTCCTGATCTCCAAGCTGAAGAGCTTTCTGGGGAAGAGCCTCGGCCACAGAGGGATCACCTCCAGAAGGAGCCTCTAGTCCCTTAATTAAACCATAGCTTGGATCCCTTTATCAGGCAGTCAGATGGCTCAGTGGGTAGCACACTGAAGTTGCGTCCGGAAGACCAATCTCAGACACTTCCTAGCTGAATGATCCTGGACCAGCCATGGAGTCCTCCGCTTCTGTTCCCTTTCCCATAAAACGGGGATAACAACAGCACTCACCTCCCGGGCTGTTGTGGGCATAAAATAAGAAAATGTTCATAAAGTGCTTTTCAAACCTTAAAGTGCTCTGCAGGGCAAACTGTTAGTTGCCAGATCTGATGCTCTTTTCTCTGTCCTAATCCCCCCATGTCTCTGGAGCATTTGAGCCTGTTCCTCCCTGCCTCTCCTCAGACGTGCTCTCTGGTTCACCTCCCCCTGCCCCTCCTCAGTCTCCACATCACGCCCCTCCCCCGGGCAGCCCCAGCTCTGCCCTTTTCTCTTCTCTATTCCTCCTCTTTCTAGATCCCACGGGATTTGTGATCACCGCCCCCCACAGACACCTCCCAGATCCTTGTTTGCAGCTCCAGACTCTCCCCTCCGTTTTGTTCCTGCAGTGCCAGTGTCCAGCTGGACGGGTCAGACCGGATGCCCCTGGAGCAGCCTGGGAAACTTCGCACATCCAGAAGGAAACATTTTCCTTTCCCCAAAGCTTTACCTCTTCCAGCCTCCTCTATTTCTGCCCCAAACACCCCTGCCAGGTTCCTGGGATTGTAACATCCACCTTACCCTAGATGCCGCCGCCTCCTCCTCCTCCTCCTCCTCCTCCTCCTCCTCCTCCTCCTCCTCCTCCTCCTCCTCCTTCTCCTCCTCCTCCTCCTTCTCCTCCTCCTCCTCCTCCTCCTCCTCCTCCTTCTCCTCCTCCTCCTCCTCCTCCTCCTCTTCCTCTTCCTCCTCCTCCTCCTCCTCCTCCTCCTCCTCCTCCTCCTCCTCTTCCTCTTCCTCCTCCTCCTCCCACATTTGTATTTACGACCCTTTCATTTTCACGTGGATGGACTGCCTCCCCCTAAGAATGCCGGCTCCTTGGAAGTCAGGATCGGTTCCTTCTTTGCCCGCTGACCACAGTACCCAGCAGAGTACCCGCTACATGGGAGCCTCTTTAGATATACCTGCTGATCATTTAATTGATCTATAAGGAAAGAAGGGGTTGGACCAGATGGCTTCCGAGGTAACTGCGGCTCTGTGATCTATGCACTGATGTCTCCTCCGAGTCTCGGTTTCCTTCTCTGGAAAAAGGAGATGGACTGAATGATCTCCAGTCTAAGAGGGAGGAAGACTAGCGTCCGGTCAGTGCTAGGCAGAAATCCTAAAAGTGGGGCTCCAGAGCCTGGCGCATCCTGGGCTCCGTCGGGGCCTGAATTTCAGGATCTAGAAAGCAGAAATAACGATTCCTCTGGAGCCGGCTTCGTAGGTGGCCAGGAGGATCATACGTGAGGCAGCTTTTCTCCTCGTTCTCATCTCATTCTGTTCATCCCTTTCAAGGATGTTCGGATAAAATTGGTCTTGGGACAAATCCCTACCCTGTTATTCCTTTATAGCCATGTCCTCTGGACTCTTGTGTGGGCACATTCAAGAATGGCTTTGTGGGGTTGAACAAAAGCATTACAGCGGGGTACAAATTAACTGGGACAGTCACCTCACTAGATTCACTGACTTATGCAACAGACTAGAAAACTTTTTACATCTTTTTAAAAAAACTTTTAATGGGTGGTTTTTTTTACTCCCTTTGCAGCAATCATTTTGAAGATGACTCGCCACTGACTTGGCCAGTTTGGGTGCATTTTCTTTAACTCATCAAGAAAGCACGCTTTTAGCATCTTAGATATTGGGGGCCTTTGACAAAGTCCACTTTTCTACATGTAGCCTTAAGTTTGGTCCTTAGGTATTCAGTGGGATGTAAATCTGCAATTTTCCAGGACACCGAGACAAATTTGTCTCCATCCCTTATGTCATTTTTAACTGAGGTGACGATGTTCCATCCCTTTTGGGAGCTTCTATAATTATGGAACAACCCTATATTTTTGTAAATCAGCATTTATATCTATGTATAGGGGCAGTAGAGTGATGCACTCTGTAGAATGCTGGTCCTGGAGTTGGAAAGACTGATCTTCCTGAATTCAAATCCCACCTCAGACACTTAGTAGCTGTGGGATCCTGGCTGAATCACTTCCCCCCTGTTTGCCTCAGTGTTTTATCTGTAAGATGGGCTGGAGAGGAAATAGCGAAGCACCTCTGTATCCCTGCCCGAGAAATCCCAATTGGGATGATGAAGACTGAGACCTGACTGAAGAACAAAGTATCCACGTGTGTACGTGTGAACGTGTCCACACCCAGCACTCTTTTGATGAGAAGTCATTGCATGTAACAAACCATCCTCCAAGCATTTTCAGGGGCGATGAAGAGACCTAGATCTCAGGGGCTCCCTGGACTTCTGATCTAACCAGGAATGAAAACATCAAGTTCATCGATAAAAACTATTTTCCTCGTCTTAGGTGCCCTAGCTTTTGTCTGATCTTGCCCACCAGACAAATTGGGTTAGGATGGCTTTCCCACACCATTGGCTAATGGCTGCTTTTTTTTTTTTACAAAGTCTTGTTACTGTTCCTCCAGCTGCCTCCCAGCCAGGTCCCTCGGCAGGTCTTTGCTTTCTTTCTGAGGATTCTTTTGGCTGTTTGGTGGCAAGAGTTCGAGAGCTTTTAGTAGGTTTTTTCCTCCTCCAATTTTTGTTTCCATGTGGACTTGAAAAATACTTGAATTGTTTTATTTTCCCAAACCAGTAGTAACTATAGTGTCTTTGTCAATGAAATAAAACTTGTAGATTTTTCCTTGGAGTCTTATCCATTCTTTAAGAGCCACGGGATTAAAATCTCAACAAAATACAGAGTGATAAAATGTGTGGGCTCTAAAAACCAGAACACAATAAGAAGAACTTTCTGTGTTGGGAAAACCAGCTCAATCTAGTTTCATCTGGTCAAGGTCGGGCATTCTGAATCAGCTTAGTTTAAGTCAAAGCGTCTCCAACTGGCCATTGTTGCTCCCAGATGAAGTCATAATTATCTGTATCCAGTCATTTATACACTCCTGGAGTAAACTGAAAGCCATTGCTGACAGACGGGGAGAGCTCCCAGAGGCTGGAGTCACTCACTGGAGTAGACAGGACAGTGAGGGTGGTCTCTTCTTGTCCCCAAGTGATCTGGTTTTCCTCTGTCAGGACTCCAAAGTAGGAAGAGTCTTCCTCCCATCCAACTTAGCGGTGATGAGTATTTGGTGGGGCAGGATCCCCCATAGAAACATCGTTCTCAAGTTTTTATGGCTCTAAATTAAGTTCAAGGGATTATGGGCAATAGTTTTGACTGTGGCCATGCCCTGCTGCCACTCTAGCTGATTAGTTGAATTCTCAAGGAAATTTTGGAGTCTATACTTGTAAAATGGGGATTTCTCTGCTGTCAGTCCATGAAGGGTAGGGGTGAGAGTCTATCTGCTAGGTCCTGTCTCGCTGGGCATTCTTACACCCTGCAATGATGTGTTGCTCCGTTTCTGTCTTTTTTTACATTGGCTGCATTGACAAATGAGTCTGAGCTCCTTTCTAGCATTTTCTGGTGGGGATGAATTAGGCCTGAATCACCCTCCTAAATGGCCCCTTTGCCGTAAAGCATCCACGTGATTCAGGCATCTGTTGGATGCTCCTTTGTCAGTCTAGAGTGTTGGGTGCTCAAGTCCTTGCAGATGTCACCCATGGCGGGTCTTTTGATTCTGTTCTTGGATCTTGGCCGTTTCAGAGGCTCCATCCAAAGCTGAGCCATCCTGGGCTGCATTTGGTACTATGTGGGCTTCTTCCAGCGTGATGGGATTGTTCCAAAAGTACGTCTGCGGGCTGGGACCTAAGATGGTCCCTTTGACAAGGAAGTGTTCATCTTTCAGCTGTGTGAGGGGCACCATGTTTGGTTAATGCTGGACTGGGCTTGGTTGGGATTGATCTTGTTCTTGTTGTTACTGCAGATATCACTTCTCTAGCCCAACTTTACAATGCTCCTTTTGTTTAGTCCCAGATTTACCCTAAGACTCTGCCAGAGACAACCCCGAGTCCCCTTGGGTCTGGAGATTCGGCTCATTCTTTGGGCAAGGTCACTTTCCTCTCTCCCCTGAGAATCTAAGGATTTAGTCACGGAGCTGTTTTCAGGCCCCCAGGAGACCACGTGGTGTTTTCCTCCGAATCAGGGCTAGCTGGCCAGGGAAGGAGTGTCCTGAGCCAGGCAGAAAAATCACTCTTTAGTACGTCCATCCCATTACTCCGAGGCAGGCAGGCCCACAGGTCCCTGGTGGTCTTTAGGGGTGGTGCAGTCATATAGAAGCTCAAATGGACCACCTACCAGCGTGGGGAGCTGGACACGACTGCTAAACCAGCGCCTGCCCGGCTTCGGACCTGCTGTTATATGGTTTTCTGTGACTCGGGTCATTGCCGTAGCAGCAGCTGTGTCCCTCCTGGGTACCGTGGCTTAAATTGTGGCTCACGCAGAGGCTCTGGGCGGTCAGGTGAGCCCTCAGAGGTGCGTGTGTGCATGCACACGTATGTGCATGTGCTTCTGTGCACGTGTGAGCATTTGAAGGTCAGAGGTGGCAAAGGGGAGAGACGTGAGCTCCCATTAAGGATGGACACGGCCAGTGATGCCATTGTTGTAGCAGGAGACCTTTCCTCCTAATAGTGACAGCCCAACCAGCCAGTTAGAGCAAGAATCCCCTGCCCTCTTTTTACCAGCGAGGAAACTGAGATTCCAGAGCTAAAGGACCAGAAGCCCCTGACCTCGCGCTCAGCAGCAGAGCTTGGGAGCGAGTCCAGGTGTTTTGACCCTGTCACTGATGCTTTCCTCAGGACCGTGCGGGGGAGGGCACAGTTCTGGATGGGAGTGGGAAGTCTGGGGCTTCCTTCAATGCATCTCTCCCCACTCTGAGCCTGCCTGTCCTTTGGGAAAGGAGGGGGTGGGAGTAGATCAAAGGCTTCCCAGGGCTCTTTGCTGCTCTCCCGGTCACCTCTCGAAAGCCCCGAGCGCTCCTCCTGTGGACAAGATGTGGATGGACAATCAGACTCGGCCAGCAACATTAGTGGCCACTTTGGGCCCTGCTGTGCCCAGCGTCAGCCCAGACAAGGTCAGCGGCCACCTGCGAGGGATTCACCTGCTCTGCAGCCTCAGGTTGGCAGCTCCCAGAGACCTCCCTCCCCCCCCCTCTGGCTGCTGCTTTCCCCACCTGCTGGAAGACAAGGAGAACTGGTTGCCTAGGAAACATACATCCCTTCGGCACGGCCGGCTGGCTGCAGCTTCCTTCACCTTCCTTTACCCTCAACCTTTCCTTGTGATGTCCAAGGCATGTTACCACAGGAAGAGTCGTTTGGTTAAAAAGCCAAACTGAAAGGACTCAGAGGCAGAGAGACAAACAAGGGAGGGAGGGAGAGAGACAGAGAGAGACAGAGAGCTAGAGGCAGAGACAGAGACAGAGAGACAGAGGCAGAGAGACAGAGGCAGAGACAGAGGCAGAGACAGAGAGCTAGATGCAGAGACAGAGGCAGAGACAGAGAGAGACAGAGAGAGACAGAGAGAGACAGAGAGCTAGAGACAGAGGCAGAGACAGAGAGACAGAGAGAGACAGAGAGACAGAGGCAGAGACAGAGAGAGACAGAGAGACAGAGGCAGAGACAGAGAGAGACAGAGAGCTAGATGCAGAGACAGAGGCAGAGACAGAGAGAGACAGAGAGCTAGAGGCAGAGACAGAGAGAGACAGAGAGCTAGAGGCAGAGACAGAGAGAGACAGAGAGAGACAGAGAGAGACAGAGAGAGACAGAGAGCTAGAGGCAGAGACAGAGACAGAGAGACAGAGGCAGAGAGACAGAGGCAGAGACAGAGGCAGAGACAGAGAGCTAGATGCAGAGACAGAGGCAGAGACAGAGAGAGACAGAGAGAGACAGAGAGCTAGAGGCAGAGGCAGAGACAGAGAGACAGAGGCAGAGACAGAGAGAGACAGAGAGACAGAGGCAGAGACAGAGAGAGACAGAGAGACAGAGGCAGAGACAGAGAGAGACAGAGAGCTAGAGGCAGAGACAGAGAGAGACAGAGAGAGACAGAGAGAGACAGAGAGAGACAGAGAGCTAGAGGCAGAGGCAGAGACAGAGAGACAGAGGCAGAGACAGAGAGAGACAGAGAGCTAGATGCAGAGACAGAGGCAGAGACAGAGAGAGACAGAGAGCTAGAGGCAGAGACAGAGACAGAGAGCTAGAGGCAGAGACAGAGACAGAGAGAGAGAGCTAGAGGCAGAGGCAGAGACAGAGAGACAGAGGCAGAGACAGAGAGAGACAGAGAGCTAGATGCAGAGACAGAGGCAGAGACAGAGAGAGACAGAGAGCTAGATGCAGAGACAGAGGCAGAGACAGAGAGAGACAGAGAGCTAGAGGCAGAGACAGAGACAGAGAGCTAGAGGCAGAGACAGAGACAGAGAGCTAGAGGCAGAGACAGAGACAGAGAGAGAGAGCTAGAGGCAGAGGCAGAGACAGAGAGACAGAGGCAGAGACAGAGAGAGACAGAGAGACAGAGGCAGAGACAGAGACAGAGAGCTAGAGGCAAAGACAGAGACAGAGAGCTAGAGGCAGAGACAGAGACAGAGAGAGAGAGCTAGAGGCAGAGGCAGAGACAGAGAGACAGAGGCAGAGACAGAGAGAGACAGAGAGACAGAGGCAGAGACAGAGAGAGACAGAGAGACAGAGGCAGAGACAGAGAGAGACAGAGAGCTAGAGGCAGAGACAGAGAGAGACAGAGAGAGACAGAGAGAGACAGAGAGAGACAGAGAGCTAGAGGCAGAGGCAGAGACAGAGAGACAGAGGCAGAGACAGAGAGAGACAGAGAGATAGATGCAGAGACAGAGGCAGAGACAGAGAGAGACAGAGAGCTAGATGCAGAGACAGAGGCAGAGACAGAGAGAGACAGAGAGCTAGAGGCAGAGACAGAGACAGAGAGCTAGAGGCAGAGACAGAGAGAGAGAGCTAGAGGCAGAGGCAGAGACAGAGAGACAGAGGCAGAGACAGAGAGAGACAGAGAGACAGAGGCAGAGACAGAGAGAGACAGAGAGACAGAGGCAGAGACAGAGACAGAGAGACAGAGGCAGAGACAGAGGTAGAGAGACAGAGGCAAGGACTCAAAGATCCAGACAGCCGGGGGCGGGGGAGGGCAGAAAGAGAGAAACAAAGGGACAGAGACAGACTAAGGGAGAGATGGTGAGGGAGAAAGAGATGAAGACAGAGGTAGAGAAACTACACGGGGGTCGACAGGCAGAAAGACAACCAGACAGAGGCAGAGACAGAGAGAAGGCAGACAGAGGAAGAGGTAGGGAGAAAAAGAGAGGAAGAGCAGAGAGGAGACAGTGACCCAGGCAAAAAGACAGACAAATTTAGAGACAGAGGAAAGAAGGGAGGGAGGGAAGTGCAGAGGGAGGGAGGGAGCGCGATGCCAGAAAGGGACGGCTTTCTGGTTATTAAAAACCTCGACACATAGAAACGAACTGCATTCTCCATGTTTCCCTGGGCGATGTGGTGCTCACCGGGAAGGGCACCAATGGACAGGCCGCCACAGGTGCGGATTAGAACTTCTTTCTGACCTGTTTCAGGGCTCCCTCCACCCCACATCTGGGACCATCCCAGTGACAAGAGGGCAGCGTGGGGGCTGCCCCCCTTCGTGGCAGGCCCACCACCCTTCCAAATGGTCCAAGCGATGTCACCTTCGTGGGGCACATTGCCATGGGCGCCATGCTGCCGTCGAGCCACCCCCACGATGCATCCCTTGGTCCCCTTTGCGTCGCCCGCAGTCTAGGTTCTTGGGAATGTCGCGACATTGACGATTTGCAGAATGGAGAAGAATGTCTTGGGGCTCATACTCTGGGCCCAGCTTACCTCGGCATCTGCTGGTTCCGTCCGCCTCCAGCACAGCCTTTCCTGTGTGGGCGGTTGGGCCCATGGATCTCCCTGAGGAGCTAGCGCCCATTGTCGGAGGTCCATGGGGTCTCTCGTCCCCCACTGGGGGCCCCTCTCACCTGGGAATCCACTCCCCAGAACTGCAAGAGCCCAGGCAAGCAGGGGGTGCCCCTTGGAGGAAAGTTGGGCAGAACTCCTCCAGGAGGGAGCCAGCAGGAAGCTGGGCCGGCCTTGTGTCCCTCTGCCTCCCAGTCATCTCCCAAGCTGTGAGGATGAGCTGGGCTGTACAGGTCATTCCTGGGGAGACCCCAAGCTGGGCAGAGCATGGCCCCCCTTATCCAGATAACCAGTCATGGTCCTGGAAGGTGGAGGCTCTAGGGAGTGCCAGTGCCCAGAGGGCCGGCTCTGGGGTCAGGAAGGCCTGAGTTCAAATCCAACCTTCAGTCTTGAAAAGATCCGTGACTCCAGGATCTGCAAGCGAGGGAGGGCCTGCAAAATCGCCAGCTCAGAGGACTGGAGATGCCCCTGAGGCAGTGGGAGCCTTGGCCTCTTAAGCTAACCTACTTGGGAAGAAAGGAGGCAGAGAACCGTGTCCTACCTAGTTAAAAACAATCATTTTAGGAGGGAGAGACCTCAGGGCTTGGGGCCAAAAAAGCCACAATTGCTATTTACATTTGCTCTTGAACCATCAGGGCCAGTTGGACAACTCCTTCCTTCCTCCATCCCTCCTCCTTTCCTTCCTTCCTTCCTCCCCTTCTCCTCCTTTCCTTCCTTCTTCCTCCTTCCTTCCTTCCTTCCTTCCTTCCTTCCTTCCTTTCTTCCTTCCTTCCTTCCTTCCTCCTTCCTTCCTCCATCCCTCCTCCTTTCCTTCCTTCCTTCTTCCCCTACTCCTCCTTTCCTTCCTTCTTCCTCCTTCCTTCCTTCTTTCCTCCTTCCTTCCTTCCTCCATCCCTCCTCCTTTCCTTCCTTCCTTCCTTCTTCCCCTACTCCTCCTTTCCTTCCTTCTTCCTCCTTCCTTCCTTCCTTCCTCCATCCCTCCTCCTTTCCTTCCTTCTTCCTCCTTCCTTCCTTCCTTCCTCCATCCCTCCTCCTTTCCTTCCTTCTTCCTCCTTCCTTCCTTCCTTCCTCCATCCCTCCTCCTTTCCTTCCTTCCTTCCTCCCCTACTCCCTCCTTTTCTTCCTTCCTTCCTACCCGTTCCTTCCTTCTTGTTCCTTGCTTTGTGGCTCTTTCCCTTCCCTTTCTTCCTCTTCTCTCTGTCCACATAGAGCACCACCTGTGGGTATCTTCCCAAAGGAAAATGAGTTTGGATCACTGGAACCTCACAGATATCTTGAGATTTATGGGCTAGATTTCTTTGGGAAGGACCATGCCTTGAGTCCAGCTTAAGACAGTGCTATCTCTGGGGAAATCACTTCTCTTATGTCTGCCTCAGCTTCCTCATCTGCAAAAGAGAGTAAAAGGGATAATACAAAAGGTAAAAGGGATAATAATGGCACCGGCCTCCCAAGCTTGTTCTGAGGGTCAAAGGAGGTCATGTTTGTAAAGTACTTGGCACAGTACCCGGCACAGAGTAATAAATGCTTGTGTCCTTCTTCCCTCAGTAGAGCAGTGGGAGTTATAGACCTCAATGTGTTCTACACTGTTGGTTTTCCAAAAATGTTTTTCTTTCTCACGTGGTTTTATAGGAGAACACAGACCCAAAAAAATCAAATCAAATCAATAAAATGTTCAAATATAATTACTTTCCTAAGTATCTCACAGGGATATTTATCTGGGCCTCCTGTGGGCACTGGCAGCTCCTCTGTCTGTCAGAGGATAGATTGGCCCTGCCCGTCTCTCAAGGATGACCCCTCAGCACACACCCTGAGCAGCCAGGATCGTGGCCTCCAGGACCATGGGTCTAGACCCCCTTATTTTTAGAGAGAAGGAGCTGAGGAGTCGGGGCACTGAGGGGGATCTGAGAAGATAGTCCTAGGGATGTGGGGCTCCACCTCCTGAGCCTCCTTCTCTTCATCCTTAGCAAGCCCGTTTGAATAAAGAAATAAGCATTGTCCAAGGAAGAGGAGTGGAAGGAAGGGAAGAAGGAAGGGAGAGAGGGAGGGAGGGAGGGAGGAAGGAAGGAAGGAAAGAAGGAAGGAAGGAAGGAAGGAAGGAAGGAAGGAAGGAAGGAAGGAAGGAGGGAAGGAAGGAAGGAAGGAAGGAAGGAAGGAAGGAAGGAAGGAAGGAAGGAAGGAAGGAAGGAAGGAAGGAAGGAAGGAAGGAAGGAGGAAGGGAAGGAAGGAGGGAGGAAGGGAAGGAGGGAGGGAGGAAGGAAAAGAGGGAGGAGGGAGGGAGGGAGGCAGGGAGGCAGGGAGCCAGCCGGCTCACCTTGGCTTTTATGCCTTCAGGGTGTGTAGGAGACGGGCAAGCTGGGCCAGTGCCCAGCCCAGCGTCACTAGAGAGGAGAGTTGATGGAGCTCCTGGGCTCAGCATCCTCACTGTGTGACTCGGGGAGGGGGAGCAGTTCCCCTCCCTCTGAGTAACCGCCAGTGCCCACCCTCCCTTCCCCCCCCCTGCTCCAAGCTGCTTTGCCAGCCCTTTCCCAAGTCACAGCCTGTTCCAGCGACTCTGTGTCCGACACCCAAATTCAGATTCATGTTCTCAAGGTGAAGCCGTCTCTGTTTATCACAGAAAAATCTCAGCCCATTATTCCCGGCTCCGGCTTTAGTCATCCACAGATCCTGGTGACTCATGACAAATTGGTGACCGGAAGAATGATGAGTCACCAGACCTGACGATTGTAACTGCTCCAGTCTCAGTTTCTGCGGGCATATAATGGGCATGGGGACACCAGGCCCCGGGCAGCTTCCGGAGGGCTTGGAGAGCTTTCTGAAAGCTGTGGGATCTGTGTTGTGCGCAGGATTGGGCCCGTGGACAGTCATGTGTGCTCAGTGCTTTCCTGGGAGAAAAGCAGATCCGTGAGTCTTGGGGAAACGAACACAAATTCGGGTACCAACTGCAGGTGGCGCTGAGGTCTGGCCTGGGGGGCACAAGGCTTTCTCTGAAGCATTCTGGGCCAGGAAGAAATGGAGCTGGGGGCGCCCCTCTAACACAGGAAACGGGCTTGCCCGTTGTCCCCTAGCTGACCGGGTTCGATGTGGCACGCGAAGCCAGAGCTTCCCATTTTTCAGACCCCCCCATCACAAGCAGGTAGAGAACTTGCCCCGGTGTTCTCCAGCACGGCTCGAGGCTGTGGGGACCAGAGACTCGAAGCTGCTGAGGGAGGGAGGCTAATAATGAGGAGGACGAGGCATTTATGCTGAACTTCGAGGTTTGCAAAGCACTTGGTAAAGATCTCACTTCATCCTCTCAATGACCCAGGGAGGTGGGGGCTGCTATTGGGTCTCCCTGCTTCCGGTTCGCTTGTCATGAGTAACAGGCAGGGAGGGCCCGGTGAATCCGTCCTCCAGAGCTGAGGGGCTCCTCACGGACGGGCAACACGCATCAAGGCAAGCTTCAGTTCTCCCTGATTCTCCTGCGACCCCTCCTGGGCACACCGTGCTCGAGGGCACCCCCTGGAGCGACTTCAGAGGCGCAGGCCCTGGTGGGCACATCCAGCTTCAGGGCAGGGACACGGGGGCTCAGTGACATTTACCCCCCCAGGGTAAGGAGGACAAGGCAGCCCCAGGTTTCTGGGACTCGGGTATGGAGATAATTAAGAGCAAGGACGGAAATGGAGTCACTCATGACGTCTCCCCAGTGTGATCAGTGACCAGCAGCCTCCATAAGGAAGACTGCGAGCGGGTCAGCGGCCGGGCTGGGACTGAGCCAAGGACACCAGGCAGCAGAGCTCTGGAGGGGGCGGGGACCGAACCTCACGACCTGCCTTCAAATTCCTCAGTTTCCTTCCCTGTAAAATGCAGCAGCCGGAACAAGTGGTCTCTGAGTCTTCAAGCTCGAGACTATGAGCGGCCCAAGGCAAGCCCAAGGTCTTCTTGATCCCAGCCAGATGTCCCAGAGCCTCTGAGCTTCCCTCCCGAGCTGGTCCTTCCCAAAGCTGAAGCGCCACATCGGCGCGTCCTCAGGGTGTGTTAGCTTGTTGTCCGTCCACTCCGGGTCAGCTCTGTGGGAAAGGATTCCCCTATGTGGGAAACCCAGCTCTGGGCTCCAGCAGAACCAGCCTGACCCAGTCTACACAAAGGCCTTCTGGGTATTCTGAAGGCAGTTTTCCTGTCCCTCCTCCTCTCTGAGCTTCTTCCGGTTAAACATTTCCTTTCACCAACTACTCTTCCTGGGCCACGAACTTGAGTCCGCCCTCCTCGGGACACTGGGGGCATCCTCCGCACTTATGGGAGTCCTTTGGCCCCCCCACCGGAGACTTCCCTCCAAGAGAGAGCAAACAATGACTGTCCCTCGGCCATTCACCTTCTCCCTGTCATCTGTCCTCCATCTCGTCCACAAGGAGAGCTGAGGAAATGGCTATAGCAATACTGGGTCGCTCCCCCAAAGATTCAGGAGAGTCTCCGGGGCCACCTGCTCTCATCCCGCCCTGCTCTCCCTTCCCATCTAGTGCCGCTGAATGCTCAGGTCCCCTGAGGGGTCCACACCCCCCTGCCCTGGGGCCCGCCCAGGAGGAGAAGAACAGGGCTGGGCCGTACTTCCTGCTAGCACACAGCAGCCTCCAGATGTCAGAGCCAGCATCTGGGCTGGGTTCTCCCTGGCTCTGAGACAAGCTCTCTGGACTGTAAAACTGAATGAATGAATGAATGAATGAGTCAGTGAGTCATTGACTAAGTGAATGGGAAAGCAACACCTCTGCCTCAGTCTCCTTTTCTGATCAGAATGGCTGAGCCCAGTTCTCTCTGCAGCCGCAACGTCTTCCTGGAAGATCTGGGGGCCAAAGACTGCAGGGGAAGCCCACGGCTGTCTGACCGATCACCCTCCAGGCCCTCCTTCTGCTCCCCAGGGGATGACAGCATGTCAGGGGGGAGGGGAGTTCAGAGCAGCCTTGAGAAGGTCATGGTCCTTGCTGTGGATCTGCAGTGTGGGGATCCACCACTTTCTGAGCCAGCCCATCGCCCTGGAGCTCTCGGGGCCCTCCGGTTTCCAGCCCATCGCCCTGGAGCTCTCGGGGCCCTCCGGTTTCCAGCCCATCGCCCTGGAGCTCTCGGGGCCCTCCAGTTTCCTCAAACTGAAAGTCACTTCTTGCTCCAGTTTCTACCCCGGAGCATCCTCAGGCGGTCACTGATTTAAGGCCGCTGTAAACGCTGTGGTGGAGGCGGTTTCCTGGACGTCCCATCTCCACAGCTCCGGGAGTCCCTGCCAGGGGCTTGGGAGAATCCCCTGTGCCCTCGGGCTGGATCTGGTCCCTCAGGCTCATTAAAAGCTCGGGTTCCCCTTCACTGTTGGCCCTCACCTCTCGGCAGAGGGAAAGGGAGGAAGGGAGACTGTCTGGGATGATGCTGCGCCACCCCCACCCCCCAGCCAGGCCTTACCAGGCTCTCTCCACACCGGAGTCGTTCTCTGCCTGGGGAGCCGGGGCTGTGGCTGGCTGGGGTCCGACTAGTCGGTGTTTTTCCGATCACGTGCCTCGCTTTGGGAGTTTTCTACAACTACTGGTAGGGACCAGTGTTTCTGTAGTGTTTTAAAGGGCGTGATCCTGTGGGATTGACACACGTGTGAGCAAACCCCCTGGCACACATACTCCTGCCCTGGGACCCTCCCCACCCCCACCCTTGGGGCCATTCCCTGAGCTCCCCACAAGTCCCTGAAGAAAAGCCGAGGCTCCCAGGAAAGCCCCTCCCGCCTCCCCTGCAGCCCCTGGCGTCTGGGGGGATTCATGCTCCTGAGGCAGCCATTCACGCGGGCCTCGGCTGTGAGCTCCAAGGGAGAGCTGCCTGGCAAACCTGTGGCCGTGCTCAGAAAAGGGCTCCCTGGCCCCCCAGTAAATGTGCCCTTTCTCTCCCGGCAGGTTTTACCTGATTAGCGGTGGAGTCCCTTTGATCATCTGCGGAATTACGGCCGCGACCAACATCAAAAATTACGGGCCGGACAGCGACGGCGCCCCCTAGTAAGTATGGCATCCCGGCGGGGCTTCCGGGCGCCCTGTGAGACCCTTCCAACCCGGGCTTCCACCCTGTCCCACAGAAAAAGGCCGCTCCGGGCCGAGGCGGGAAACCGGGACTCGAAGCGCGCTCTGGTCCTCCCAGCGCTGGGATCCCGCGCCTGTGCTGACCCTCCCCTGGCCCCGGGGCTCGGAGGGCGCGGGGTGTCTGTGGTGCATCCGCTGACCCTGTCCGCGATGCCCTCTCCCAGCTCTCGCTGTCCGCCCGCTGACGCTGTCCGTGGTGCTGCTGAGAGTCAGCCGCTCCAACGGGGCTCCCACTCCTGGGGAAGCATGTGGCCTCCCACCAGAGCCCAGGAGGGGAGGGGCGAGAGCCTGGCTCCGGCCTCAGGGGTGCCTGGGGGTGCACATACACACACTCACACACACACACGCGCTCACACACACGCGCTCACACACACGCACACACACTCACACACACTCGCGCACACACACGCTCACACACACTCACACACGTGCTCACACACACACTCACACACGCACTCACACACGCGCTCACACACACGCACACACACACGCTCACACACACGCGCTCACACACACGCGCTCACACACATACACGCGCTCACACACACACATACACGCTCACACACACACGCTCACACACACGCACACACACACATACACGGGCGCACACATACACGCGCACACACACACTCACACACACTCGCGCACACACACGCTCACACACACTCACACACACGCTCACACACACTCACACACACGCTCACACACACACACGCGCTCACACACACGCTCACACACACGCGCGCACACACACGCGCTCACACACACTCACACACGCGCTCACACACACATACACGCGCACACACATACACACGCTCACACACACTCGCGCACACTCACACACGCGCTCACACACACGCTCACACACGCTCACACACACACACGCTCACACACATACACACACTCACACACACATACTCACACACACACGCGCTCACACACACACGCGCTCACACACACGCGCTCACACACACACGCGCTCACACACATACACACACTCACACACACTCACACACTCACACACACACACGCTCACACACACACGCTCACACACACGCTCACACACACACACGCTCACACACACACGCTCACACACACGCTCACACACGCTCACACACACACGCTCACACACACGCGCTCACACACGCGCTCACACACACGCGCTCACACACACGCGCTCACACACACGCTCACACACACGCGCTCACACACACGCGCTCACACACACACGCTCACACGCATACACATGCTCACACACATGCTCACACACACGCTCACACACACGTGCTCACACACGCGCTCACACACACGCGCTCACACACACGCGCTCACACACACGCGCTCACACACACACGCTCACACACACGCTCACACACACGCGCTCACACACACACGCTCACACACATACACGCGCTCACACACACACTCACACACACTCGCGCACACACACGCTCACACACACTCACACACGTGCTCACACACGCACTCACACACGCGCTCACACACACGCACACACACACGCTCACACACACGCGCTCACACACGCGCTCACACACACACGCGCTCACACACACGTGCTCACACACATACACGCGCTCACACACATACACGCGCTCACACACACACATACACGCTCACACACACACGCTCACACACACGCACACACACACATACACGGGCGCACACATACACGCGCTCACACACACACTCACACACACTCGCGCACACACACGCTCACACACACTCACACACACTCACACACACGCTCACACACACACACGCGCTCACACACACGCTCACACACACGCGCGCACACACACGCGCTCACACACACTCACACACGCGCTCACACACACATACACGCGCACACACATACACGCGCTCACACACACTCGCGCACACTCACACACGCGCTCACACACACGCTCACACACGCTCACACACACACACGCTCACACACATACACACACTCACACACACATACTCACACACACACGCGCTCACACACACACGCGCTCACACACACGCGCTCACACACACACGCGCTCACACACATACACACACTCACACACACTCACACACTCACACACACACGCGCTCACACACACACGCTCACACACACACGCTCACACACACTCACACACACACACGCTCACACACACGCGCTCACACACGCGCTCACACACACGCTCACACACACGCGCTCACACACACACGCTCACACACATACACATGCTCACACACATGCTCACACACACAAGCATGCTTGCTCACACAATAAACACACCACAGTCGTGCATATAAACTCATGTATATAACACATCCACACAACATAATGTGTGCACACCTGTTGTTTACAATACACATACACATGAATGCACACATGCTCAATCATACAGAACACTGTACACATGGTACATGTTTATATGCACATGCACACACTTATGCACACTTACATAATGCACGTATACACACCACATGCACACAGCACTCATGCACACAATGCACATATGCACACAATGCACATATACATACAGCACTCTCCTTACACAACACACGTGCACATTCACACAAATACAACATTCATATACAACACAATATATGCACAATGCACACATTCACCCACAACACAACACACACACTTTGATCCCATGAGCCTCCTTGGTACATCTCTGGGAATAGTCACTGATTCTGTGCCGTTTCTAGCCTCATGGGGGGTTGAGGCTTAACCGTGGTCTTTAGAGTGGCTGGAAGAGAAATGACTGAAGAGAGCAGCCCGTCCCCAGACTCGGGGTCCTGCCTCCGATCTCCGAATGACCCCACTTTATCACAGACACTCTGGCGTGCTTCCCCAGGCTCCTCTGGGCCGATTTCCCGGAGGGCAGGTTCATGGAGCTGTCAGACCCATCCCCTCCCCAACAAAACCACCAAGTGGTCTCCAGATGACTTCAGATAACCAAGTCCCCAGTCATTTATTAGGAGCTTCCCCAGCTCATCCCTGGGGCCTGAGATCCCTGAGTGACCAAACAGCCCCTGGGGGACATCTAGGAGCTGAGAGGCAAAGAAGCCCCTCCTACCAGAGCAGTCAGGGACACCCAGTGAGAGCAGGCACGTGGGCAGATTCTGCCCAGGGCAGGGACTGCAATCGGTCCTTGGAAGAAAGAAGGGGGCGCTTGAACAGAGGAAAGTCCCTTCCAGGAACAAGCGAAGACATGGTGACGGGCGCAGATGGAAGGAGAACAGCACATTTAAATGGGCAGAGGAGCCAGATGAGATCTGCACTTAGGTTAGAAATGTATTCTCTGCTTACACTTAGTTTTCAAAGAAGAATTGCATCTCGGGGGCCATCCTAAGCGGTCCATTCTCCTCTTAGACAGTTTTAGAGACTGGGGTGCATTGGGACATTATGAAGAAGAGAAAAAAGACAACACACAAAAACCCAGAGGCCAGAAGCCAACAAGTAGAAGACCTGGAACCAGTGGAGCTAGGTCCTGCAAGGGAGGGGCGTTGAGACAAGTTCTGCAAAGGGCAATTGCACAGGGGAATCCCCAAGGAGCTGCTCATCAGAAGGGAAGATCTGCATGGAATAAATGTCAGTAAAATGGGAGGAAGACAGAGGGGAAGATCACGAGCTTGGAAAGAATTTAACGATGATCTTTTGGGCATCGTGAATCACATCCAATTAAGCAGCCTGGGTGCGGAGGGATGTCTTGGAGGCCTCCCGCCCATCTGTGCCCAGGCAGAAATGCGGATTGGCCGAGGGATGCCGCAGCTGCTGACGCTTCTGTAGCTAATGGCCCGTGTGTCCGTTCGTCACGTGTTCAGCAAGACCTTGCCCTGGGCCCAGCATTCCGGACAAGCCAAAGAAGAGGCAGAACCGGGGCTTATCTCCTCCCATGTCACATCTATCCTCACAACCGTCTCAGATGGAAATCAGCCTCCTGTCAGTGTCCGGACACCAGAGCAGGCTTCCGGTGCGGCTGCCAAAAAGGAAGGACAAGGAAAGGAAAATTAGGCAGTCCTCATGGAGACAGCCAAACGTGACAGCGTGATTTAAGGAGATTGCCAGTTGCACCCAAAACACCATGAGTCGCCCCCTATGCCCAGCATGTTCTAGGGAACACCAGGAAGTCGGGGGAAACTTTGTGGCCTCCATTTGGGGGGCAAAGTGCTTCTCCTGGGACACAGACCTTCCTGCCTGTGCTTGTCACTCCCTCCTTAGCAGATGTGGCTCCCAGCACTGGGCCCAAATTGGGCTCTGGGTGGGGACTGGCTCTCCCTGCGCTAGTCCTCTCGGTACAGCCCAGGATGGCATTCGCCTTTCGGGTGCCATCACCCTGCTGGGCCTAACCGATCAAGAAGATCCGGGTCATCAGGCCCATTGCTTTCTAGCCCCCTCCCATCCCTGCCTTGTGCTTCTGATGCTGATCCATTGCACCTAGGTTGTAGAACCTCACAGCTCTCCCTACAGAACCCAAAGTCCTTTGGGTCCATTTTCCAGGCAGCCCAAAGCTAGGAGGAGTCCCTAACATGGCAGGCTCGGGGTTCAC
The DNA here is from genome assembly GCF_048593235.1 of Sminthopsis crassicaudata. Taxonomy (NCBI): domain Eukaryota; kingdom Metazoa; phylum Chordata; class Mammalia; order Dasyuromorphia; family Dasyuridae; genus Sminthopsis; species Sminthopsis crassicaudata. Next base: position 682,941,981 of record NC_133618.1, read on the forward strand.
AGCAAGATTGAAGCATGACAAAAGCAAAGGCGAAAACATGGCTGTGTTCACAAAATGAATCAGCCAATGAATTTATTGTGAATTGTATAAAACCCAAAGAAGCCAGAGCAGTCTTGGGCAACAGGAACTAATTCTTCCAGGCCCCTGGGAGGCCTGATGGCAAATACAGCATCGTGTTCTGAGCGAAGGCACCAACCCCAGTGCAAATCTGAATAAAACAGCCCTGCCCACAGCACCCCTAAGAAGTGGTCCCAGCCTCTGCTCTAAGGAAGGGCAACTCTTCCCCTCCCCAAGCAATCTGTCTCAGCACAGGGAAGCCTTTCCTGACACTGGCCTCTGAAGGGTAATGCCCCCTTCTCACCCCGTAAATGGCCCACGAATCCAGCTGTCCTGAGCCCGCCCCCAATCTGCTCCTCTAAAAGCTAAAGCTGCTCCCTCCTTCCCCCAACCTCACATGGCAGGGGCTAATGGCCCTTCCTTCTGCTGACATCTGCTTGTTTGCAACTCATCAGTGACCTGAGGAAGAGAGCCGGAGTGGGGCTCCTAGGGTCGGGCTGGATTGGAACTGCTGTCACTAAGTGATTGAAGGACCGTGATACAGGAAGCAGGAGGCTTCTTCCTGCCCTTGGGCCTGGGTCTTGTGAGCATGGGCTGAATCAGAGCAGGCTCCCGGCAGACCCTGGGACAGCACGAATGTGGTCCAGAAGCTGGTTCCGGGAGGCATCGAGGCTACGGCAGGTTCTTGGAGGACTTGGGCTGGCTTTACCAGTTCTGCGGATGGTCCCACTGGCCCAGCCTGGAGCAGGGTCGGACTACACTGCTCGGTCCCCGGGGCCGCAGCCGGCTCGGACGCAGCATTCTCCAGGGGCACCCTGGCGCGAGCTCGGCCCACCGGCCACAACATGCCAAGGCCCACGCCCTATACAATGAGAGGCCTTACGTCCTCTCCAGGCACCTTTGGGTCTGCAAGAAATCCCATTCCAGGCCTCGAGCATGGAACCTTGAAGGAGTCTGGGGCAGCGAAGGGTGTTGGGAACCCAGAGGTCCCTCAGCTTTGCTTTCTCTGCTGTCTTCTCCCCTGTCATACGTATGTGCTGAGCCTGGCCTGGGAACGCTCTAAGCTTGTAGTCAGGAAGAGGTTTGCCCTTCTCATCCCTTTGTTCTCCTTCCTTTCCATCTGTTCTCTTCTTCCTATTCCTCCCCTTTTCCCTTCCTCTCTTCACTCTCCCTTTTCCCCTCCCTCTGTTTTTTCTCTCCCTCTGCCTTCCCTTTCCTCCCCTCCCCTTCCCCTTCTCCTTCATCTCCTCCTCTTCGCTCCCCTTCCTTCTCCTTCCCCTCTTTTTCCTCTTCCTCTTTATTCCCTTCCCTGTTCTCCTCCCTCCTTTCCCCTCTCCTCCCCTCTCCATCTTCTGTTTCCTCCCCCTCCTCCCCTCCTCGTCCCCCTCCTCCCCTCCTCGTCTCCCTCCTCCCCTCCTCGTCTCCCTCCTCCTCCTCCTCCTCCAGTTGTCTCAGGGCTGGGTAGCTGGGAGTTCTTGGGGCTCCCCACGCCCTTGTCGCTCACCCCAAAAGCAGCCGAGGCCGTGGGGAAGCCGAACAGCCCTGCTCCTCCGAAGCGACAGCCACAACATGTGAAAAGCAGCCTGCAGGGAAGCCGGTCGGGCCCTTCCTTCCCGGGCCAGCCGAGCCACCTGAGCCACCTGTGCCCCATCTGGAGGGGGGAGGGGGAGAGGGGCTGCTTTGAATCACTTCCGCCCGACGCTCATCCAGAGGGCAGTTATTTCAGACAGGCCCAAACCGGAGCTTCGGGTCGAGAGCGCGGACCCGGGCCGACAGTCTCAGGGCGGAGCGGCCGCTCCCCCCTTCTCCCAGCTCGCACCGGGTCCCGGAGGGCGGTTCCCCCCCACACACACACCTGGAGGGAGGGGAGGCGGGGGCGAGGGGCGGGGCTGGCCCAGGTCGCCCTGACGCCGCTGCTTCTCTCCCCGCAGCTGCTGGATGGCGTGGGAGCCCAGCCTGGGCGCCTTTTACGGGCCCGTGGCCTTCATCGCGCTGGTGACGTGCATCTACTTCCTGGCCACCTACGTGCAGCTGAGGCGCCACCCGGAGCGCAAGTACGAGCTCAAGGAGCGGCGGGAGGAGCCGGCGAGGCTGGCGGGCCCGGAGGCGGGCCCCGGCCCCGCGGGGGAGCCCGGCCCGGCCCCGGCCTGCTCCCTGCTGCCCGCCTCGCTCCTGGAGAACGAGCACTCCTTCAAGGCCCAGCTGCGGGCCGCCGCCTTCACCCTCTTCCTCTTCGCGGCCACCTGGACCTTCGGGGCGCTGGCCGTGTCCCAGGGCCCCTTCCTGGACATGATCTTCAGCTGCCTGTACGGGGCCTTCTGCGTCACGCTGGGGCTCTTCGTCCTCATCCACCACTGCGCCAAGCGGGACGACGTCTGGCACTGCTGGTGGGCCTGCTGCCCGGCGCGCGGCGGGGACGCCTACTCGGCGCAGGCGGGCGCCCGGGCCCAGCTGGACGCCAACGGCGACGCGCGGACGCACGGCCCCTGCCTGCAGGACTCCCCGTGCCTCGGGCCGCCCGGGGGCTTCGGCCACGCCCCGGGCGCCCACTGCAAGCTGACCAACCTGCACGCGGCCCAGAACCACGTCACCTGCCTGTCCCCGGTCACGCCGTGCTGCGCCAAGATGCACTGCGAGCAGCTGCTGGAGGACGAGGCCCACGTGCACGTGCACAGGCCCGGCGCGCACCTGCACCGCTGCCCCAAGGGCCGGCCCAAGCCCCGCTACTTCAGCCGGCACCGGGCGGCCGCAGCCGACAGGGAGTACGCCTACCACATCCCGGCCAGCCTGGACGGCGGCAGCCTCCCCAGCTCGCGCACGGACAGTCCCCGCAGCGCCCACGAGGGCCCGGCCGGCCTCCACCGGGCCTGCTGCGGCCAGGCCGACCCCTTCCCCACCGTCAGCCAGCCCGAGAGCAGCGACGCCAGCACGGTCATCTGCAGCTGCGCCCACCTGGCCGAGGGCGAGCGCTTCGAGCTGCACCCCCGCCCGCAGGTGCTGCCGTGTAACGCGGCCGGCCACAACGGGCTGCCCGCCGGGAGCCTGGACGAGGCCATCGTGTACGACGCCACGGGGAACATCAAAACGGGCCCCTGGAGGAACGAAACGACTGTGTGACGCGTGGGGCAGGCGGGGCTGGGGAGGGGCTGCTCCCCGCGGCAACGTCTCTGGACTCCCGGGGCCCCTGGCTTGTGCCCGACCCCGTTCGGGAGGAAAAGAGCGCGAGAAGCCGGCGGCGGCGGCGGGAAGACGCGGCCGGGGGCACTCTAGGCCCGGAGCCCTCCCGGGAGGAGGCGGCGCCTCTCCATCCCTTTCATCGCCAAGCTAAGTGCAGCCCAGCCCGATCCAAAGGGGCGAAGGTCCGCAGGGGCGAAGCTGCCTCTGGAACCCGGGTCCACGACGCGGTCCTCACGGCCCCTCCCTGCCACTTTCCTCCTCCCTCCTCCCCCCAGAGGGCACCAGGGAGCGCTCCGGTCTGCCTGTCCCCCGGGGCCCGTTGGCCCCTCACGACATCTCTCGGACTGCTCCGTTCCACGTGTCTCACCAAACTCCCGTGACAGCCACAGCCCCGGCTGCGGGAGAGCCGTCGCTGTCGGTCCATTGCGCCTTGTGCTCCGTCCCCTCTCGTTGTCCCAGGGACCTCTGTCTGAGGTCTCAGAACGGCTAAGGACCCGCTTTAGTGAGCACCCAACTGTCCGTGATCCTGTGCTGTGTCTACACCCGGCGTCGTGTTCGTGTCCCCTGATACTTCTGAGCCTTCAGGGGCTCCGGGGCTGGGCAGCACCTTGTGCTCATTCCTCCTCGAGGACCACAGTCATCCCCCCACTGTGAGAAGTAAGCCGGCATGGCCGATCCCTGCGCGGCGTAGACCCGCTCGTTCCATTTCACCCTTCAAAGAACTGGCTGGATTCAGCGCCGGAGGAGTGAGTGCTCTTTGTGATTCAGCACCGGAGGAGTGCTCTTTGTGACATGCAGAATTCCCAGACCCTCCTCCGGACTGGACTGCCCCAGCCCTACCTGGTGGCAGCTGGGCATCCCTTCCCGCAGGCTCATGGGGACATTCTGAAACGGGCTTCTCGGAACAAATGCTGGAGCCCTTGCTAAGCAGCCTTCCGAAAGAGCCTTGGGGGGCTCTGCTTGCGCCAAAGGGGAGGAGATGTCCCTCCATAAGCTGTCCAACCTGAGGCCACCAACGAGGAAAGGGTTAGGGCCCTCCCCTGCCCCTCCAGAGCACATCAGCAGTAATGGGGAGAGCAGACAGACAGAGAGACGGAGACAGGCAGAGACAGGAGACAGACAGACAGAGACAGTTATACAGTTGTTTTGAGACTTCTCAAAGCCACCTCCTCTCTACCCCACCCCCGCCCACTGTGCCCTGACATGACAGCCTGTCTCTGGTCTGTCTTATCCCTCCAAAGTGGGTTTCTGGCCTCCGTGCCAGAGAGTGAGAAGCAAGCCTCCAGGCGGACTCCCAGGTGGGTCCCGGGTTGTTGGGCGCGCCCCCTAGGAAGCCCGATGCCCACTTGGGAGAAGGTCTCTGCTTAGGGCCCCCGCTGCTGCCTCCTGTGCCGAGGCCAAAGGAACAGGAAGCTTTATTCCACGAGAGCTAGCCACCAGCTGTATCACAGTGTTCTGTGTTGTTTGCCTGTCACAATGCTTCGTGTAGTCCTCCCCCTCGTGAGTGTTCCTCCCGCCTCCCAGACAGTGACAGACCCTGGAGAGGACATGGGACAGCGGCCACACCCCAGGAAGGGCTCCGTCCCCTCTGGACCTGTCACCCACCGCAGGGAGCAGCCTATGCCTTCTATGCAAAGTGACAGTCCTCACCCACGCCCCTGCCCCTGTTGCCATGGGTGCCCCTGGGGGGCTTCTGGCCAGCGGGGAGACTGCAGAGGGAGAGTGTGGCCAGGATATATTAGCCCATTTCCCCAGAAAAAGAAGCAGGTGCTACTTTCCCCAGATGACTGAACCCTGCACATGAGAGTGAACATTCAATAGCAAATTGTATTGTATTTAAATATGGATTTAGCCTAGAGGAGTCCTTGCCGAAAAGATGTTATGAGATATTCTGTTTGCATATTCTATTTTCAGAAAATAAAAGTCTACAACGTAACTAAGCAGAGCTGGATGGCTTGATGTGGACTACCTTAAGGGGCAGTCTGGGGGATCCTTTGGGGAGGAGGGCCTGCAGGGCTCTAGGACCAGAAGTGAAGGGTTACTTAGGCCACTTGACCTCTCTGAGAAGCTTCACCCTAAGGCCTTTCAGCAGTGTCACAGACATCACAGATCAGTACTGGCAAAGTGAACTCCCAAACCAGGAGGTTCTCAAATTAAGTCACTGACTTGCAGGCCCTTCTTTTATTTCTTTTATTTATTTTGCTGAGGCAATTGGGATTAAGTGACTTGCCCAAGGTCACATAGCTAGGGAGCATTAAATGTCTGAAGTCAGAGTTGAACTCAGGTCCTCCTGAGTTCAGGGCTGATGCTCTAACCACCACTTAGCTGCCCAGGCTCTTCTTTTAAAAAATATTTTGTTTTCCCCTAATTACAAATTACAATTAATTTTAATATTATTTTTAAGTTTTGAGTTCCAAAGTCTATCCCTCCCTCCTTGAGATGGTAATCTGATATAAATTATATGTTACATACATCTAAAACATTTCCATATTAGTCATTTTGTGGAAGAAGACTCAGGAAAGGAAGGAAGGAAGGGAGGAAGGAAGGAAGGAAGGAAGGAAGGAAGGAAGGAAGGAAGGAAGGAAGGAAGGAAGGAAGGAAGGAAGGAAGGAAGGAAGGAAGGAAGGAAGGAAGGAAGGAAGGAAGGAAGGAAGGAAGGAAGGAAGGAAGGAAGGGAGGGAGGGAGGGAGGGAAGGAGGAAAGGAGAGAGGGAAGGATTCTTTAATCCGCATTCAAACTCTATCAATTCTTTCTCTGGAGATACATGGAGATCATGAGTCCTTCAAGATTGTTTTGTGTAAAGGGCTAGAACTGAGCAATGCACTTGGATAATGAAGCACGTGAGACTAATTGCCAATTGGACAGTTCCCTATTAACTTGTTTAAGGTTGACCCTCCCCAGCTGTTCTGTGCTGACTTGATTGGTGAGACAAAGAGGGGGAAGTGACTTGTGTGGGAGGAGTAAGAGAAACTTGGGTGGTGGAACTCACGCTCACTTGCACTCGTGACCTGGCGTTGGAGGTGACGGTAAAGATCTAGAATAAAGACGTTTAGTGATCCTGACTCCTGCTGATTTCTGGAAAGATAGAGTTCCAGCTTTTGGCGCCCAACGTGTGGCTGGCACCCTACTTCCACCGAAGAGTTATAAGAGTTCTAAAAAGGCACAGAGAAGGAAGCTTGAGGAACAAAAGATAGAAGATAGGTAAACTCAGGACATTGCCAGAGGGCAAGGGGATTTGAATGAGGAATCTGAGTGTGTAAACTCTGATTGTCCAGAAGAAATTTCAGCCCCACCTAGAGAGCAGATTATTGATTAGCCCACATCCACTCCACCTTCAGGGACTGAGGGAGGAGGAGTAGTGGGAGGGGCGGTGACATCATCAGCGCCCCCCCCTCCTCCCACACAGAGCCCCCCCTCCCAACAACTGCCCACTCCTGTAACTAGATTAGAAAGAGGGCTTATTGAAGCAATTGAAAATGGAAAAGAAGTAGATAATGATTTCAAACTTCAAATTTTTCCCGTGATTCAACAGTATAATTCTGCAGGTCAAGAGAGTAGAAGATATGCTCCTTTTTAATATGGATGTCCTTAAAAACCTGAAAAAATCTTGCACTGTCTTTGGTGCTTTTCATCTCCCTTCCTGAGATGTCAGGGGGGGGGGTGATCACCTCCTTTTTGGGGTTCTCATCTCCCTGAAAAGTCAGGGATGGTGCGACCTCCTGTGGTCTAAAACAAAAGAAAGCGGGAGATGTAAAGGGCTAGAACTGAGCAATGCACTTGGATGATGAAGCACGTGAGACTAATTGCCAATTGGACGGTTCCCTATTAACTTGTTTAAGGTTGACCCTCCCCAGCTGTTCTGGGCTGACTTGATTGGTGGGACAAAGAGAGGGAAGTGACTTGTGTGGGAGGAGTAAGAGAAACTTGGGTGGTGGAACTCATGCTCTCTTGCACTCGTGACCTGGCGTTGGAGGTGATGGTAAAGATCTAGAATAAAGACATTTAGTGATCCTGACTCCTGCTGATTTCTGGAAAGATAGAGTTCCAGCAGTTTTGCATCATTGTATTGCTGAGAAGAGCTACGTCATTCATAGTTCTTCATCATATAATATTGTTATGAATGTACAATGTCCTACTGGTTCTTGTTCTTTTCACTTTGCATCAGTTCATATAAGTCTTTCCAGGGTTTTCTGAGAGCATCCTGTTTATAACTTCTTATACCAAAATCATGTAGCACACCTTGTTTAGCCATTCCCCAATTGACGGGCAACCCCTCACTTTCCAATTCTTAGCCACTACAAAAAGAACACATGCAGGACATTATTGCAAGTATAAATCATGGGTTTCCTTTTAGAATCTCAGAGTTGGAAGGATCCTCAAGGGTCAGAGATCAATCATTCAATGAGCATCGATTAAGAACTTAGTAGGTGTTAGGCAATAAGTGCTAAAAATAAACAGGGTTTCTGCTCTTAAGGAGTCACAGTCAAATGAATGGGGAGGAGATAATGTGCAAGCAACAATTTTGTCAGAAAGACAGATAAAACAGAAATGGCAACGATCCCAGAGAAGTCACTGGGAGTTTGGGGACCAAATCCCCCCAAAAGGAAATTTAATCTGAGCCTTGAAGGAATCGGGAAGATGAGGCCAAGATGAAGAACAGAATTCCAGACACGAGCAGATTCAGGAGATGGAGTGTCTTGTGAAAGAATGGACTTGAATTGAAAAGAACAGCAACAAAGCCCCTGATGGCTCTTAGACAACATGGAGAGGAGTAAATTTTAAGAAGAGTGGAAAGAGCCTTGAATGCCAAATAAAAGTTATTTTATATGTGATCTTGGAGGTGATGAGGAACCACTGGAGTTGAGTGATTAAAGTTTGGGGTTACATGGTGAGACCTGTGAAAGATCTTTTTGACAACTTAATGCAAAAGTGGGGAGAGCTCAGTAAACTCAGTCACAGCAGGGTCAGAGTTGTGTTACAAAGGTTAAATTGCCAGGACCTGGCAACAGATGGAAGGTGGGAGTTGACCTAAGAGAGAGTGAGCAGCCATCCTGCTCCTAGGCTGTAAGTCTGAGTGACTAGGGCAGTAGGGTTAAGGGACGGGTTACAGCATCTAAAGGAGCTTCGGGGCAGCCTTTGCTGACACAGGTGTTGCGGACTGGGAATGAGATAAATTGGAGGCAGAGGGAAGAGGAGGGAGGTCAGACAACACAACAGCCTCTCGGTCAGAGAGGTCAGAGAACAGCAACTGCCTCCCAATCTCCTTGTATCATCCTCTCACAGGAGGAGAGCCATTGTGGGTCGGATCTCCAGTAGCCACTGGCAGGTAGCTCTCCCCCCCCCCCCCCCCCCGTGTATTTCAGCAGCTCTCCCATAGTTCCCTCCTCTATTAGGGAAGTTGGAAAGGAGGCTTTTAAGCAGGGAAACAGCCTCCTGGAACAGGAGAATCTGTTAGCAGAGAGAATCGGTTGAAGGAGATGAGATGGGATGGGGTCCTTGGGACATAAGGGGATGAGATGGGATGGGGTCCTTGAGACATAAGGGGGCTTTTCCTTGGCAAGGAAGAGGACTACAGTTTCTTGTGAGAAGTTTGAAGGATGTGTAGTTGAATAAGACATCTTGGGGAGGTGAGATGAGAAGAGAAGGTGGGAGTGAGCTACTGGCAAATGACCTCATTTTGAAGGGGAAAAATGGGATACAAGATTTGGGATTGAAAAGGGGAGGAAAGGGGAGCCATGAGGGACTGGACAGGATTTCACCCAATGCCATCTTCTAACCTTATAGAGGAGAAAAGTGGCTTTTCCAAGGAAACACGGGCAGTAATTAGCAAAACTGGGATTGGAACTGGTCCTGTGATTTCAGACGCAAAGTATTCAGCTACCTATTCTAACCAGACCTGGTAGGAATCCCTGCCCCTACAATATCCCGCCAAAGGGACAGGCGTCCTGCACCTGAGGACATTCCGAGTCCATTATTCCATTTTGGAATTGCTGTTAGAAAATGAGTCTGGCTCGAGGCTCCCACCCTTGATTTCTCCAGGCTAATACCGAGCCCAGCCAGACACTCTGCCTCTGAGAAGTCCGGGCTGGTAGAAGAGAGAAGCCACGGAGTCTGCTAAATCAGGGAAAGGAACCAGAGGCCGAAGGTCTGCCACTCTGGGGCCACATTTGGTCTTGGCTAATCGGACCCAAGCGCCCTAAACAGCAGAACCATGTTTCTTGAATGCGTTCGGGGAGCTGACCACTGTGTAATGTCGAACTTCCCTTTCCCTCCTGCACCAAGGGCAGTGTCGGCAGGGCAGTCCTACCTGGTTTGCAGGTTGTGTTTGGGCTTAACTCTCCACCATCCGTTTTGGAGTGGGACACCCCACGCCCGCCTTCCCCCACGAGTTGGTCTGGTTAGTGAAACGCTGGCAGAAGGCAGGAGGGAGGCGATCTGATTTTGTGGAAGGACCCCGGACTTGGCCATCAAAGGCAGGGGCTCATTTCAGCTTAGGAAGGGACCACCAAGGCAAATGAGGACCCAGAAGTGGCTCCCGGACATCTCCAGAGTGGGACTCAATCCAGCTCTCTACAAAATGCCAGCAAAGAAATTCCCCACGTCTTGTGGCTGTCCTTCCCACTTAGAGATGGAATCAAAGGAAGGAAATGCCCGCTTTTATTAATCCTCAACCTGCCTCTTTCCAACATCTCCCCATTACCCCCTGGTTCTGCTCTCTGTTGCCAGGCAGGACAAAGCTAATGCCCCTTCCAGGGACAGTTCTCCAAATACTTAATTAGCCTGAATATCCCTCCACCAAACCTTGGCTTCTTTCCCTTCCTCTCCTCCCTTCCTTCTTCTCCTCTCCCCTCCCTTTTCTTCATTTCTTCTCTCCCTTCCATTCCCCTGCACTCCTCTCCCCCTCTTCCCTCCTTCCTGCTCCTCTCCTCCCCTTTCCTTCCTGCCTCTCTTCTCCTTCCCTCTCCTCCTTTCTTTTTCTCCTCTCCTCTTTCATATCCTCCTCTCCTCTTTTCTCCCCTCTCCCCTCCTCTCCTTTCCCCTCTCCTTCTTTTTTCTTCTCTCCTTTCCTTTCTTTTTTCCCTTCCTCTTCTCTTCTCCCCTTTCTTCTCCTCTTCTCCCCTTTCCTCTCCTCTTTCCTTCTTGAGCACAATGATCACCATCTTGAGAAGAGTGCCTAGTGAGACCCCAAACATTACAACCCGAATGGCGTGGTGCCCTCCAGACCAGAGAAGCGGGCAGCAATGTCTGTCCCATCTGCGGGCACTGGCAGGCTCACTGTCTGGGATGTCCATCCAAATGCATGTCTTCATCTGGGCCACACACATCCTTTATCTACTGGGTTTTTCTTTTGTGGACAATCAGCCAAATCCAGGCTAGGGGTTCTGGAGCTCAGCTAGGAGGTTCTGCAGCGTCTCAAGGTTGGATGTAGTTCCAACAATGTCATCCCCAATCTGCTCCATCTGGACCATTTCCAGCTTCATCTGAAGTCTGGGATGGACAACCTCCGTGAGTAGAAAAACCTTTAATAAGCATATGTCTCTCTGTTTGATATTAAGCATCCCAAGGTAATGGAACAGTTTGTATTTTTGTTGTCACATTTTCATGAAATCTTAGATGATTTCCAGCAGAGCTCATGGGAGAAGAATCCTGAAGATGATCACAAATCAAGCGTTTTTAATATCTCGCCAGGAAAGGCATGGAGAATACTTTGTTCTCCACCTTTGTTACTTTATTGGGAGACGACTGTCAACATGTGATCTACTGCAAAATAGCAACAATTCTTATCTCCATATTCTTAATTCCTAGGTCAGTGATGGGAATTTTGCAGCGATTCAATAAATGCTTGTTGGTTTGTCAAACCAGCGCCCCCATCCTCTCTCACCCTTTCATCAGTGACATTTCCATCTCCTCATGCAATGTCCTGGGTGTTAAGTTTTAAATATGGTGGTCCTGCTACATTTGATGTTGAAAATATAATTTTTTAAAATGTGCAGCTCTTTTCGATTTTTCATCCATTTGTTGTCCTCCTTCCAGTTGTTCCTTTGTTCAGCTTTGCTCCTGACTAAGATTTCTTTGAGTTCCTTTTCCCTCCATTACTTTTTCATTGTTTTATCATGTGATCCTGCCTAAGAGGACAGAATAATGACTGGAACATCAGTTGGCATCAAATCCTGCCCCTTCCACTTGCTACCTTATGATCTTGGAACAGTAACAATCTCCGGGATGCTTAATTTTCTCATCAGCAAAATGAATGATTGGATTAGAAGGATACTGAAGTTTTCCGTCTCTCCAGAATGACATTTCTCTAAATGTCCGATTGTGTTACCTCCTTGTAATGTCCTATCCCATCTCTCTCATAGACTTTTACAATAGAGCTGATCTTTTATGTCACCGTTGCCCTCGATGGCCATAGATACCCATATGGGAAGGAGACGCGGCAGCTTCTAGGCTCTTTGGTTTATTAAATGTAGTGATTGGGTTTACTAAATGTGGTCATTGATTTACCTTGGCTAAACTACCTTAAGAAATGGGAAGATTTTGTAATATGTCTTTCCCACCATCTGTTTCTAATTTTTTTTTTTGGCATTTGCAGCACATTTAATAAATTAGATTTGGGTTGATTTAACTAAATGCTTTATTTTTCTCATTTTAATCTTTTCTTCTGTGTTTGTTGTTGGGGTTCTTTTCCCCTAGTCTTTGCTCTAATGAGTTAGTGATCTGATGGTCCACAGAAAGTCAATTCATGCCTTATTTCTGTGTCAGTAATGAGTCATTTCCTTTCTTTTTAAAGAAAATCAATGCTTCTCTGTGTCTATGTTTTTGGTCCTTTGCTCAGAGAAAGCATTCATGCTTTGTAGTTAGAGAGCTCTCCTCCAGCCTTCCAGTCTTGGGTCTCTCTCATTTCAAACTCCTCTACCATATTTTCCACCATCCGCCACTACTCCCACTGAATAGAAAAGTAATTGTTTTCTTAGTTTAGAAGGCCTTTTCCTCCGTCTTCATAGAATTTCTCCCACCTCCTCCTCCTCTATAACAAATGTTGGCAAATAGGCGAAAAGCCCCATTATGGCGATGTTTTGTACACACATAGGAGCACCACAAGGCTAAATGGCCAATGTTCCCTCGGGGAGGTTTTTCCTTGCTTTGGACCCGACAGTTGGACCAAAATTGCCTCTAACTTGGGGGTGGCTAGAGCCAAACAGAGCCGGCTGGCACCAGGTGAGTCGGAATCAAGCAGGTGTTTCATTTCAAAGAGCCCTCTCTTGCTTGCTTGATTCCGACTCACCTGGCTTGTAAACAAAATCCTCCTTCCTAGGAAGGGGTGTTCCCTCACTTATGGCAGGAGGGGGGGTTTTAAGCATGAAAGCCACAAACAGGGGGACCACTACACAATCATTCTGGTCTCCGAGCTGTTGGGGACCTTGAGCCTTGTACTTGTTCAGCAGGCGTAGGGCAAGGGTTCGACAGCAGGGAGACGTGGAGATGCACATGGTCACTTTGGGGTGACGGTTACGGGCAGGATTGTTGTTATACCAAACTTGGGGCCCAGCCTGCTTCCTTGGCTCTGGAAGTGGGATGGCTCCTACAGTATCTCGGCAGCATCCAACCGACCTGGGCCGCTCCCTTCCAAGGCTTTCCAGGGAGATCTGCGAGCCAGCTGGTCTTGCTGATGTAATTTCCTTTCGTCTGCTGATGTCCAGGGATCTTTCATGATGAATCCCAAAGAAGCTTCCCACGTGGAGTGTCAGCAGCGCTGTTGCTATTGAGAAACGCTCACAGAGCCTTCCGCCCCCTTTTCCTCTCCTCCTCCAGAGGCAGAGGGACACTTCTCCTTATTTGACTTCTTGGGTTGCCATGGCTAAAAAATTCACTCACTCAATCAATCAATCAACAGGTGTTTAAGTGCCTACTGTGTGCTGGACACTCTATGGTTCACAAATTTCCTTTTTTTGTATTTGGGGCACTGGGGGGGAAAGGCCAGGGTCTCCCACTGGGCCTGGCTCCATCTCCAGCCATCTCGATCTGGGCACTGGACAGTGAGGCTGGTGACGTTGCACAGCCCCCCCTTACTCAAATCCAATTCCCTTGCAAGTCATGGTATCACCTCCATGATGTCCCTTTGAGAATGAAGGGCGCGCACCTGTAACAGCCCCAGGAAGCCGCCTCAGACCCAGGTCTTTAGTCTACTGTCCAACCAAGTCTCAGGTACAGTTTCAATGCCTGTCTTGTTTAAACTAGTCAGTGAGGGGCAGCTGGGTGGCGCAGTGGGTAGAGCACCAGCCCTGAATTCAGGAGGACCCGAGTTCAAATCTGGTCTCAGACACTTAACACTTCCTAGCTGTGTGACCCTGGGCAAGTCACTTAACCCCAGACTCAGAAAACAAACAAACAAATGAATGAATGAATGAATGAATGAATAAAGAAAGAAAGAAACAAACAAACAAGTCAGTGGGCTTATCCACATGCCCAAGGTACTAGGCCTGAAGGGGTAGAGGGGCCAGAGCTTCTGAAGGAAACCAGCTGTAAGGAGGACCGAGGGCAGAAGAGCATATGGGAGAAAAGCCAGCAGAACCAGCTGGATGTGGACAGTCTGCTCCCCCTGCCCGCTCCCCACCACCTCCCACCCGGGACCCCCATCTCCTGAGCCCCCCAAGCTTCTGGGCTGGGAGCTGAGGATGAGGGGCACAGGGCAGGCTGACACACCTTCCTAAGGGTCTTGATACTTCCCAGGACTCGCAGCATTTTCTGGGCAGAGGAAGGAGCTGCGGGGGCCCAGCCCTCAGAAGGTCATGTACACGGGGAGGGGTCAGACTTCAATGTGAAGCCCTCCCAGCTTCACTGTTCCCCAACCACCCCCTAGAAATAATTCTGACTCAGCCTCGTGCTTTGCTGAGCAAACCATCCAGTCCCTTCCTATCGTGCCATGTGCACACACACATACACGCTCACACTCACACACACACATACACGCTCACACTCACACACACACATACAAGCTCACACTCACACACACATACACACTCACACTCACACACACACACGCTCACACTCACACACACACATACACGCTCACACTCACACACACACATACACACTCACACTCACACACACACACACACTCACACACACACATACACGCTCACACTCACACACACACACACACGCTCACACTCACACACACACACACGCTCACACTCACACACACACATACACGCTCACACTCACACACACACATACACGCTCACACTCACACACACACACACACACGCTCACACGTACACACATACATGCACAGGGATACACACACACGTGCATGTACTACATGTGTGCACCACTCTTCCCTTAACACTACCCCCTCGAGTTTCTAATTCAGGGCCTGCTCCTTCCTCCATAGGACCAAAAAGCCGGGGCGGCTGCAGAGTGATGGAAGAAAAATCTCTGTCCTATCCGTGTGTGGTCTGGTTCCAGTCCAGACACAGACACTTTTCTGTGTGCATAAAACTCCCCCCTTCCACCTCGCACATAGCAGATGCCTGACTAATGCTCGTTGATTTGGATTCATAACCAGCCGCGTTCAGAACCAGGAGCGTCTTTCCCTCTGACTTCCAGGCATCCAGCTAGGGGCAAGAGCCCCCTTCCTGCCCTACTTGTCTTGCCTAGCCTGGGGGGACCTGAGGGAGCTGCTGGTTGTTTTCTGTTCTTTGTGACCTAAAGAACTCCGGCCTTCGTCATCAGAGCCACAGATGGTCTTCTCTGAGCCCGGCAGCACGCAGAAATCGGAGTGGAAGGAGGAGGGCAGCCTGAGACGTGCAGGGAGAGACCTCTCTAGGGCCAAGAGGGAGGCAGGGCTTTCCTCCAGGCAGAGCAGTGTCCCAGACACCTCAGTCCAGACACAGGGAGCCCCAGAATCACAAATCCAACTTCCATGAGTTGGGGGGACACCCTTGTCTGCATGGCAAGAACATAGATCAGGCGGCAGGCAGCTGGTGCCCTTGGGAAGAGAGTTCTCTGGGATGGAGGAAGCCATCACCCCCGGCCAAGCTGAGGATCTCCAAGGTCTGAGAGTAGAGAACTGGCCCCCCACGCCACTGCTGTCTTAGAAGTCACTGCTGCTGCTGCTCTTTAAAGCGGGATGCCATCTGAAAGGGAAGTGATGGAGTTTAAAGCCAAGGTATGGGAGAGATGAAGACTTAGGATGAGACGGAGAACAAAGCACAAGGAGACCATCCAAAAGCACAGACGTGTTTCATGCTCATGAACCAAACAGTAGGTGCTTAATAATGCTTGTCACTGAGTGATGTGCCCACACCCTCCCATAGAGGAACCCGTTGCACGTATCCCTCTGACAAAAAACAGGAGCGGGCCACACAAATAGTAAGAGATTGGGAATCCCGACTCTGTGTTCCTGGGCTTGGGCAAACGTTCTTTTTCCACAGGATGTTTTGAAGGGGGCTCACGATAGGAAGGAGTCTCTCTGACTCCACTGGGAGACCGTAAACTCTCTGAGGCCAAAGGCCCGTCCGTCTCCACCCTTGGATGGCCCCGCAGCCAGAAGGGCTGCGCTTCAATCCCCTGCAGATTCCTTCTCCCTTCACTCCAAGCTTCACTCACCCCTGTCCAGTCCCCGGAGCCTGGAGGCTGGCGACCCCGCAGACATCCTGCCCGGTGTGGAGAGCTGTCCCAAAGCCGTCGCCCCCGCTTTGGCTCAGGATCAGGCACTCTTTCTCTGAGTTTTGAAATGGCCCATTTCACCTTTGACATGTTTAATGCCTTCTTTTCTGCCTTCCCCTCCCCCTTGCCTTCTGCAATCCGGTGCCCAATGAAGCTTTTCTACATTTCTGAAAGCTGCCCCTCCTGCACTCAATCCAAACCCCCCAAAATCTCCTTTCTCAACAAACATACGGTTGCACTGAGAGGGGAAAAATGCAATGGAAGCCATCCCAGGAAGCACCCACAGGGGATTGTCCAGGTGCGGGGTAAAGGTGGTGGGCTCCATCAGTCAGCTGTGAGAGGTCTCAGACAGCAATGCTAACAAATACCACAGTCCTGGATCCCAAGTCCGCTGGGATCCCAAGCTTGTCCTCTGTGACATGAGCCCCCAGAGTTTCTGCTGCTTCATCACTCAGTTAAGTATTGAGGTGATGCTTCTTTGCCCAATTGAAGGAGAGGGTTGAGGATGAGGGAAGGATGGGGGGGAACTAAATCAACCACATTTCCCAGAACTCCTGGATAAAGCAGCTTCTAAATGGCCTGGGGAGCCCAGAGCCCAGAGGGCCTTGTTTGCCAGGTTGGAGGTGAATGATTGTTCCTAGTTTTCTTGTCCGAATCTGCTTCTTCAGAATCAACAGCGCCTGGGCCCACAGACCTGAGGCCTCCCTTTCTCAGGTGCCGAAATCTCTCTGGCTCTGGAAGGAGCAGCTGGGACTCCTTGCAGCGCCTCATTGCAGAGTGCGGCGAGCCTCTGACCCTGGGGGGTGAGCCCGGGTGGGGTGGACACGCGGGGCACCATGGTCACGTCTTCTAAAGAAGAATGGAGAAATGCGGGCAACAGCGCACACTCAGAGGCTCGGGCAGATGCCGAAGCGGCCTGCAACCAAAATGAAACCGCGTTGTGAATGCCCCCGGAGACCCAGCTCCACCCCAGAATTCAGGGTCACCGATCGTGGGGCCAGGAGGAACCTCCAGAGCCGTTCCAAACCAAGCCAGCGTCCCCCCCTGTGACAGACAAAACAACAGCCTCTGCTGGAGGACTCCCCAGAAGGGCAAGCCCAGCACCTCCCGCTCCAGGGAAGGAGGATTTTCCTGCAGAAGGGACCAGACCTACTCCTCCCTATCCTCACAAAGCCCTTCAGGGTCTTTAAAGAAAACAGCCTTGTTCACACATGCACACACTCAGGCACACATCCCAGACTATACTCACTCATATGCACAGACTCTCCCCCTGCCCCTCTCTCCCTCCCTCCCTCCCTCCCCTCCCATCCCTCTCTCTCTCTCTCTCTCTCTCTCTCTCTCTCTCTCTCTCTCTCTCTTCTCTCTCTCTCTCTCTCTCTCTCTCTCTCTCTTCTCTCTCTCTCTTCTCTCTCTCTCTTCTCTCTCTCTCTCTCTCTCTCTCTCTCTCTCTTCTCTCTTCTCTCTCTCTCTCTCTCTCTCTCTCTCTTCTCTCTCTCTCTTCTCTCTCTCTCTTCTCTCTCTCTCTCTCTCTCTCTCTCTCTCTCTCTCTCTCTCTCTCTCTCTCTCTCTGTTTCTCTCTCTCTCTCTCTCTTCTCTCTCTCTCTTCTCTCTCTCTCTTCTCTCTCTCTCTCTCTCTCTCTCTCTCTCTCTCCTCTCTCTCTCCTCTCTCTCTCTCTCTCTCTCTCTCTCTCTCTCACACACACACACACACACACACACACACATTCACCCCTCATACTCACTCACTCACTCCACCCTGAGCCTTCTCCAGGCTCCATTTTCCCTG
Source organism: Sminthopsis crassicaudata (assembly GCF_048593235.1). NCBI lineage: Eukaryota > Metazoa > Chordata > Mammalia > Dasyuromorphia > Dasyuridae > Sminthopsis > Sminthopsis crassicaudata. The sequence continues at coordinate 682,959,673 of NC_133618.1, forward strand.
TCCTCCCCATCTTTGCTGTGCTCTCCCACTCTCCCCCGTCCCTGATCACAGTCCTGGCACAGGAGAGTAAGGGGAAGGTGGGCTGTGTGCTTATAGCAGGATCATTTCCATACTTTTTGAGTTCTGAGCACCAATGATGGGTGTAATTACCAAAAAAAAAAAATCATGTAGAAATGATGGAAACCCCCAGAGAACCAGGCGGTGGTGCTGAATGGTTCAGAGAAACGATTTCAAAATAGAAGCATGATGAATACTGTGTCTGCAGCCCAGCTGCTGTGAGCAGGAGAGGTTACAGAAATCCATTTGCAAATAAAGAGCAGCCCATCCATCTTATCATGAGCCCGGGTGTGAGGAGCAGCCCCCATACTGGGCCCGCTGGTAAGGTGCCGGCAGTTGGAGAAACAACTGGGAGCGAAGAGCATTCTGGGTGGATCCGGGACAGCCACACAGTCCATCTCCCACCTCTTTGGGCTTGGTCACTTCTGAGAAGGAAACGCCTTCAAAGTTAAGCTTTTCCCCTTGTTTCCTTCTTCCTCTCTCCTTCCCTTTCTCTGTCTCCCTTCTTCCCTTGGTTTTTTCTTTTCCTTTTCTTCTTCCTTTCTTTGAAATAATGACTGTGAACATTATACGCCTCTTTTATTCCTTGGATCCTCATGAGAATTCTGTAAGCCCAGCCTCAGTTTTTTCACCTGTAAAATGAGAGAATTGAACTAAAGAATTTGTTCCAACATTCGATGACCTCCAAATGGTGTGGACAATCAAAGATTGAGCGCCTCGATTAAGTCAGCTCTTGTTACCACTGATTCCTCGGAGCCCCAGAGGCTCCCTCCGTTCTCCTTGACTACCTCTCCTCTCCCACCAGTGGAAGAAATCCTTGGACACTGTGAATTTAATTGGGTCTGCAGCCAGACCCTGAGCAAAACAGCTCTCTACGCCTTAGAGAAATCCTGGGAAGTAATGGCAAGGTGACCTAGTCCGCCACTCCATTACAAGTCTCCGGGGACTGGAGATTTCACGGAAGGGACAGACTGCCCAGTCATGCTCAAACAATAGACTTTTTGTAATCCTTCTTATCACAAATAAAAGATGACAGGAAGTCTAACTTGAGGCCCTGAGAGAGACCAAGGAGACAGATGGGGAAGGAGGGAAAAAAAGGAAAGACAAAGCTACAGACATGCCCTAATGAGTGGAACGGCCTGGGGTTCCAGGGGCCACCCAGAGAGACTCAAGGATCCCACCCTCTGGGCTGGACTGACAGCCTACCCCAGGCTCTCCCTCCGACGACCCAATCCCACCACCACCACCATACCCACAATCTTGGGGGAGGGCTGGAGGTGGGGCTCACTTACTTGCATGAGACTGATTTCCCCTCTTTGAAGTTCCCTTCAGGAGATTTTGGAGTTCTTGTCACTGACTTCTCCCTTCCCCAATAAGCAGGGAGCAGCACTTTTGGGGAACAGCACTGAGTTTCAAGGGGACCTCTGAGGTGTCAGATCATTCCCTTGCAGCAAACCTGTTGGAAGAAAGATTTAAATTGCCAGTCAGGCTAGCCATGACCTCTCGGGTTCTTGATGCATCCCTGGCTTCTGGGTCAGTTCTTGGTCCCATCAGAGGGACAAACTCCATTGGACTCTTCTTAAGAATTCTGGATATTAACTTTGGGTCTTTATCCAAAACAGGGAGAGCCTTCCAGTTAGAAACCATAGCCCTGCGACATCAGGGGTGTTAGCTCCCTCTGCAGACGGACAAAACCACTTGTGTCCCCGCCGGATACACTGAGCCAGGTGGTTGCTGAGTCCAGTTAATAGACAGGACCGAGCCAAGTTGCATCAAGACAGTGAGTGTCCATTTGGGGAGTCAGCAATTTGATAGCCACAGTCCAGACCGGGAAATCAGAGTAGGACGAGGTTTTCCGGGGATCTCAGATACAGCTTTGCCTTTTCTCTTTCCATTGATGTCATGAATTGGTAGGGGGTGAAAAGAACAAGGAAACTGAAATGTGCGAGGCTGCTGTAAGACTCTCAGAAAGCTAAGTGAGGCTGTGATCATCTAAGCAACTTCCCCCCGGGCCCAGTGGTTTCTGAGAGACAGTCCCATGACTCTCTATGAGATCTATGTGGCCAGAGATAGAACTTCTGGTTGACTGAGAGACCCAAGTCCATGACACTGTCTGCCTTCAAAGGGGCAGACCTTGCAGGGAAGGAAGTGGGAGACTCAGGTGAAAGAGAGAGGTACTAACTTTGAATGAAAGACAGGGAATTTCTCCTGACCCATAGACATGTGAGGAAGCCAACTGCACTCCTACCATGTTTCTCTCCCAGGTGAAGAGCTCATCTGCTCTTTAAAAATACTTCATTTTCCCAATTACATGGAACAATAATTTTTAACACTTGTTGGGTTTTTCTTAAATTTTGAGTTCCAAATCCAATCCCTACCTTTTTCTCCTGAGATGGGAAGCAATTTGATAGAGGTTATACACACACAATCATATAAAATATATTCCTTATTAGGAAGAAATGTGGAAGAAAACTAGAATCAGGAAGGAAGGGAAGGAAGGGGGGAAGAGAAGGAAGGAAAGGAAGGAAATGAGGGAGGGAGGAAGAGAGGAAGGGAGAAAGCAAGAAAGCACCATTAGCTCAGAGCGCTGCCTCAGTCTCTTATTGTAGGTGGGATAATTTTAATCCCTACCCCAGCATCCAGGACCACACACACCACACACACACACACACACACACACACACACACACACACACACACACACACACAGTGTTCCAGACAAGCTGGCCTATTTATACAAAATATTCCACCTCTTACCTCTGTTTTTTGCATGGGAAGTGCCTGGAAATTTCTCCGTCTACACCTCTGCTTCTTGGAGTCCCTCCCCCATCCAAAGGTTCAACTTCGGTGATTTCTCCTCCAGAAAGGCTTTCCTCATGCCCCTCCTCCCTTTGGTTGATAGCATTCTCCCTTGCCCCAAGGGAAATTATGTTAGATTCACTTTTTGTGTTTGCTTTTCTGGGAGTATGTTGTTTCCTCCAAGGAAAGAAGGTTCCTGGAAGACAGGGGTTATGTTTGAAGTGGTCTTTACAGCCCAACACCTGAAACAGTGGCTGGCCCACTGTAGGTCCTGAATAAATGCTTGTCAAATTGTTAGCTGGAAGACATGACCTTCAACAGAGGAAGACGAATTAAGGAATTGAATGCAGCTGATTGAAGAGGAGGTTTGTGTTTCTGGACCTTTACTCAAAACAGGAATTGCAGGCTCTTGCCAAAGCTGGCCAGGTCCATCTTAACCTATATGTGGCAAATCTGTTGAAAAGGAAAGGGAAGGATTGCTACAGAAAAGGGCTGTCATAGAGGGAGATGAAAAACGAGGGAGAAACTCAGAAATTCCCAGGGGAGCAAAGTGAAGAAAAGATCTAACAGTAAAACTGCTGCCTCAGGAGGTGACGCATAAATAAATTCATAAAGTATGGGTAACAGCAAGGAGAACTCCAACAATTTGAAATTCTATCCAGAGCGAAAAAACAACTGTGTAGATCCTGTGAGCAGGACTAAGTCTATACCTCCAAGAGATGTAAGAAAAAAGAACTATTTGCACAAAAATATTTATGGTTGTTCTTTTGGTGATAGCAAAGAACTGGAAATTGAGGGAGCACCCATAAACTGAGGAATGACTGACCGGGTTACGGTATATGGTTGTGAGGCAATACTACTAGGCTACAAGAAATGACAGAAAAGCCTGAAAAGACTTGCACCAACAGATGCAGAGTGAACAAAACCAGGACATCGTCGTGCACAATTTTGATAAGGACAGTTCCCAGAAGTAATGATGAAAAATGCTCTCAGGCCATCTCCAGAGAGAGCTGACAGAGTCCCAGGCTGCTGGGTGCAGACTGACGTATATATATATTTTTCAGTTTATTTTTCCTGTCATTTTTTGCAATATGCTAAAATGGAAATAAGAATGATTTCACATGTAGAACTGATATTTCACTCACCTTCTCAAGCAGAGGAGAGTATCTAGGGGAAGGGAGAGAATTTGGAATTTTTAATGACTTAAAATAAATAATAACTTGTACAAAAACTAAAATCTTACCCTCTTTTTAAAAAACAAGCATGGCCTGGGAGAGATGATTACAACTAACCAATGATTTGGGAAATGCAGAATTCCCCCTTTTTTCTCACAGCCCTCACTGCAGTTACTGATGATGAACCTTTCCAAAGCTGCTCAGAGCAAGGTCTCCTGACGTGCCTTAGGAGGCTTCCTTCATCCGGAAGCCTGTAGCCTCCTCACCGCCTGCTGCCGGATGTTTCCCAGCCGTTTCCCGGCTCCCGTGCCCCCTTCGCATTAGTCGGGTGCTCACTTAGCGTGAGGGTCTCCGGCCCTTCTTGGACTTCTTGGCTTCCTCCTCCCCCTTCTCCTGCTCGATGGGCTGACCGATAAGCTGCCTCTGCTGCTGGGCCCGTCCCCTTCCTGCAGTGCCTGGGTGGGGGCCGAGTGGCCAGGCCAGGCCCCGCAGATTTCTTTCTCGGTACTTTTGCCCTCTGGATAAACGTCCCTTCCTTCGAGGCCCTCCAAGGGGAGCCTGGGGCCATCCTTCCCGCCCTTGCTCCAGCCGCCTGGTCTCACTGGCATCAAGAACAGCCGGAATGGCTTCCCCTCGTCCTCCCCAGCGCTTGGCTCAGGCGCGGGTGACTGTGGGACACCGGACACCGCTCGGTCCGGACCTAAGAGCTGCTGCCGGAGGTGAAGGGTGGGAGGAGGCCGCTGGGTCAGCGCTGAAGCATGAGTGACCCGCAGGGAGGGGAGGGGAGAGGAAGGAGCCAGGAAGATGGCAGCCAGGGCCCAGGGACCGCCTCCGGCCCTGGTGGGAGCCAGCAGGGAGGTCAGAAATGTGGCCGGAAGAAGGCTGGGCACTGGGGAGAAGGCCTGGCACTGGGGGGAAGCCCGGGCACTGGGGAGAAGCCCCGGCACTGGGGAGAAGCCCCGGCACTGGGGAGAAGCCCCGGCACTGGGGAGAAGCCCGGGCACTGGGGAGAAGGCCGGGCACTGGGGAGAAGGCCGGGCACTGGGGAGAAGCCCGGGCACTGGGGAGAAGGCCGGGCACTGGGGAGAAGGCCGGGCACTGGGGAGAAGCCGGGCACTGGGGAGAAGGCCGGGCACTGGGGAGAAGGCCGGGCACTGGGGAGAAGGCCTGGCACTGGGGAGAAGGCCGGGCACTGGGGAGAAGCCCGGGCACTGGGGAGAACCCTTGGCACTGGGGAGAAGGCCTGGCACTGGGGAGAAGGCCAGGCACTGGGGAGAAGGCCTGGCACTGGGGAGAAGGCCGGGCACTGGGGAGAAGCCCAGGCACTGGGGAGAAGCCCGGGCACTGGGGAGAAGGCCGGGCACTGGGGAGAAGCCCGGGCACTGGGGAGAAGGCCGGGCACTGGGGAGAAGGCCTGGCACTGGGGAGAAGGCCGGGCACTGGGGAGAAGGCCGGGCACTGGGGAGAACCCTTGGCACTGGGGAGAAGGCCTGGCACTGGGGAGAAACCCGGGCACTGGGGAGAAGGCCGGGCACTGGGGAGAACCCTTGGCACTGGGGAGAAGGCCGGGCACTGGGGAGAAGGCCGGGCACTGGGGAGAAGGCCGGGCACTGGGGAGAAGCCCGGGCACTGGGGAGAAGGCCGGGCACTGGGGAGAAGGCCGGGCACTGGGGAGAACCCTTGGCACTGGGGAGAAGCCGGGCACTGGGGAGAAGGCCGGGCACTGGGGAGAAGGCCGGGCACTGGGGAGAAGGCCTGGCACTGGGGAGAAGGCCGGGCACTGGGGAGAACCCTTGGCACTGGGGAGAAGGCCTGGCACTGGGGAGAAACCCGGGCACTGGGGAGAAGGCCGGGCACTGGGGAGAACCCTTGGCACTGGGGAGAAGCCGGGCACTGGGGAGAAGGCCGGGCACTGGGGAGAAGGCCTGGCACTGGGGAGAAGGCCGGGCACTGGGGAGAAGCCCGGGCACTGGGGAGAACCCTTGGCACTGGGGAGAAGGCCTGGCACTGGGGAGAAGGCCGGGCACTGGGGAGAAGGCCGGGCACTGGGGAGAAGGCCGGGCACTGGGGAGAACCCTTGGCACTGGGGAGAAGGCCTGGCACTGGGGAGAAGGCCGGGCACTGGGGAGAAACCCGGGCACTGGGGAGAAGGCCGGGCACTGGGGAGAACCCTTGGCACTGGGGAGAAGGCCTGGCACTGGGGAGAAGGCCGGGCACTGGGGAGAAGGCCTGGCACTGGGGAGAAGGCCGGGCACTGGGGAGAAGGCCGGGCACTGGGGAGAAGGCCGGGCACTGGGGAGAAGGCCGGGCACTGGGGAGAACCCTTGGCACTGGGGAGAAGGCCGGGCACTGGGGAGAAGGCCGGGCACTGGGGAGAAGCCCGGGCACTGGGGAGAAGGCCGGGCACTGGGGAGAAGGCCTGGCACTGGGGAGAAGGCCGGGCACTGGGGAGAACCCTTGGCACTGGGGAGAAGGCCGGGCACTGGGGAGAAGCCGGGCACTGGGGAGAAGGCCGGGCACTGGGGAGAAGGCCGGGCACTGGGGAGAAACCCGGGCACTGGGGAGAAGGCCGGGCACTGGGGAGAACCCTTGGCACTGGGGAGAAGGCCGGGCACTGGGGAGAAGCCGGGCACTGGGGAGAAGGCCGGGCACTGGGGAGAAGGCCGGGCACTGGGGAGAAGCCGGGTACTGGGGAGAAACCCGGGCACTGGGGAGAAGGCCGGGCACTGGGGAGAAGGCCGGGCACTGGGGAGAAGCCCGGGCACTGGGGAGAAGGCCGGGCACTGGGGAGAACCCTTGGCACTGGGGAGAAGGCCGGGCACTGGGGAGAAACCCGGGCACTGGGGAGAAGCCCGGGCACTGGGGAGAAGGCCGGGCACTGGGGAGAAGGCCGGGCACTGGGGAGAAGCCCGGGCACTGGGGAGAACCCTTGGCACTGGGGAGAAGGCCGGGCACTGGGGAGAAGGCCTGGCACTGGGGGGAAGGCCGGGCACTGGGGAGAACCCTTGGCACTGGGGAGAAGGCCGGGCACTGGGGAGAAGGCCGGGCACTGGGGAGAAGGCCGGGCACTGGGGAGAAGGCCGGGCACTGGGGAGAAGGCCGGGCACTGGGGAGAAGCCCGGGCACTGGGGAGAACCCTTGGCACTGGGGAGAAGGCCTGGCACTGGGGGGAAGCCCGGGCACTGGGGAGAAGGCCGGGCACTGGGGAGAAGGCCGGGCACTGGGGAGAAGGCCGGGCACTGGGGAGAAGGCCGGGCACTGGGGAGAAGGCCTGGCACTGGGGAGAAGGCCTGGCACTGGGGAGAAGCCCGGGCACTGGGGAGAAGGCCGGGCACTGGGGAGAAGGCCGGGCACTGGGGAGAACCCTTGGCACTGGGGAGAAGCCCGGGCACTGGGGAGAAGGCCGGGCACTGGGGAGAAGGCCTGGCACTGGGGGGAAGCCCGGGCACTGGGGAGAAGGCCGGGCACTGGGGAGAACCCTTGGCACTGGGGAGAAGCCCGGGCACTGGGGAGAAGGCCTGGCACTGGGGAGAAGGCCGGGCACTGGGGAGAAGGCCTGGCACTGGGGAGAAGCCCGGGCACTGGGGAGAAGGCCGGGCACTGGGGAGAAGGCCGGGCACTGGGGAGAAGGCCTGGCACTGGGGAGAAGGCCTGGCACTGGGGAGAACCCTTGGCACTGGGGAGAAGGCCTGGCACTGGGGAGAAGGCCGGGCACTGGGGAGAAGGCCTGGCACTGGGGAGAAGGCCGGGCACTGGGGAGAAGCCCGGGCACTGGGGAGAAGGCCTGGCACTGGGGAGAAGGCCGGGCACTGGGGAGAAGCCCGGGCACTGGGGAGAAGGCCTGGCACTGGGGAGAAGGCCGGGCACTGGGGAGAAGGCCGGGCACTGGGGAGAAGGCCTGGCACTGGGGAGAAGGCCGGGCACTGGGGAGAAGGCCTGGCACTGGGGAGAAGGCCGGGCACTGGGGGGAAGCCCGGGCACTGGGGAGAAGGCCGGGCACTGGGGAGAAGGCCGGGCACTGGGGAGAAGGCCTGGCACTGGGGAGAAGGCCGGGCACTGGGGAGAAGCCCGGGCACTGGGGAGAAGGCCGGGCACTGGGGAGAAGCCCGGGCACTGGGGAGAAGGCCGGGCACTGGGGAGAAGGCCTGGCACTGGGGAGAAGCCCGGGCACTGGGGAGAAGCCCGGGCACTGGGGAGAAGCCCGGGCACTGGGGAGAAGGCCGGGCACTGGGGAGAACCCTTGGCACTGGGGAGAAGCCCGGGCACTGGGGAGAAGGCCTGGCACTGGGGAGAAGGCCGGGCACTGGGGAGAAGCCCGGGCACTGGGGAGAAGCCCGGGCACTGGGGAGAAGGCCGGGCACTGGGGGGAAGCCCGGGCACTGGGGAGAAGGCCTGGCACTGGGGAGAAGGCCGGGCACTGGGGAGAAGGCCTGGCACTGGGGAGAAGGCCGGGCACTGGGGGGAAGCCCGGGCACTGGGGAGAAGGCCGGGCACTGGGGAGAAGGCCGGGCACTGGGGAGAAGGCCTGGCACTGGGGAGAAGCCCGGGCACTGGGGAGAAGGCCTGGCACTGGGGAGAAGGCCGGGCACTGGGGAGAAGCCCGGGCACTGGGGAGAAGGCCGGGCACTGGGGAGAAGCCCGGGCACTGGGGAGAAGGCCGGGCACTGGGGAGAAGGCCTGGCACTGGGGAGAAGCCCGGGCACTGGGGAGAAGGCCGGGCACTGGGGAGAAGCCCGGGCACTGGGGAGAAGGCCGGGCACTGGGGAGAACCCTTGGCACTGGGGAGAAGCCCGGGCACTGGGGAGAAGGCCTGGCACTGGGGAGAAGGCCGGGCACTGGGGAGAAGCCCGGGCACTGGGGAGAAGCCCGGGCACTGGGGAGAAGGCCTGGCACTGGGGAGAAGGCCGGGCACTGGGGGGAAGCCCGGGCACTGGGGAGAAGGCCGGGCACTGGGGAGAAGCCCGGGCACTGGGGAGAAGGCCGGGCACTGGGGAGAACCCTTGGCACTGGGCAGAAGCCCGGGCACTGGGGAGAAGGCCTGGCACTGGGGAGAAGGCCGGGCACTGGGGAGAAGCCCGGGCACTGGGGAGAAGGCCTGGCACTGGGGAGAAGGCCGGGCACTGGGGAGAACCCTTGGCACTGGGCAGAAGCCCGGGCACTGGGGAGAAGGCCTGGCACTGGGGAGAAGGCCGGGCACTGGGGAGAAGGCCGGGCACTGGGGAGAAGGCCGGGCACTGGGGAGAAGGCCTGGCACTGGGGAGAAGGCCGGGCACTGGGGAGAAGCCCGGGCACTGGGGGGAAGCCCGGGCACTGGGGAGAAGGCCTGGCACTGGGGAGAAGGCCGGGCACTGGGGAGAAGGCCGGGCACTGGGGAGAAGGCCTGGCACTGGGAGAAGGCCGGGCACTGGTAGAAGCCGGGCACTGGGGAGAAGGCCGGGCACTGGGGAGAACCCTTGGCACTCGGGAGAAGCCCGGGCACTGGGGAGAAGGCCGGGCACTGGGGAGAAGGCCGGGCACTGGGGAGAAGGCCTGGCACTGGGGAGAAGGCCGGGCACTGGGGAGAAGCCCGGGCACTGGGGGGAAGCCCGGGCACTGGGGAGAAGGCCTGGCACTGGGGGGAAGGCCTGGCACTGGGGAGAACCCTTGGCACTGGGGAGAAGGCCTGGCACTGGGGAGAAGGCCGGGCACTGGGGAGAAGGCCGGGCACTGGGGAGAAGGCCTGGCACTGGGGAGAAGGCCTGGCACTGGGGAGAAGGCCGGGCACTGGGGAGAAGGCCGGGCACTGGGGAGAAGGCCGGGCACTGGGGAGAACCCTTGGCACTGGGGAGAAGGCCTGGCACTGGGGGGAAGCCCGGGCACTGGGGAGAAGCCCGGGCACTGGGTAGAAGGCCTGGCACTGGGGAGAAGGCCGGGCACTGGGGAGAACCCTTGGCACTGGGGAGAAGCCGGGTACTGGGGAGAAACCCGGGCACTGGGGAGAAGCCCGGGCACTGGGGAGAAGGCCGGGCACTGGGGAGAACCCTTGGCACTGGGGAGAAGCCCGGGCACTGGGGAGAACCCTTGGCACTGGGGAGAAGGCCTGGCACTGGGGGGAAGCCCGGGCACTGGGGAGAAGCCCGGGCACTGGGGAGAAGGCCTGGCACTGGGGAGAAGGCCGGGCACTGGGGAGAACCCTTGGCACTGGGGAGAAGGCCGGGCACTGGGGAGAACCCTTGGCACTGGGGAGAAGGCATGGCACTGGGGAGAAGGCCTGGCACTGGGGGGAAGCCCGGGCACTGGGGAGAAGCCCGGGCACTGGGGAGAAGGCCTGGCACTGGGGAGAAGGCCGGGCACTGGGGAGAAGGCCGGGCACTGGGGAGAAGGCCGGGCACTGGGGAGAAGCCCGGGCACTGGGGAGAAGGCCGGGCACTGGGGAGAAGGCCGGGCACTGGGGAGAAGGCCGGGCACTGGGGAGAAGGCCTGGCACTGGGGAGAAGCCCCGGCACTGGGGAGAAGCCCCGGCACTGGGGAGAAGGCCGGGCACTGGGGAGAAGGCCGGGCACTGGGGAGAAGGCCGGGCACTGGGGAGAAGGCCTGGCACTGGGGAGAAGCCCGGGCACTGGGGAGAAGGCCGGGCACTGGGGAGAAGGCCGGGCACTGGGGAGAAGGCCGGGCACTGGGGAGAAGGCCTGGCACTGGGGAGAACCCTTGGCACTGGGGAGAAGCCCGGGCACTGGGGAGAAGGCCTGGCACTGGGGAGAAGGCCGGGCACTGGGGAGAAGCCCGGGCACTGGGGAGAAGGCCGGGCACTGGGGAGAAGGCCTGGCACTGGGGAGAAGGCCGGGCACTGGGGAGAAGGCCGGGCACTGGGGAGAAGGCCGGGCACTGGGGAGAAGGCCTGGCACTGGGGAGAAGCCCGGGCACTGGGGAGAAGCCCCGGCACTGGGGAGAAGGCCGGGCACTGGGGAGAAGGCCGGGCACTGGGGAGAAGCCCGGGCACTGGGGAGAAGGCCGGGCACTGGGGAGAAGGCCGGGCACTGGGGAGAAGGCCTGGCACTGGGGAGAAGCCCGGGCACTGGGGAGAAGGCCTGGCACTGGGGGGAAGCCCGGGCACTGGGGAGAAGGCCTGGCACTGGGGAGAAGCCCGGGCACTGGGGAGAAGGCCTGGCACTGGGGAGAAGCCCGGGCACTGGGGAGAAGGCCTGGCACTGGGGGGAAGCCCGGGCACTGGGGAGAAGCCCGGGCACTGGGGAGAAGGCCGGGCACTGGGGAGAAGGCCGGGCACTGGGGAGAAGGCCGGGCACTGGGGAGAACCCTTGGCACTGGGGAGAAGCCCGGGCACTGGGGAGAAGGCCGGGCACTGGGGGGAAGCCCGGGCACTGGGGGGAAGCCCGGGCACTGGGGAGAACCCTTGGCACTGGGGAGAAGGCCGGGCACTGGGGAGAAGGCCTGGCACTGGGGAGAAGCCCGGGCACTGGGGAGAACCCTTGGCACTGGGCAGAAGCCCGGGCACTGGGGAGAAGGCCGGGCACTGGGGAGAACCCTTGGCACTGGGGAGAAGGCCTGGCACTGGGGAGAAGGCCGGGCACTGGGGAGAAGGCCTGGCACTGGGGAGAAGGCCGGGCACTGGGGAGAAGGCCGGGCACTGGGGAGAAGGCCGGGCACTGGGGAGAAGGCCGGGCACTGGGGAGAACCCTTGGCACTGGGGAGAAGGCCGGGCACTGGGGAGAAGGCCGGGCACTGGGGAGAAGCCCGGGCACTGGGGAGAAGGCCGGGCACTGGGGAGAAGGCCTGGCACTGGGGAGAAGGCCGGGCACTGGGGAGAACCCTTGGCACTGGGGAGAAGGCCGGGCACTGGGGAGAAGCCGGGCACTGGGGAGAAGGCCGGGCACTGGGGAGAAGGCCGGGCACTGGGGAGAAGCCGGGTACTGGGGAGAAACCCGGGCACTGGGGAGAAGGCCGGGCACTGGGGAGAAGGCCGGGCACTGGGGAGAAGGCCGGGCACTGGGGAGAAGGCCGGGCACTGGGGAGAAGCCCGGGCACTGGGGAGAACCCTTGGCACTGGGGAGAAGGCCGGGCACTGGGGAGAAGGCCTGGCACTGGGGGGAAGGCCGGGCACTGGGGAGAACCCTTGGCACTGGGGAGAAGGCCGGGCACTGGGGAGAAGGCCGGGCACTGGGGAGAAGGCCGGGCACTGGGGAGAAGGCCGGGCACTGGGGAGAAGGCCGGGCACTGGGGAGAAGCCCGGGCACTGGGGAGAACCCTTGGCACTGGGGAGAAGGCCTGGCACTGGGGGGAAGCCCGGGCACTGGGGAGAAGGCCGGGCACTGGGGAGAAGGCCGGGCACTGGGGAGAAGGCCGGGCACTGGGGAGAAGGCCGGGCACTGGGGAGAAGGCCTGGCACTGGGGAGAAGGCCTGGCACTGGGGAGAAGCCCGGGCACTGGGGAGAAGGCCGGGCACTGGGGAGAAGGCCGGGCACTGGGGAGAACCCTTGGCACTGGGGAGAAGCCCGGGCACTGGGGAGAAGGCCGGGCACTGGGGAGAAGCCCGGGCACTGGGGAGAAGGCCGGGCACTGGGGAGAAGGCCTGGCACTGGGGGGAAGCCCGGGCACTGGGGAGAAGGCCGGGCACTGGGGAGAACCCTTGGCACTGGGGAGAAGCCCGGGCACTGGGGAGAAGGCCTGGCACTGGGGAGAAGGCCGGGCACTGGGGAGAAGGCCTGGCACTGGGGAGAAGCCCGGGCACTGGGGAGAAGGCCGGGCACTGGGGAGAAGGCCGGGCACTGGGGAGAAGGCCTGGCACTGGGGAGAAGGCCTGGCACTGGGGAGAACCCTTGGCACTGGGGAGAAGGCCTGGCACTGGGGAGAAGGCCGGGCACTGGGGAGAAGGCCTGGCACTGGGGAGAAGGCCGGGCACTGGGGAGAAGCCCGGGCACTGGGGAGAAGGCCTGGCACTGGGGAGAAGGCCGGGCACTGGGGAGAAGCCCGGGCACTGGGGAGAAGGCCTGGCACTGGGGAGAAGGCCGGGCACTGGGGAGAAGGCCGGGCACTGGGGAGAAGGCCTGGCACTGGGGAGAAGGCCGGGCACTGGGGAGAAGGCCTGGCACTGGGGAGAAGGCCGGGCACTGGGGGGAAGCCCGGGCACTGGGGAGAAGGCCGGGCACTGGGGAGAAGGCCGGGCACTGGGGAGAAGGCCTGGCACTGGGGAGAAGGCCGGGCACTGGGGAGAAGCCCGGGCACTGGGGAGAAGGCCGGGCACTGGGGAGAAGCCCGGGCACTGGGGAGAAGGCCGGGCACTGGGGAGAAGGCCTGGCACTGGGGAGAAGCCCGGGCACTGGGGAGAAGCCCGGGCACTGGGGAGAAGCCCGGGCACTGGGGAGAAGGCCGGGCACTGGGGAGAACCCTTGGCACTGGGGAGAAGCCCGGGCACTGGGGAGAAGGCCTGGCACTGGGGAGAAGGCCGGGCACTGGGGAGAAGCCCGGGCACTGGGGAGAAGCCCGGGCACTGGGGAGAAGGCCGGGCACTGGGGGGAAGCCCGGGCACTGGGGAGAAGGCCTGGCACTGGGGAGAAGGCCGGGCACTGGGGAGAAGGCCTGGCACTGGGGAGAAGGCCGGGCACTGGGGGGAAGCCCGGGCACTGGGGAGAAGGCCGGGCACTGGGGAGAAGGCCGGGCACTGGGGAGAAGGCCTGGCACTGGGGAGAAGCCCGGGCACTGGGGAGAAGGCCTGGCACTGGGGAGAAGGCCGGGCACTGGGGAGAAGCCCGGGCACTGGGGAGAAGGCCGGGCACTGGGGAGAAGCCCGGGCACTGGGGAGAAGGCCGGGCACTGGGGAGAAGGCCTGGCACTGGGGAGAAGCCCGGGCACTGGGGAGAAGGCCGGGCACTGGGGAGAAGCCCGGGCACTGGGGAGAAGGCCGGGCACTGGGGAGAACCCTTGGCACTGGGGAGAAGCCCGGGCACTGGGGAGAAGGCCTGGCACTGGGGAGAAGGCCGGGCACTGGGGAGAAGCCCGGGCACTGGGGAGAAGCCCGGGCACTGGGGAGAAGGCCTGGCACTGGGGAGAAGGCCGGGCACTGGGGGGAAGCCCGGGCACTGGGGAGAAGGCCGGGCACTGGGGAGAAGCCCGGGCACTGGGGAGAAGGCCGGGCACTGGGGAGAACCCTTGGCACTGGGCAGAAGCCCGGGCACTGGGGAGAAGGCCTGGCACTGGGGAGAAGGCCGGGCACTGGGGAGAAGCCCGGGCACTGGGGAGAAGGCCTGGCACTGGGGAGAAGGCCGGGCACTGGGGAGAAGGCCGGGCACTGGGGAGAAGGCCGGGCACTGGGGAGAAGGCCTGGCACTGGGGAGAAGGCCGGGCACTGGGGAGAAGCCCGGGCACTGGGGGGAAGCCCGGGCACTGGGGAGAAGGCCTGGCACTGGGGAGAAGGCCGGGCACTGGGGAGAAGGCCGGGCACTGGGGAGAAGGCCGGGCACTGGGGAGAAGGCCGGGCACTGGGGAGAACCCTTGGCACTCGGGAGAAGCCCGGGCACTGGGGAGAAGGCCGGGCACTGGGGAGAAGGCCGGGCACTGGGGAGAAGGCCTGGCACTGGGGAGAAGGCCGGGCACTGGGGAGAAGCCCGGGCACTGGGGGGAAGCCCGGGCACTGGGGAGAAGGCCTGGCACTGGGGGGAAGGCCTGGCACTGGGGAGAACCCTTGGCACTGGGGAGAAGGCCTGGCACTGGGGAGAAGGCCGGGCACTGGGGAGAAGGCCGGGCACTGGGGAGAAGGCCTGGCACTGGGGAGAAGGCCTGGCACTGGGGAGAAGGCCTGGCACTGGGGAGAAGGCCGGGCACTGGGGAGAAGCCCGGGCACTGGGGAGAAGGCCGGGCACTGGGGAGAACCCTTGGCACTGGGGAGAAGGCCTGGCACTGGGGGGAAGCCCGGGCACTGGGGAGAAGCCCGGGCACTGGGTAGAAGGCCTGGCACTGGGGAGAAGGCCGGGCACTGGGGAGAACCCTTGGCACTGGGGAGAAGCCGGGTACTGGGGAGAAACCCGGGCACTGGGGAGAAGCCCGGGCACTGGGGAGAAGGCCGGGCACTGGGGAGAACCCTTGGCACTGGGGAGAAGCCCGGGCACTGGGGAGAACCCTTGGCACTGGGGAGAAGGCCTGGCACTGGGGGGAAGCCCGGGCACTGGGGAGAAGCCCGGGCACTGGGGAGAAGGCCTGGCACTGGGGAGAAGGCCGGGCACTGGGGAGAACCCTTGGCACTGGGGAGAAGGCCGGGCACTGGGGAGAACCCTTGGCACTGGGGAGAAGGCATGGCACTGGGGAGAAGGCCGGGCACTGGGGAGAAGCCCGGGCACTGGGGAGAAGGCCTGGCACTGGGGAGAAGGCCGGGCACTGGGGAGAAGGCCGGGCACTGGGGAGAAGGCCGGGCACTGGGGAGAAGGCCGGGCACTGGGGAGAAGGCCGGGCACTGGGGAGAAGGCCTGGCACTGGGGAGAAGCCCCGGCACTGGGGAGAAGCCCCGGCACTGGGGAGAAGGCCGGGCACTGGGGAGAAGGCCGGGCACTGGGGAGAAGGCCGGGCACTGGGGAGAAGGCCTGGCACTGGGGAGAAGCCCGGGCACTGGGGAGAAGGCCGGGCACTGGGGAGAAGGCCGGGCACTGGGGAGAAGGCCGGGCACTGGGGAGAAGGCCTGGCACTGGGGAGAACCCTTGGCACTGGGGAGAAGCCCGGGCACTGGGGAGAAGGCCTGGCACTGGGGAGAAGGCCGGGCACTGGGGAGAAGCCCGGGCACTGGGGAGAAGGCCGGGCACTGGGGAGAAGGCCTGGCACTGGGGAGAAGGCCGGGCACTGGGGAGAAGGCCGGGCACTGGGGAGAAGGCCGGGCACTGGGGAGAAGGCCTGGCACTGGGGAGAAGCCCGGGCACTGGGGAGAAGCCCCGGCACTGGGGAGAAGGCCGGGCACTGGGGAGAAGGCCGGGCACTGGGGAGAAGCCCGGGCACTGGGGAGAAGGCCGGGCACTGGGGAGAAGGCCGGGCACTGGGGAGAAGGCCTGGCACTGGGGAGAAGCCCGGGCACTGGGGAGAAGGCCGGGCACTGGGGAGAAGGCCTGGCACTGGGGGGAAGCCCGGGCACTGGGGAGAAGGCCTGGCACTGGGGAGAAGCCCGGGCACTGGGGAGAAGGCCTGGCACTGGGGAGAAGCCCGGGCACTGGGGAGAAGGCCTGGCACTGGGGGGAAGCCCGGGCACTGGGGAGAAGCCCGGGCACTGGGGAGAAGGCCGGGCACTGGGGAGAAGGCCGGGCACTGGGGAGAAGGCCGGGCACTGGGGAGAACCCTTGGCACTGGGGAGAAGCCCGGGCACTGGGGAGAAGGCCGGGCACTGGGGGGAAGCCCGGGCACTGGGGGGAAGCCCGGGCACTGGGGAGAACCCTTGGCACTGGGGAGAAGGCCGGGCACTGGGGAGAAGGCCTGGCACTGGGGAGAAGCCCGGGCACTGGGGAGAACCCTTGGCACTGGGCAGAAGCCCGGGCACTGGGGAGAAGCCCCGGCACTGGGGAGAAGCCCCGGCACTGGGGAGAAGGCCGGGCACTGGGGAGAAGGCCGGGCACTGGGGAGAAGGCCGGGCACTGGGGAGAAGGCCTGGCACTGGGGAGAAGCCCGGGCACTGGGGAGAAGCCCCGGCACTGGGGAGAAGGCCGGGCACTGGGGAGAAGGCCTGGCACTGGGGAGAAGCCCGGGCACTGGGGAGAAGGCCGGGCACTGGGGAGAAGGCCGGGCACTGGGGAGAAGGCCTGGCACTGGGGAGAAGCCGGGCACTGGGGAGAAGCCCCGGCACTGGGGAGAAGGCCGGGCACTGGGGAGAAGGCCTGGCACTGGGGAGAAGCCCGGGCACTGGGGAGAAGGCCGGGCACTGGGGAGAAGGCCGGGCACTGGGGAGAAGGCCTGGCACTGGGGAGAAGCCCGGGCACTGGGGAGAAGGCCGGGCACTGGGGAGAAGCCCGGGCACTGGGGAGAAGGCCGGGCACTGGGGAGAAGCCCCGGCACTGGGGAGAAGGCCGGGCACTGGGGAGAACCCTTGGCACTGGGGAGAAGGCCGGGCACTGGGGAGAAGGCCGGGCACTGGGGAGAAGCCCCGGCACTGGGGAGAAGGCCGGGCACTGGGGAGAAGGCCTGGCACTGGGGAGAAGCCCGGGCACTGGGGAGAAGGCCGGGCACTGGGGAGAAGGCCGGGCACTGGGGAGAAGCCCCGGCACTGGGGAGAAGGCCGGGCACTGGGGAGAAGGCCTGGCACTGGGGAGAAGCCCGGGCACTGGGGAGAAGGCCGGGCACTGGGGAGAAGGCCTGGCACTGGGGAGAAGGCCGGGCACTGGGGAGAAGGCCTGGCACTGGGGAGAAGCCCGGGCACTGGGGAGAAGCCCCGGCACTGGGGAGAAGGCCGGGCACTGGGGAGAAGGCCGGGCACTGGGGAGAAGGCCTGGCACTGGGGAGAAGCCCGGGCACTGGGGAGAAGGCCGGGCACTGGGGAGAAGGCCGGG
This sequence comes from Sminthopsis crassicaudata, assembly GCF_048593235.1. Lineage (NCBI taxonomy): Eukaryota > Metazoa > Chordata > Mammalia > Dasyuromorphia > Dasyuridae > Sminthopsis > Sminthopsis crassicaudata. Next base: position 682,977,212 of record NC_133618.1, read on the forward strand.
CACTGGGGAGAAGGCCTGGCACTGGGGAGAAGCCCGGGCACTGGGGAGAAGGCCGGGCACTGGGGAGAAGCCCGGGCACTGGGGAGAAGGCCTGGCACTGGGGAGAAGCCCGGGCACTGGGGAGAAGCCCGGGCACTGGGGAGAAGGCCGGGCACTGGGGAGAAGCCCCGGCACTGGGGAGAAGGCCGGGCACTGGGGGGAAGCCCGGGCACTGGGGAGAAGGCCGGGCACTGGGGAGAAGGCCGGGCACTGGGGAGAAGCCCGGGCACTGGGGAGAAGGCCTGGCACTGGGGAGAAGGCCGGGCACTGGGGAGAAGCCCGGGCACTGGGGAGAAGCCCGGGCACTGGGGAGAAGGCCGGGCACTGGGGAGAAGCCCGGGCACTGGGGGGAAGCCCGGGCACTGGGGAGAACCCTTGGCACTGGGGAGAAGGCCGGGCACTGGGGAGAAGGCCGGGCACTGGGGAGAAGGCCGGGCACTGGGGAGAAGGCCGGGCACTGGGGAGAAGGCCGGGCACTGGGGAGAAGCCCGGGCACTGGGGAGAAGGCCGGGCACTGGGGAGAAGGCCTGGCACTGGGGAGAAGGCCGGGCACTGGGGAGAAGGCCGGGCACTGGGGAGAAGGCCGGGCACTGGGGAGAAGCCCGGGCACTGGGGAGAAGGCCGGGCACTGGGGAGAAGGCCTGGCACTGGGGAGAAGGCCGGGCACTGGGGAGAACCCTTGGCACTGGGGAGAAGCCCCGGCACTGGGCAGAAGCCCGGGCACTGGGGAGAAGGCCGGGCACTGGGGAGAAGCCCCGGCACTGGGGAGAAGGCCTGGCACTGGGGAGAAGGCCTGGCACTGGGGAGAAGGCCGGGCACTGGGGAGAAGCCCGGGCACTGGGGAGAAGGCCTGGCACTGGGGAGAAGGCCGGGCACTGGGGAGAAGGCCGGGCACTGGGGAGAAGGCCTGGCACTGGGGAGAAGGCCGGGCACTGGGGAGAAGGCCTGGCACTGGGGAGAAGGCCGGGCACTGGGGAGAAGGCCTGGCACTGGGGAGAAGGCCGGGCACTGGGGAGAAGCCCGGGCACTGGGGAGAAGGCCTGGCACTGGGGAGAAGGCCGGGCACTGGGGAGAAGGCCTGGCACTGGGGAGAAGGCCTGGCACTGGGGAGAAGGCCGGGCACTGGGGAGAAGGCCGGGCACTGGGGAGAAGCCCGGGCACTGGGGAGAAGGCCGGGCACTGGGGAGAAGGCCTGGCACTGGGGAGAAGGCCGGGCACTGGGGAGAAGGCCGGGCACTGGGGAGAAGGCCTGGCACTGGGGAGAAGGCCGGGCACTGGGGGGAAGCCCGGGCACTGGGGAGAAGCCGGGCACTGGGGAGAAGCCCGGGCACTGGGGAGAAGCCCGGGCACTGGGGAGAAGGCCTGGCACTGGGGAGAAGCCCGGGCACTGGGGAGAAGCCCGGGCACTGGGGAGAAGCCCGGGCACTGGGTAGAAGGCCTGGCACTGGGGAGAAGCCCGGGCACTGGGGAGAAGCCCGGGCACTGGGGAGAAGCCCGGGCACTGGGGAGAAGGCCTGGCACTGGGGGGAAGCCCGGGCACTGGGGAGAAGCCCGGGCACTGGGGAGAAGGCCGGGCACTGGGGAGAAGGCCGGGCACTGGGGAGAAGCCCGGGCACTGGGGAGAAGCCCGGGCACTGGGGAGAAGGCCGGGCACTGGGGAGAACCCTTGGCACTGGGGAGAAGGCCGGGCACTGGGGAGAAGGCCGGGCACTGGGGAGAAGCCCGGGCACTGGGGAGAAGCCCGGGCACTGGGGAGAAGGCCGGGCACTGGGGAGAAGGCCGGGCACTGGGGAGAAGCCCGGGCACTGGGGAGAAGGCCGGGCACTGGGGAGAAGGCCGGGCACTGGGGAGAAGGCCGGGCACTGGGGAGAAGGCCGGGCACTGGGGAGAAGGCCGGGCACTGGGGAGAAGGCCGGGCACTGAGGAGAAGGCCGGGCACTGGGGAGAAGGCCGGGCACTGGGTAGAAGGCCTGGCACTGGGGAGAAGCCCGGGCACTGGGTAGAAGGCCGGGCACTGGGGAGAAGGCCGGGCACTGGGTAGAAGGCCTGGCACTGGGGAGAAGCCCGGGCACTGGGTAGAAGGCCTGGCACTGGGGAGAAGCCCGGGCACTGGGGAGAAGGCCGGGCACTGAGGAGAAGGCCGGGCACTGGGGAGAACCTTTGGCACTGGTAGAAGCCGGGCACTGGGGAGAAGCCCGGGCACTGGGGAGAACCCTTGGCACTGGGGAGAAGCCGGGCACTGGGGAGAAGCCCCGGCACTGGGGAGAAGGCCGGGCACTGGGGAGAAGGCCGGGCACTGGGGAGAAGGCCGGGCACTGGGGAGAAGGCCGGGCACTGGGGAGAAGGCCTGGCACTGGGGAGAAGGCCTGGCACTGGGGAGAAGGCCGGGCACTGGGGAGAAGGCCGGGCACTGGGGAGAAGGCCGGGCACTGGGGAGAAGGCCTGGCACTGGGGAGAAGCCCGGGCACTGGGGAGAAGGCCGGGCACTGAGGAGAAGGCCGGGCACTGGGGAGAACCTTTGGCACTGGTAGAAGCCGGGCACTGGGGAGAAGCCCGGGCACTGGGGAGAACCCTTGGCACTGGGGAGAAGCCGGGCACTGGGGAGAAGCCCCGGCACTGGGGAGAAGGCCGGGCACTGGGGAGAAGGCCGGGCACTGGGGAGAAGGCCGGGCACTGGGGAGAAGGCCGGGCACTGGGGAGAAGGCCGGGCACTGGGGAGAAGGCCTGGCACTGGGGAGAAGGCCGGGCACTGGGGAGAAGGCCGGGCACTGGGGAGAAGGCCTGGCACTGGGGAGAAGGCCGGGCACTGGGGAGAAGCCCCGGCACTGGGGAGAAGCCCCGCTGGCCAGTGACCAGAAAGCACTGGCCGCCAGGAGAAGACCCGAAGCTCTGGAGAGCGTCTGCGGCCTCCAGTAGGAGGGACTCGGGGAACAAGCGGCCTCCTGGGAGGCTCAGAAAGGTGAGCTCGGGCTGGGGGGGGGGTCCGCGCTTGCTGGGAGGGACCCTCCGACGCCGCGCTCGGGCCGTGGACTCCCTGGCTCCCGGTCCCACGTTTGCGATCCCCTGAAATGAACATAGCGGGGAAATTGTCATTTAATTTTAAAATTCCGTCTGCGCCGACTCCACCTCCGTTCTGCTGGGACGGCGCCGCTGCGGCCCGAGACCCACCAGGGCCAGGATCCCCCTCGGGGGCGGGGGACAAGGCCTGGCGGAGGAGAACGTGCCCTGCGCGCCTCGGCCCGAAAGGGTCCAGGAGCTGGGCGACACTGCCCTCTGCTGGCTCCTCCAAAACGAGCTCCCGCTTATTCCGAGCTGGTCACTGAGCGCGTTTTCACCCCCCCTCCAAACCCGCCGCTCTCTGGGGCTGGGGGCTCCTTTGTCTGCCCACGGTCTCCCAAGCTCAGGAAAGCCGCTTCCCCGGGGGGCGTGGAGAGGAAGCGCGTCCGGGGGCACGGCGGCCTCGGGGGCACAGGTGGAGCCGGCCCGGCGCGGCCTGGACTCTGCCGTCCAAGCCTCCGAGGGCCTGGGAGCCCCCTCGCCTCCCCCTCGCCTCCCCCCGCTCCCCAGGGAGACGCAGGGTCTGCAGGCGCTTCCGGCTCTTCCCCGTCCGCGTCGTTTCCACTTCAGCGGCTTCCAGACTCTCACTTTAACATATTTTTTATAGCAGATTGCCGAGTTAATCATTTGCAAACTGGGCACCTCGGCCTGCTGCCCCCTCCGGGGCCAGCCGGTGCCCACCCCAGCGGCTTGCCGGCCCCTCGGGGTCCCCAGACACAGAGCCAGGCTCCGGGGGCCCATCCTGGCTTTGGAGGCAGCTCCCAACTGGGCCCCGCGCCAGCCCCGCACTGCCAGAGGAACCGGGGAAGAGCCCGCGCGTCACAGCCCTGGGCCGATGCCCACCGGGGGCCACGCGGCAGAGCCTCGGGCCGATGCCCGCCGGGGGCCACGCGGCAGAGCCTCGGGCCGATGCCCGCCGGGGGCCACGCGTCACAGCCTCGGGCCGATGCCCACCGGGGGCCACGCGGCAGAGCCTCGGGCCGATGCCCACCAGGTGGCAGCGGACAGCGGCACCGGACAGCGGCACCGACCACCTCCTTGGGCGGCCTGGCAAGTCACCAGCCTCAGTTTCCTCAACTGTAAAATGGCGTGATTTCGTACCCGCTTCCCAGGACGGGTGTGAGGAGCAGGCGAGACGCCGCCGGGGGGGCTGGCACGTGGTGGGTGCTCGAGAAATGCTTCCGCGCCCCGGGCAGCACGAACTCGCGTAAAATAGTGCGTGGGATGAAGGAGGAGAGCGCGAACGAGGCTGCGCTGCCTCGGGAGACAGAAACGGGGACAGAGGCTGGAGAAGCGCAAAGTTTGCCTCGAGGCGCTGGTTGCAGACGCGCAGCCAGGAAAAGGGCAGGAGAGGGCAGCGCCATTTCTGCCATCCCGGCACGGGAAAAGCACGAGGGTCTGGACCGGTGGCCGGGCATCTGCCTCAGGCCTGTGGGGATGGTGGGGGATGGGTGGCCCCCACTGACTCTGGAGCTAGCCCGGCTCCCTTTCTGGTTAGGCCCAGTCCCATTGGAAGAAAGCTTGGTGCGCTTGTTAAGATTCAGAGGAAACCTTATTGAATTATTTGACCCTGCGTGGCTGCCAAGCTGAAGCACCTCTTCTGCTGCCTACAAACCAAGGCGAGGACCGGGCCCAAGCTGAGCCGAGGCCCCGTGGGACCCGAAGATCGAGGCAGGAGCTCCTCATGTTTGTCCACGGGTCTTATGGGAAAACTGGCCCCATCTGGCCAAGGAGGCCGCAGCTGCGGGGCCACGACTGAGCCACCTGGGGACACCTGATTCCGGGGAACTCCCCCTGAGTTCTGCCGCCCCCCCCCCAGGGATGGCTCTCAAAGCCAGGGATGGCTCTCAAAGCCACGCATGGCTCTTGTTCCACCAAACTGGGAGTTGTTTCATCTGGGTTTGCTTTGTCCGTTGGGCAAGTTGAGCGGGGACTGAGGGGAAAACAAGGGAGGGGGAAAGGCAGATCTTTGTTTGAAACAAAATCAAAGTAAATAAATTTGGTAAAAAGCCCGGGAGCTCCTTGAGGGAGAGTTGGGGGTTTTGCCCCATTTCATTTATTTCCTTTTGGAAGGATCCCCGCACTTAGCAGTTCCCCACACATGGGAAGCACCTCGTAAATGGGCTTCCCCTGAGCTTCTCTGGATTCCAGCATCACATGGCTCACATCTAAACGTTGGGCTCCGTTCAAGCGTGCAGACCTTTTCCAGAGAAGTTGCTGTAGAATTCTATATCCCCCATCTCATACTGATAAAACCGAGGGTAAGACTTGGCATTAGTTCCGAAAGGCAGCGAGAAGTTACGGCAATGTGCGACAGGTAGGAGCCGGAGGCAGGAAATTCTGAATTCCAATCCTGCCTCAGACACTTAACCGTCTGGGCCGTCCTAGGCAAGTCACTTCACCTCTGTCTGCCTCAGTTTCCTAAACTACAAAATGGGGATAATAAGATCATCATATCTCCCAGGAGAATTGTGAAGCTCAAAAAGAGATAATATTTAGACAATAATTAGTAAAGTGCCTGGAACACAGTAGTCCCTTAATGAATGCTTATTTCCTTATTCCATTCATTTGTACCTTAATTAATGTTATTGCTAAAAATGTTAAGCAGCGCAGAGCCAAGCACAGGTCTTCACTTGGGACCTCCTGCTGCACTGACCTGGAAATATTAGCAGCTCCTCTTTGAGTCCAGTTGTCCAAACAGTTCTGAGTTTGTTTGATTGCACCACTGTCCAGCACAACTTTCTCCTTTTCTGAAGAAGAGCCTGAGATATTTTGTCACGTGTTTTGTTAAAATCTAAGTAAACTAGAGAGTTTCCTTGATCTACTTTTTATCTAACCTGAAAAAAACCAAAAATATTGTGCTTGCTATCACGTGGAGGGCTCCTTGTGGTCACTGCTTCCTCGTCAGGATGTCCTCCAATCATCTCTTAAATAAGGCATTCTAAAACAGCTCCAGTAATCAAACTCTCACTCCCTGACTAACAGTTGGCAAACGATTTTTACTTCCCTCCTTGGAAATTGGAAATTCCTGACTCCAGTTTTGTGGCCCCTTTCCTACTCTCCAAGATCTTTCAAATATCACTGACAATAGCTCAGTAATCACATCTACCAGTTACTTAGGAACCATCTTCCAACTGAGCCAGAGGACTCAAACTCCCCCTGGGCAGCTAAGTATTCTCTCATTGTTTCCTTCCTTGACTTGGACATCAAACATCCTCCTCTCCATCTTGTTCTTGTTTCGTCCTTCCCGTTCCAGAGCAGCTCCATCTTCTCTGGGTCATCACTTATCCTCACTGATAATATCCACAACCGTTGGGAGCCCTGCTTTTCTTTGTATCTTCTCATTCTTCTCTAACTAGTCTACATTATAATGTTTAAAAACCAGCTCATGTATCCTTAGCTTGCCCAGTCTCATCTTCTGCTGGCCTTTTTCCTGCCTTAAACTACTCTTAAATCATCATGCCATGTTCATGTCTTCATTCGCCATTACCTGCCTCACTTCCGTTTCCTCTACAGGTGGCTTAAAGATCTCTGTTGAACTAGAAACAAAGTTATTGTCCATCATTTGAGAAAATGCAAACAAGTAATGGAACCCATCGATTGGGAAAACACAAACAAATGGGGAGATGCAAGTAGAGAGAAACCCTTGAGAAGGCTGTGTACAAAGGTTGCCTCCACTTTGTCTCCCCTTACTCTCTTCTTAAGCCATTACAATCCTGCTTCTGATTTTATCATTCCACCCAAACTGCTTAATCCAAAATAGCCAATGATCTTTTAGTAGCCAATGTCCAAAGCTTAGAGGTTGGGGTGTCATGCTAGGAACAGCCAGGAAGCCAGTGTCACCCCTTTCCCAATCTCACTTCTGAAACTGTTAGTCACTTTCTCCTCCTGGATATTCTCTTCTCTCCAGGTTTTTGGGACTCCCTTCTCTCCTGGTTCTTCTCCTGCCTGCACTCCTTCTCAATCTTCTTGGGGAAATCCTCTTGCAGCCCACATTTGTTACCCACAAACATCCCTCAGGGCTCTGTCTTAGGCCCTCTTTTCTTCTCCCTTTATATTATTTCACTTGGTGATGTTGCCAACTCCAGTGAATTTAATTATCACCTCTGCACTAATGATTCCCAGATTTGCTTATTTAGCCCTAACCTTTTTGCTGATCTCCACTATTGCATCTCCGACTACCTTTCTGCCATCTCAAACTGGATAGCCAGTGGACATACCATATATGTTTAAAATAGAACTCATCATCTTTTTTTCCTAAGCCCTATTCTGCTTCTAAACTTCTTTGTTACTGTTAAAGGCACCACTCTCATCCCAGTCCCTCAGCCTGACAACCTAAAAGTCTTCTGGAACTTCTCACTGTCTCTCACTACCCTTCATATCCAATATCTTGCCAAGGCTTGTCTATTTGACCTTTGATCTCTTGAATGTGCCCCCTACCTCCTGTAACTGTCTAGCTAAAGACCCTCATTACCTTACACCTCAACGATTGTACTGGTCTCTGGGTGGGTCTGCCTGCTTTCAGGATCTCCCCACTACAAAGCGCAGCTCTGACTAATTCATTGTTGGTGGGATTGATTCAACCACTTTCGAGAACAATCTGGAATCATGACCAAAGATCACCTGTACTCTTAGACCCAACAATTCCACTACTAGTTTTATTTCCAAAGATGAATAAGGGGAAAGAAAAAGAACCTATTGGTTCTAAAAATATTTATAGCAGCTCTTTTTGTGGTGGCAAAGAACTGGAAATTCCAGGCTGCCCCTCAATTGGGAAGTGGCTGATCAACTTGTAGTTCATTAGAAAGGAATAGTACTGAGCTATAAGAAGTGATGAGTTCTTTGATCTTAGAAAAACATGAATAAACTTGAATGAAATAACGAAGAGCAGAACCAAGAGCACATACACTACCACCACAACTTTGAGTGACCAATTCATTCTATTATAAATAACCAAATTAACTACCAAAAAAAATATGAAGGAAGACACGATCTGAATCCACAGGAAAAAAAGACTGATGAATAGATGTATAGAATTATTTTAAATATACTGTATATGTGTGTATACATATGTGTACATCTATTTTATATATATGTATATGTGTATATACAGGTATATATGTATGCATATATAGCTGTAGTTATAATTTTATTAAACATTTAAAGGAATAGCACATTTTCTATAATAGATTTGTAGTTTTGTGTACAATCATCTTTTTGTTATTGCTATGTTATGAATATACTTACTTTATTTAATAAATTAAAAGTAAAATTCAAAGAATAAAATAAAATAAAGTACAGGTCTGACCATGTCATCCTCCCACCCACACATACACATTCTATAAACTCCAGTGGGCCCCATTGCCTTCAGTATCAAATACATAATTTTCCATTTGACATTCAAAAACCTTTATAACTCATCCCCCCCTTACCATTTCAGTATTCTTATCCCAAAATGTCCTCTTGGATACAGTGACACTGGCTTCCTGGCTGTTCCTAACAAGACACCCTAACTCTAAGCTTTGGACTTTGCCACTGGGTGCCCTCTTTGTCTGCTCTGCTCCCTGACCTTCCTGACTTCCTTTAAGTGCTAACTAGAGTCCCATCTTCTACAGGAAGTTTTTCCCAACCTCCATTCTAACAGCTTCCCTCTTTCATTTTCTTCCAATTTATTCTGTAGATAGCTTGTTTGTGCATATTTGTTTGCTTATTGAATCTCTTATTAGACTGTCAGGTTCTAGAGGGAGAGAAGGTCTTTTCCATGGTATCTAACTCATATTAGAGGCTTAATAAATGATTATGGACTGATTATGGACTGACAGCAAAAGCCATTTTCCTGTGAGAAATAATGAACACAATAGCTACAGAAAAACAAGTGAAGATGGATCTGAGCTGATTCAGAGTGAGGAACCACAAGGATGTCAGAAAAATCAACTAAGACTAAGTGTTGAGAGAATCAAAAAGACCCTTCCATGTCACCGGCTCCATTCAGATTTAAACTTTTTTACCAAGTGTTAAGGAAAGATCGGTTTGTTCCTACATTTTTTGATATTTCAAATAGGAATGGATATCCATCTTGTCAAAAGCATTTTCTGCAACTTTCAATATAATCATATGAGTTTTGTTATTCTCACTATTAATATGGTTAATTGTCTTCATATTTTTCCTAATATTGAACCAGCCCTGCCTTCCTACCAGAGAACATAGTAGATAGTATGATATATTTGTGTAGAACTGTGTTCTTGTAATGTTTCTTGTAATTATAATTTGTAATGTTCTTGAATTGTCTCTCAGTTGTAATCCTTCTCTGGGAGGAGGTTTCTTTTCTGCATAATCTTTTCCTCTATGAACAGGTTTCTTGGGAGGCTTCTGGAGCCTCCAGCCAGCCTCTTCTTCTTCCTGAATCCTGGCTCTGAATCTCCTCCAGCTCTTGTCCTTCCCCAGTCCAGAATGCTCTCCAGACTCAATGTTGCCTCTTTTTATCCTCCCAGAGAATGGGCGTGGGATAATGCAAGGGCTTTTGGGAAGAAATACTCCAACCAATGAACTTGCTCCTCTTAGAATTCCTAAGGTGTAAACTCCCTTTAAAGGCCCAAACCAAAGGTCTGAGCCAGAGAACTGTCAAGTCAACCTGAGTTCTCACCTTGTAATTGTCCAGACAACCTGAGTTCTCACCTTGTAATTGTCCAGACAACTTGAATTCTCACCTTGTCACTGTCCAGACAACCTGAGTTCTCACCTGGTGATCCTAACAGAACTGGCCCTTTGTATCCTGTCTCTCTGGATGTTCACCAACCATTGCTTTGATCATTTATTCAAAAGTGTTACCGGGAATCAAAGTCATTTGGTTTTGCATTTTGCAAAAATTTATTTGCACTTATTCAAAATTTTTGTACCCATGTTGGTGGAGTAATAAAATGGTCCACTCACTCTATTCTATAGAGCAATTCAGAACTATCATAGGCCCCTAAAGCTACAAAACTATAATCAATCAATAAGCATTTATTCAACACCTAAATTCATGCAGAGACCAGTCCCCAGTCCTCTTGGCTGAGAAACCAAAAACAAGATCAGAGTGGAGCAGGATGCCATGGAAAGCCACACAGGGACTTAACACAGTGAAATTGAAAGAGCTGAGTATAGTCTATGACTTATTCCACAATTCTATCCCAAATGTTTGCCTCGATTTGCCTCAATAATAATTTCATCCATCAAAAACTAGAGAAAATCACCTGAATTTCTACAATCTTTCACATGAGACTATTCATCACTCTATTATCCGCAGTCTTGAAAATGGTGCTTGGGTCCATGTATGACTGTCCTATCCTCCAAGATTCATTCCAATGTAAACAACCCTTATTAAAGCATCTGCTCGAGGAGAAATAACAAAAATGATCCAGATATCTCTTCCCACCGATGAGGAACTTCCCTCCAAGGAGCTGGAATAGAAATGATCAGACCTTTTAGAGAAGGGACCACATGCTCCACATTAGCATGTGTGATAAAGGAGGGCAAATTTCAAATTGGACACAGAGAAAGTGACTTTCTGAGGGCTTAGAGGAAACCCAGGCAGATCCTATGACTAAAATTCTATAAGGGAAATCAGCCGAGGAGGGATGGGACAAAATCAAGTGTGAAATTCAGAGAGCCCAAAAGGAAAGTATGCCAGGGAGGTCAGGGATTGGGAAGTGTCTGGAGAAAAGGATGGGGATCCAGAGAGAACTCACCAAGCAACGGAAGTTTGGGAAGAATATCTTGGTACTTTTCCATTGCCTGTATTTCTCTTCTTGCATGGGGTTTACCCTGAGAGGTAGGCAGATAGTAATGCATTGCCTAGGCAGGGTTTCCATTTAAGTGAGTGTGAGAGATGGCGGGAAGCTCCCACTCTGCTAGGAGATCATAATAAAGTGTCTCCAGCTTCTCAAGGGTGAAGTTGTGAATAAGGCAAATCAAACCAAGCCTTTGGGATAGAAATGGGGGGCAAAGACATGGGCTCCCAGCTTAAGTCAAGGCCCTGAGCGGCTCCTTAGAGAGCTCTGATATTGTTTGTTTTCTCTGACAAGGAAGGAGCAAGACAGAAAGGGCAAACAGAGAGTGGATACCTCCGGAGAAATCGGAGGTGAGTAGAGCAGGAGTTCCCACATCTGGGGCAGAACTCAAGGCCTGCGGCCCAGATACACGATATCCTTGGGTCCAGAAAGAACAGTACTGACCTCGGCCAATAAAAGCTGAAGCTCAGAGAAAATAGGAGAGGGCCTTCCAGGAGGGAGGAGGAAAGACCTTCACCTGGTTCTCAAAGGAAAGAGAGAAGCGTTTGCTAACCAGAGGCCAGAGACCTTGCCTTTGATTCCCGGCTGCACTTAGAATAGACCATCAAAGCGATGGTTGGTGGAGTCCAAAAAGGGAAGCAGCCCGGCTTCCTCAGAACGGACCTGTCAGGCTGACCTCCTTTCCCATTCTGACAGGATTATGAAACAAGCCCCGCAGGGGAGGCTGGGGACAGTTTCCTGAGACGTTGCAGAACTTGGGCAAAGTTTCTCACACTGGTCTGGTGGCAGCTGCAGACATGAGGTTAGACGGAGCTGAGCCCGAGCTGATGGGCTGGCTTACAGTCAATAGTTCGATGACCCCATGACCCCTAGCCAGTGGAGGGCTCTGGGGCTCTCGCTTGGCCCTGGGCGGCTTCACCTTTCTGTGACTTGGACAAAGGCAGGGATCAGATTGCAGAGCTCTCACACTGAGGGAGGGCTCACCGAGGGGGCACTGATGATCTTGACTGCCCCTGAGAGCCCTGAGCTGTCTGATTATTGTTGTTGTTCAGCCTTCATTTCAGAGAGGGCCGATGATGTCATTTGGGGGCGTTCTTTTACCTGAATTGGATTTTGAGAGGTGTGTTTAGTTTAGCTCACTCTCTCTTCCTGAGTCGTTGAAGTCCAGGGCCAGGACCAAAGCCAGGATGACCGGTGATGGCCCCGGATGCAGTGGAAGCTCTCTCCTGTCTGACCAAGCTCCCCGGAGCCTCCACGGCCGCTAGAACAATCTGCCCATTCTGGGGGGGGTCTCCCCATCCCAAACGCCCCTTAGCTCCCTGCTGGGTTTGAGGCCTGTCAGTGACCCACCCAGTTTACCCCATCTGTTTGGCTTCGGGGTGGTTGCTGTATGTGCTACGGCTTCTTGGAGCCATAAAGTAGACACCACAGGGGGAGAAGCAGCCCTTCCACCTGAGGGACTTTTCTCAGTGTACAGCCCCGGTAACAGGGTGGCTCAATGGCCAGAGCCATGGGCCTGAGATTAGGAAAACCTGACTTCAAATCCAGCCTCAAACAGTCCCTAGGTATGGGAGCTTGGGCACCTCATTTACTCTTCATTTGCCTAATTCATTGGAGAATCAAATGGCCCACCACCCTGTGGGGTCACAGAGAGTCAGACCCAACTAATGACGAGGTCCTGAATGGGGTTTGGACCAAGAGAAACTAGAGATTGATCCCTGAGGCAGGCAGGAAGGAAGGTCTGATGATCAGTTGTTCTGTGGTCCCAGCCTCCAGGAGCAATCCAGGCAGAAATCCAAGTGATGTCACATCCCTGAAGCTAAAAGTTCCCTATAAAACCACTTATGGTCCATGGCGTAGCTGCCACTCTCCTTTGGGTCAGTCTGCCAGGGCACTCTGCCTGGGGGGGAGGGGGGTCTTTCCCTTTCCCCTTCTGCCATGCCAGGTGGTATCTCCCCTAACTCCACTAGGCTTCCCAGCCCCACTTCTCCTCCTTACAGCTAACTCTGTTAGGGTGCTGAGCCCCATCCAGGATTGAGCCTGCCAGCTAAGGGCACGCCAGCCCCGGGGGGGGGGGCCTCCCTTTCTACTGAGTAATTGTGAGTTCCACGGAGGAAGTGGTCTTTCAGATGCTCTCCCACTCATTTCCTACTTATCCTTCCTAGTTAGTATCTGTCGTTTCCCTTCATTTTGTCTGTAACCTGTCCCCTAATGCAAAGGGAATGGCCCTTGTGAATTCTTTCTATGACCAACTTTTGGCCCATCAGATCATGTGGCACCAAAGCCCACATGCTAGTGGGCATCACCAATAGCCACAACTTCCCTGGGCCGGGACCCAGTTCATGGAGCTGAGTCTAAAATGGTGAATCAGGACAGATGAATGCAAAGTCTTCTACCCGGGTACTAATGGGAGACAGTGAGTAATGGGGTACAAAAACTGGGGTTTCGGGGCTCCCCCATACAGTCCAAGTGTTGGGGAACAGGAGTTGAACCCAAAGTCACGAATGGTCTCGAAAGAATTTGTAAACTTGGGCCTTCTCTAAATCAGGAGGCAAAGATTTGTTATTACATCATTGACCAGCCCGGGAAAAGGCGAGTTTTACCCTTTAGCAAGGGAAAGACCCCCTCCCCCAGGAAGATGCCATTAAGGGGGAAGGCTGCCATCAAGGCCATGAAGTAGCCAGTGGGGAGTTGGGCTGCTTTGTTAGTGGACTCACCCCAAAAAGTTAGCAAGGAAGTGGGATCCGGACAGGTTCTTTTAGAGGAGAAAAATAACCTCTGGGGTCAATTGCCATCAATACTTGGCTTTCTGATTGATTCCCTAAGTGTGGGGTCGGGATCATTTGGTCATGCAAAGAATTCCACGAGGAATTACAGAATAATCCTGCCGGTGGTCCTCCCTTCAACTCGGTGGGGCCCGTGAAGGCCCCTTAAACTCCACTGGAATTCCACACAAGCCTTCTCCGGTGAACGCCCCTCCCCTCGGACCTCCGAGGCCTGGCTGCCAGCGGGGAGCTGGCCCTTTGCGAGGTCTCATTCGCCCCTCTGTGGGACGTGAAGGCCAGCACGCTGGGGCCTCCGGCTGCGCTGAGAGCGGGCAGGGCTGCTGGCCCCCATCAGACGGCCCCGGGAGTCGGATTTTGGGAACAGAGCCGCGGTCCGCCGGCCCCGGGGCAGCGGGCGCGGCAGAGGCGGCCCCCGGCAGCGGGCGCAGCGGGCGGGGCACAGGCGGCCCCGGGGCAGCGGGCGCCGCAGAGGCGGAACGGGAGGCCTCGGGATGTCCGAGTTTGCGTTTCTTGGCTAAGAAGCCCTGGGGGAAGGAAACTGCGGAACGCTCCATCCCCGGGAGCCGCCAGCGCTGCCACGATTCGGCGGATGACCGGCAGGTGGCGGTGTCCCCGAGCACTCGGCCCTCGATGCAGCTGGGACGGGATCTGACTACCCCAGAGGGCTCTGGGGCACAGGCCTAAGCTCATGAACCATGAACTGCCCAGTTGAGGAGAAGGCTGAATATCTGAGGTCCAACCACTATTGGGGGAGGGGGAGTCAGAAGTTAGCACTAAGGAAAAGAAGGGGGAACAAAAGACTGGAAGTACCGAAGCGTTCAAGAAGAGTCAGAGACCTTGAATATCAAGAGATGAGTCTGTAGGAAAAACAGTAACAACGGAAGGAAGGTGCCTCCAGGTTGAGTAAATTAGTTCATTTATGAATAGATGCAAAAAGCAATGGCAATGGATCTCAGGTGCAGCCGAGAGTGGCCTGTCTTGCAAATCTGAGCTTGACCATACGGGATAGATGGATATTCAATAATAGAGTGAAAAAAGTGAGGAAGGAGGGTCTAGGACAAAGCTTTGGAGAACCCTATGATGGGGGTGGCTCTTCCCAAAGGCAGCGGCAAAAACAGGAAGGGGCAAAGTGGGGAAACTGGCGCATAAGAGGTAAGGCTGACCAAGGACAGGCTCGCTGACAGCCAGGCCCGGGATCCTGGCAGGATTAAGGTGGGAACCACATGAAGGAAGAGACCCCACTGACTCCTCCGCTGCTGCCTTAAGGACCCCCGGGACCTTGCCCTCCAACTTGTGCAATTTGTCCTACTCAATGGGAGCCCAGGGAAAACCAGGAATTGGTTTTCTATGCCTTTCTCCAGTGCTTAGATAAGGTCTTAATATATTTTTCCATCCACTCACCCATTCATCCATCCATCCACCCACCTGTCTATCCACTCCCCCATTCATTCACTTATTCACCCGGCCATCCTGACCATCCCTTCTCCCATCCACCCCCCATCTCCCCATCCCTCCATCCCTCCATTCATCCATCCCTCCATTCATCCTATCCACCCCCCATCCCCCCTCCCTCCCTCCATTCAGCTGGCCATCCTTTCCTTAGGAAGTCAGTGAGGGAGAGCATTTCCGTCCCCAGCCCCCCACCGGCCCTGCCAATGAGCCGACTCTCGGGCCGGGAGTTGCCCACAGACGGCAAGATCCGCTCGCCCCACCTCCCCTCGGCTCGGGCGTGCTCCCCTCCCGCGCCCGGGGACAGCCCGGCAGGGCAGCACTGAGCCCCTGAAGTCGGGCCTCCGGTTCCACTGCTACAGGAGAGGGGAAGAGGGGACAGGGGAAGAGAGGGAGAGGGAGAGAGGGAGGGGGGAGAGGGAGGGGGGAGAGGGACCCCAAACTCGGGCTTCGGTCCCGGTACTTCAGGGGAGCCCCAAGTCGGCCTTCCAGGCCCCGGGGCCGTTGGGGCGGGGGCTGCAGAGAGCCTGGCCGGAGCCCCCCCGCCCTTGCCACGGCAGAGGGTCCATCCTCCCTCCCCCCAACACCTCCCCAACCCGCCAGCTCCTCTCGCCCGCGCCCCGCCTCGGCCAAGCTGCCCCTCCCCTCATCCAAGGACAGCGGGGGGCGGGGGAGGGGTGGTCACTGCGGCAGGAGCCGGGCGGGGGCGGGGCCAGAGCGGCCGGCCCCGCAGGGAAGGGGGGGCAGAGCCCCCGCCCCGCCCCCCGCGCGCTCCCGCGAGCTTGAGCGCGCGTTGCCATGGTGGCGCAGCGTCCGTAGTCCGAGCTCCGCGGGCGAGCCGGGCCGAGGCAGCGGAGAGCTGACGGCCGGCCGGCCGGTCTGGGGGCGGCCAGCCTCCCGCACCCCGCCGCCAGCCCGGCACGGTCTCGGTCCCCGCCGCCAGGAGCACCATCCTCGGGGCCCGAGCCCCCCGCCCTGCCGGAGGGCGGCCCAGGGGCGCACGCGGAGCCCCGCCGCCATGGACGCCGAGCTGGCCGCGCCGCTGCAGCGGCAGCTCTACGGGCGCCAGGGGGACGAAGAGGAGGACGAAGAGCTGGACTTCTACGACTTCGAGCCGCTGCCGGCGCTGCTGGAGGACGAGGTGAGGCCCCGGCGGGGGGAGGCTGCGGCCCGCCTGAACCTGGCCTCTGTCCTCCCCGAGTCCCGGCGCGGGGAGGCTGGGAAGGGCAGGGAGGAGAGCGGGGTGCCCCCCCCCCCCGCGCCCCAGAGCCTGCGGCAGCCACAGCTCGCGAGGGCCGGCCCGGAATCCTCCCCGCGCCTCCCAGCCCGGGAGGGCAGGGCCCGGGCTCTGCCGAGTTCCGGCCGGCAGGTTGGGGTCTGGAGCCCCGGGGACGGCGGCCTGCTGCCCCAGCCCCTGCCCGGGCGGAACCCAGCCATCCCGGCTGCTGCCAGCCACCGCCCCCCCAGGCTGCCGAGCCCGGCCGGAACCCCGACCTCCTGGCCTCTCCCCCAGTCTCAGCCTGAGCAAAGCCGAGGAAACCCTCGGGGACCCCCACCCCAGCCAGTGGGATTGGACCCGAGCTCCTGCCCTTGAAACCTTGGGGGAAGTCCTGGTTCCTGGGTCAGACACCTCCCACCCCGGCAGGAGCCCTTCTGCAGCCCCAGCCACGGGGCTGGCCCTGACCCAAATCTTCTCCTTTAAACCCCCAGCCAGGTCTGCAAGTCTTGGTGATGAGGTGGGGGGGGACCCCGGCCCAGGGCTGTGGCCGAGCACAGGGGGGCTGGGCTTTGCCAGCTGGGCATCCCATCAAAGCAGGCTCAGCCTGGGAGTGGGGCTGGACCACTGAGGGCCCCTGGAGCCGGGGCTGGACCATTGAGGGCCCCTGGAGCCGGGGCTGGACCATTGAAGGTCCCTGGAGCTGGAGCTGGACCATTGAGGGTCCCTGGGAGTGGGGCTGAATAGTTGGTGGCCCCTGGAGCCGGGGCTGGACCATTGAGGGTCCCTGGAGCCGGGGCTGGACCATTGAGGGTCCCTGGGAGTGGGGCTGAATAGTTGGTGGCCCCTGGAGCTGGGGCTGGACCATTGAGGGTCCCTGGGAGTGAGGCTGGACCACTGAGGGTCCCTGGGAGCCAGGGCTGAATACTTGATCGCCTCTGGAGCCGGGGCTGGACCACTGAGGGCCCCTGGAGCCGGGGCTGGACCACTAAAGGCCTCCTTGCCAACTTCCCCAGTCTCTGCTTTTCCCAAGCCTGTCTGCTGGAAGCCTGGAGAGCCCCGGCTTCCTTGTCTGCAGGAGTCTGAAGCTGCTTTCACAGCAGCTTCCGAGGGGAGGTGGGCCAGACGGTCCCTGGGGCACCTTCCTGCTCCCAGGTCCCAGAGGACCACAGGCCCCAGTCTCTTGGCAGAGAGCTAATAAAGCTGCCCCTGGGACCCCGAGCCCTTAAAGAGAGTCTCCCTACTTGGTTGGCAAATGGGGCACAGTGTGTTTCAGGGAAGGCCTGTTGACTTGGGAGGAGGGCTGGCACTCTGCAACAAGCTTACGTAAGGCCTGGCTGCTCTGGCCAGGGGAGCAGGTACCCAGAGGCCCCTTGGCCCAGCCTCAGATTAATTCAGTTGGTGGGTTAGGACTCTCCTGTACTTGGAGGGTCTGAGAAATGTCCCCGGACCCCCGGGCCCTTATTCCCTGAGGGAGTGCAGGGGCAGCCCTTCGCCCAGACACCCTCCTCCCGAGGACTTTGCCAGTGTGGGCCATTGGGATCTCCTAAGAGAGACCCCAGGACGAGGGGAAGGACATAGAGAAAAAAAGCATCGTTCCCTGCTGGGGTCTCCAGCCCACGGGCCGATTTCGCCGCCCAGACCACTCTTGCCGTGCCCAGGACTGTCTGATCCCTGTGGGACCTCAGTCTGGTGAGGGGGAGGGGCGGGCAAACCTTCAGCAAGCACCCCAGGGGTGGAGTGTCAGGGAATCGAGCCATGGGGAGCCTCCAGGAGGCGGCGGGCAGAACTGCCTCCCCAGGGAAAAGCTTCAGGGAGGGGTCTCTCTGAAAGGACTGACAAGGTCAGGCGCCCTCCCTGGGGACCAGACGCCCCTACAGGTGACGGGTTTCCTGACCTTCTCCAAGAGTCCGGAAACCGGACTGACCGTGTTCCTGTCCCAGATTTAACAAAGCATCGTTGAAATGGAAGAGAGAGTGTGTGGGAAGAGGGCCGGAGTGCGGCCTCGAGGGCAGCGAGAGGAGCTGCTTAGTCTCCGGGCTCCCCGGGCACCCTCAGCTCCGAGCCTCTTGTCTGGGGACTCAGAAGCCCGGCTGCCAGAGCAGCGCTGTCCCTTGAGTAAGAAGGGGAGCTTGCTGGGAGTCTCCATCCCCGCCCTGGCAGACCTCCCGGAGGCTTGTTGGACTGAGTTTCCAGTCCCGCCCCAGGGCAAGGATAAAGGAAGAAAGGCTGGATCCCCTTTTAACAGACCAATGGCCAAACTGGAGTCCCGTGCACCCCCAAGAGGCTGCTCATGGTGAAAAGGACAAAAGGCTCCAGATGGACCCCTGGGCTGGGCTTGCTCTGAGTGAGAGCTCTTCCCCGACTCTGACTCCAGCCCTGCCTCTGTCTGGCCAGGGGCCTTGTCCTCCTCTCCGGATGGGGGCGTGACTTGGCAGGCCCTTATCTGGGGCCCCCTGACCTCTGGGAAGAGATTAGGGGGAGGGTTCCAGCCTTTCTTCCTGAAGTCCCTGCTCTGATCCTGGGCTTTTTAGGATTTAATTCAGAAACAAAGCATTGGTGGTGGAGGATGCTCGCCCCTTGAGCTGGCTGTCACCCACAGGTGTCCGGATTCACGGCGACCGCCCATCTGCTCACGGTTAACATCCCGCCTGCCCGTGGCCCTGCCGCTCCACTTCTCATTCTCCCCTGACCCCCCCTTACCAGCCGACGGCTCCTTAGCCGGCTCCCGACTCTTTGACCGTTAGTGGACCGCGGGTTCCGTCCCAGGCCCTCCTCTCCTCTCTTTGGACCCAGTGGATTTAATCGCCTCCCTTCCACAGATGTTCTCAGTTCTAGGTGTCTGGCCCCAGGCTGTGCTGGCTCTCGGAGCTCGCCTTCCAGAGTCGGGGAGTGGCCGTTCAGCAGCCATGTCCATCCCGGGGGGCCCCGGTGGAGCTCCTCGCCCCTCCCCTAACACTCGTCCCTCCTGAGCTCCCGACCGAGGAGACGCCCGGACTCCTGGCTCTCATCTCCCACGTCCAGTATGGGGCTGGGACCTGTCCGTTTCACACAGAATCTCCTGCATGTCGTCGTCATTGTTGTCATCATCATCATCATCATCATCATCATCGTCATCATCATCATCACAGGCTTTTCTAGAGCACTTTCAGGTTCACTACATGCCCTTCAATTGCTGCCTAATGTGATCCTCACGGCAGCCCTGGGATTGAAGTTATCCCCATTCAACAGATGAGAACACTGAGGCAGATGGAGAGGTCAAGAGACCTGCCCAAGCTCACAAAGCTCCTTTGGGCCCAGATTTGAACTCCAGTGTTCCAATGTGCGTTCGCCCTCCCTCGACGGTGCATCACCCCCAGCCAGGGCAGGCCTTCATTGCCCCACCCTCAGAGCTGCACCCCCCCACCCCCCTTGGATCCATACCCTGTTCTTATAACAGATCTGAGCAGGGGCCCGGCTCCATGACACGGCCCAGCCCCCCGTGCCCGCTCACCTCGCTGCCCACCCCCGCATCCTCACTGCAGTGGCCTTCCTCTCCCAGGACGTGCCACCCCTTCCTCCCATCCCGTGCCGTGCCATTAAACAGCTCTCAAGGGCACGGAGTCTTTCTTGCCTCTCTTTTATCCTGGACACATAGGAGGCACTTTGGGGTTTTGAGTTGTTTCATTTGTGTCCAAGTCACTGGGACCTCACTGAGGTTTTCTCAGAAAAGAGAGTTGCGTGCTTGGCCATTTCCTCCTTCTGCTCATTTTATGATAAGGAAACTGAGGCAAACAGGGTGAGGTGAGTGGCCCAAGTTCACGCAGCAAGTGTCTAGTGCAGATTTGAACTCATGGCCTTAGGACTCTGGGGCCAGCACTCTATTGAGTGGGCCACTGAGCGGCTCCAGGCACTCAGTATTTATTGAATCAAACTGGCGATCTTCCATCTCAGTGTAAGTCTCACTTTTTTTTTGCCAGTTCTTAACCTTCGAGCCTCCCTCCTGAGGCCGTTCTGTCCAGGTTGGGTCTGTCCCTTGGTCATTTGGAGCCTCCCTCCTGAGGCCGTTCTGTCCAGGTTGGGTCTGTCCCTTGGTCATTTGGAGCCTCCCTCCTGAGGCCGTTCTGTCCAGGTTGGGTCTGTCCCTCAGTTGTTTGTCTATTAACTCTCCATCTAAATGGGAGCCTCTGGAGGACAGGGGCCGTCCTTCGCCTCGTTCGCTTGTTTGTCTTTGACCCCTCTGGATCATTAAACCCTTGAGCCTACGGGATGGTCCTGGAAGGATAATAGTCCTCGTGACCACTGTTTGGGGTGTGCAAGGCCAAGCTTTATTTTAAGGCACCCTGCTCTTTTTCTTGTTGAGGGTTCTTCTAAATGTCATCTCTGAGCTAGAGATGCAGGAGGGCCGTGGGGAACAACGCCCGTTTGACCATCTCCTCCTCTAGAGTAGAAACGCTTCGATATTAGAATGTCCAATTAGATAAAACTCTTTCTGGCAGCCGTGTCTGGACCCCAGAGAACAACCTTAGTGTTTTGTTGCTGACACATCCTGCTTGGCTTTCCTTCCTCCCGTTCTTCCCCTCTCCAGTCCCTTCTTCACGCCGTCCTCCAGAGGCTGTTTTGATAGCACACCCTCGACCTATCACTCTCCCCCTCATTAATCCCACTGGGTCCCTATTGCCTTTTGGAGCCAATGTGGACTCTTCTAATTGCATTAAGGCCCTTCCCAGCTGCAGCTAGGATTTCTCAGACATTGCTGCCCCCTCTATACTCTTTGGCCCAACCACGGAGACCTTCTGCCTCTTCCTCCCATGTTTCACTGTGTCTCTTTAGTCTCCACGCTTGGGATGCACTCCCCTTGCACTCCCCTCCACATCTTGGATCTCTCCTTTCTGTCAAGATTTAGTTCAGCCACCAGCTCTTCCAGGAAGCCTTCTGGGATCCCCCTTGCTGCTGGTGATTCCTCTTCCCTTCACGCTGTTTGTGTCTGGGAGATTCTGCCATGAATGTGTCTTTTCCCTGGCGTAGTGGGCAGAGGAGAACGGTTTGTTCCCACACCCATGAGAGGAGCTGAAGCTGTGGAAGCACTTGTCCAAGGCACCAGAGCCATCCGGTGCTTTCTGGGCCATCTCCAGTCCTCCTGACTCGGGCTTTGCCCCTGGACTTCGGGGTCTCAGGGGAAAGAGAGAAGCCCGTGGCCTTGTTCAGCTCTGCCCCACGGAGACCCACTCCACATTCAAGTCAAGACATCACTTGTGGCGTTATTGATCCTCCGAAAACGGACAAACTAGGCTGAAATCCCCGAGGCCAAACTGCTGAGTCCAGCCCAGGGCTCAGGCCCTTGGAGACCGGGATAGGACCCCAACCTTGTTATCTGTGAAGTTGATAGCGACCCAATTGATGCTTCAAAGGGCAGATTCCCACTGGTGGAGAAGGTACTCGCTTTGGAGTGGGGAAGACCTGGATTGCAGCCCCTACCCGACCCTGCAAGCTGTTTAACCTGGAGAAGTCATTTCATTTCTCTTTGCCTCAGTTTCCTCATGTAGAAAATAGGGGAGTTGAGTTAGATGCCATTCATGCTTCCCACACATGCCATTTTCTCATGAGCCTGTGCTGCTTCGATCCAAGTCATCAATCGAGTCCAGAGGCCGGGGGCCAGGGCGCCTGAGACACTCCTTCCTTCCTTCCTTCTTTGGTCTGGGCCATTGAACCCTTCCAGGAGCCCCCTAATTGTTCTCTCATTTGGCCCTAAACTCCATCATCGCCATAAGACGGGCTTGAGGAATTTCCCGGAAATCTCGGGGAGTGCTGGCTACCGGGGCCCTCCAGGCTGGTTGGCCTGTCAGTAAGGGGGCCCAGGTGCATCCGGCCCAGAGTTTCTTCCCAGCAAAGGCCTGCTGGCTCTGTGTGATCCCTGCTGCCTTTTAGCTTCACTGACCAGCCCTTTAATAAGACACTCCAGAAGTCTTTCAGCAATCTCCCTGGCCTGTGGTTTGGAGGTCTCGCTCCCCCATCTCCTTCCCCTCCCTCCTCAGGATCCCTTGGTGACCTCTGATGGGACTCCTCAGCCCCCCCAATCACTGGTCCCCAGGCCAGTGATCTGACACCATCCAGAGCAAGGCAGCCACTTGGTTGATGCTCATAGATCTCAGCCAAGCCTGTGAAAAGCACGTTCTTTCCCCCTGACAGGACCCCCCCCCCCATGGTAGGAGTACAAGCTCTGGCCATGAGGACATTATCCTGCTGTGGTACTGGTACTGGCCCCATTCTGTGCCAGTGGGGGGGGGACTTTCTGACAAGTCTGTGACCCACCCACTGAGGCTCCCGGTCGCTGGGTTGCCCCAGGAGCGGGGAGAGAATGAGGGGGATGGTCAGGGCAAGCAGCTGGCTTATGTTGTATTTCAGAAGAATGCTCTAAGCTCCATTCTCAAGATTTTTAATGATAATCTTACTGTATTTGTTGTGTAATTTCATTAAAATCCAAGGATTAAAATCCAAGGGTTTTTTTGTAGGTTTTGTTTTTGTTTTTGTTTTTGTTTTTGTTTTTTTGTGTGTGTGTGTGTGGCAAGCCCTAGATTTTTCCAAGGAGGCGAGTCTGAGGGAGGTGCAGAATCTTGGCTTTCCAAGGTCAAAGCAAACTTCCTAGACATCGGTCTCGGGGGCTGGTCATCCGTCTGCCTGTGCCCCGATTTGTTTCCGCGCCCCGTGCGACGGAGTGAGTTTTGAATCCCTGTCTTGGCAGGAGAATGTATCGCTCGCTGACATCCTGTCCCTGCGGGACAGCTGCCTCACGGAGCAAGACATCTGGGCGGTGTGCTTGGAGTGCAGCCGTTCCCTGAGGAGCATCGCCCATTCTGCCATCTTCCAGACACTGTGCATCACCCCAGACACGCTGGCCTTCAACACCAATGGCAACGTGTGCTTCATGGAACAGCTCAGCGGTGAGTGCCAGAACCTCCCAGAACCCCAATCTGCTGACCGTGTGCCCACCGCCCTGGGGGCCCCAAACTACGGGTTGCAGCTGTGTTTGCAATTCTACAGAAGAACATCATTTCTTAATGAAGGCAATTAAAATCGAAACCCAGTTAGTTTGAAAACTAGATCTAGATAAGTCACAATAATTTTGTCCCAGCAAAAGTTTCCAAGAGAGCAAACCCATTTTGCTGGACTTGTGAAAACTGTTTTGTTGGGGGAACGGAGCTCTGAGCTTGCCTTACGCTTGGCTGGGGCAGGGGACTGGTCTTTCCTTGGCCATTGGAGAGCAGGTACTGCCCTGCTTTGACTATGGCAGCACGCGTTCTGCTGGGGCTGGAATCCACACCCCAAACCCAGGCAGGGGTGGAGCGGGACTCTCTTCCCCAGCCCGCTCAGTGCTTCTCCCGTCTGCCCACTGATTCTCCTAGCTCAGTGAATGCAAGCAAGTTTTCCATGTAGAGTGGAAGCTCTGCTCCCAGCAGCCTCCATGTCCAAGGGAAATCTACTGCTGGGCCAGCCTAGGAGCGGTTTCTCCTCTCCTCCAGGGAGACAGGCTTTGAGCATCTGGGGGCCAGAGGGAAACGACATTAACTGCCTGGGGTGATGCAGATGGGGCAGGAGTTCTGGGGAGGAGCAAGCTGAAGGAGGTTTCTGCGGAGGCCTTAGGAACTGCAGAAGAAAGGGATCCCTTTGGGCTCTGCCCAGTGGGATGAGTCAGGCCTTCCGGATCCAGCTCTCTACATGTATCTTGGGGCCTCCTGAGTCTTCAGAAGAAGCTCCATTTGTCCTAGAGCCACAAAACCCACCTCGGGCCACTGCTACCACTCATTGCCTGGGCGGAAGGGAGTTGGCCATGTGGTTGAGGTGCGCTTGAGAGCGGAGGTCATTTATTTCTCCGTCTCTCTTCCTTCCCCAAGATGATCCTGAAGGTGCCTTCGTTCCTCCAGAGTTCGACATAACAGGGAATACTTTTGAGGTAAGTAAAGGCTGGGGCTTTCACCAGATGCTGACTTTCTCTTCTGGGGCTTTCACCAAATGTAAGCTTTCTCTTCTGTGATTTTTGTCAAGCCCTTGATTTAGTTAATCAGAGTAAAGCCCTCCCCACCCCATTTCTGCCCTCTGTTTAGCCTCTCCAATCTATCCTTTCTGTGGCTCATTTGTCCATGATTGCTTGCCTGTTGACCCTTCCCCCCCCCCAATTAGATGATGAGCTCCTTGAGGGAACATGGTAGGTGCTTAATAAGTGCGCGTTTCCTTTCTCTCCGTTACTCTGTTCCTAGGAGTGAATCTGCAGCCAGCTTCAGAGGTTGGCCAGCTTTTGTGAAACTTGTGAAAGTGTTTCGACTCCTGGACTCCAGAAACATCACGGGTTTTCCTCAAAAACATTTTATTTGGGCAGGAAGGGAAAAGGGGTATCTGAGCTTAACTAATTAACTGATCCTTTTACAAATAAACTTAATATGAATACATTATTAAGGAATAAATAGAAATAAAGTTAACTAATTAGCTGATAACCCCCAGCTTTAGAGTGAGAAAATGGAGAAGCGTGCCATGGTGACTGACAATGCTCACTTCCATTGATCTGTGAACTGTCGGGACATAAGATGGCTCATGCTGACAGGATTTTAGCGACTGTGAAGACTGAGGGAGGCCAAGAGAGAAAAGGATGGGTGGCCGGGGGAAACTTGTGTAGCATGTCCAGCCGAGTGAATGAGATCATGCTCAGGATGCTGACCTCCCCCTTTAGATTATCGGGGAGAACAAAATGTAGAAATGGAAGGAAGCTTCAGTGGTGGAAACAGTGCTGGAGAGGCAGTGGGTGGCCCTGCCCTGTGTTGGAGGATGCTAGGGTAGGGAAGGAAAGCTGGAGCAGGGGGAAGGCACATGGCCCCAGAGTGAAGCAGCAGAGACCCCCCAGGAGCCAAGGAACAGGCTGCTGGGTGGTGTGTCCTGCTGGGAGCCCACAAGTGGTGATAGGGAGACATTGAGGTTTATTGAGCAGGAGTGGCCTAATCAAGTCCACACTTTGGGAAAATCATTTATACATACATGTGTGGGGAACGTATGCATGTATAGGGGGATGTGAAGGCAGAAATAAAGCTTGTCGACAGATTGGAGAATGTGGGGGCATGAGAGGTGCAGAAAGGGATACCAAGTTCAGGGATGTGGGGGATGGAGAAAGCTGGGAGGACCCTCACCTTCTGTTTATCAACCCAGCCCTAAGGCCCTGTTTTTAAAGGGGCAAAGATTCATCTCGGAGCTGGCTGCTGAGATGATGGGAGCCTTAGAAAGGTACATTCATGTTCAACCTTGGGAAGTTGATTTCTGAATATCCTCTCTTTGTATCCTAGCATTTAGCATGGTTCATAGGACACAGCAGGTGCTTCAAAATGCTTGTTGACTGCCTGACCTCAAAGCAACCATTCCTGCTTTGCTTCTGGTTATCAAAAGCCCTCTCATAAGCAGTGAGGGTATCATCTCACTGCCTCTTGTGGAGGATTTTCCTGAATTTACTACTGCTACCAAGTTCAGCCTTCTTCCTTACAGATAATTGGGAATCTATAGGCCCCAAAAGATCATGATTCTCAGCAAGCTCTCAACACAAGAAAAAAGAATGGGGGAGAGTGGTTATGGCTGGGATAGGAATGGGAATCTTACAGACAGGGTGACATTTCCCTCTGGACTAAACAAAAATAACTTTAATATTTTCATTTGAAGAATAGATTCCTTCATTTGGTGATATTATTGTCGGCAGCTGTTGCTGAAATAAATCTGGTTATTTCTGCAGTGGATATAATTACGTTATTGAAATAAAAAGATTTCTCCATATGCTCTTTTGGCATAAATGTGGTATGGAGACAGAGATTCATTTAAGCATTTTGAAATTTTATGATGTAGCATTTGTCATCATTTCCTAGAAGTTCGTATTTTTCTTTTCTTTCTTTTATAAATTCAACTTTATTTTCATTTCCCAATTCTTTCCTTTCTATCACCCATTGAGAAAGCAAGAAAAACAAAAGTATCCCAAGTATATGATCAGGCAAAACAAATTCTTGTATTAGCCATATTGAGAGAGCTATAAAGAAATGATTCCTCAGTCTGTGTTCTGAGTTCATCAGCTCTCCATCTGGAGGTGGGCAGCATGTTTCATCATTAATACTTTGGAATTGTGGCTGCTCACTGAGCTGATCCAAGTTCTTAAGTCTTTACAGTATTCTTGCTCCTGTATAAATTATTCTTCTACTTCTCATCCCTTCAATTTGCATCAGATGATAAAAGTTTTTCCATGGTTCTCTCAAATGATCCTCTTCATGAATTCTCACAGTACATGAATATTACATCGCCTTCATTTATCACAATTTGTTCAGCCATTCTCTAACTGATCAATGTTTCCTTAATTCTGAATTCTTTGCCACCCCAAAAAGAGCTTCTGTTGATATTTTGTACATATGGGTTCTCTTCCTCTTCCTTTGATCCCTTTGGGAAAATGGCCTAGTTACGGCATCACTGAGTTAGAAGAGAAAAAAAATTTAGTAATTTTTTGAAGGAGGGTAGGACTTAGTTTCGAACTTCTTTCCAGAATGGTTGGACCAGTTCACAGCTTCACCAACAGTACATTATTTTCCCACGTCATCTCCAGCTTTTTAATTTGTCAGTCAATATGACAGGTACAAAGTGATATCTCAGAGTTTTAATTTGTATTTCTCTTAAGTATAAATGATCTAGAGTATTTTTAAATATGGCTCATTTTAGTTTGGATTTCTTCCTCTGAAAATTGTCTGTCATATCTTGTAACCACTTATCAATTGATGAATGGCTTTTATGCATTTGACTCAGTTACTCATAGATACTAGAAATAAATATTTATCAGGGAAATTTGCTACAAATAAATAAGTGGTGAATGGCTCTAATTCTTATACATTTGACTCAGTTACTTTTGTATACTAGAAATAAAACATTTATCAGAGAAACTTGCTACAAATATTTCCCCCAGTTTTCTGCTTCAAAGTTTAACTTCATTGGTCTTTTTGAAAAAATTTAATTTTATATAATCAAAAATGGTCGTTTTGTGCTCTATGAATCTCTCTCTTGTTTAGTAATGAGCTCTTTCCTTTCTACAGATGTGCCAGATGGTTTCCTCCATGTTCCTTTAATTTGCTTGTGACGGCACCATTTGGTTCTAAATCCTGCAATTTGACTTGCTAACAGTCTAAGACATTGGTTTGCACCCAGTTTCTACCCAGATGGCTTTCCAGTTTTCCAATTTTGTTAAATAGTGAATTCTTACCCCAGTAGCTGCAATTTGAGGGTTTCTCCGACACCAGGCCACTGTGCTTTTCAACATCTGCATGTTGTGTAGCTAATCTAGTCTACAGATCACCCTCTTTATTTCTAACCCAGCACACGTTTGTTTTGACAGTTATAGTTCTTTAGTATAGTTTGCAATCTGGTACTGCTAAGCTGACTTCTTTCCTTTGTTCTTTAACTCCTTTGATATTCTTGACCATTTATTCCTCCAGATGAATTTTGTTTTTTAAATGATTTCTCTGGTCATGCTTTGTTCATTACATAGTTCTCTCCCTACTTTCCTTATGTATCACTCTCAACATGGAAGACAGCCAGACCATATGGAAAAGCCTTCTGATGGTGGGAATCAGGCTGCTTGTTGACATCAGTATTTGGAGGCAAAATTGGTGGGAGCAGGTGCCTATTTTTTCTATAATCCCTAAAATCATCTGTTTGGAAATGATGGCAGGGCAGAGAAGCTAAGGTGTGTCTATCCTTGAAGTCACTTTTGTTATCCATGAGCCTGTAAGTCATTCTGCAGATGACTGCTTTATAGCCCTCTTGCTTTTTGGAGTATCGCTGGTAGTTGCTGTGGAGAAGATGCTTGTTCTCTTTCCACTGATACATCTTCCTTCTTGATACATGGGAATGAAATATCCTGAAAGAATTTCTTCTGTATAATACCAGGTTTGCCTGCTTTTTCCCTCTGGGCTTTGGGTTCCTCATTTTTCAAATAAAGGTCACCCTCAAAGATCACCTTCAGCTCTACTGGTCTGGAATAGATTTTAGGAAAGTTAATTTTTGTTTTGCTGGGGAGAAGAGGGAAAAATACAGAAAATTCTCCAGACAGAAGGTCCTTTCTGGTGGTGCCCTGAGTTCACGAGAAGCTTGCTAATGAAGGCACAGCAGCAGCTAGGCTTATCATGTGGACTGTTTCAAAAAGAAATATTTATCCCCTTCCCTTCACACAAGAGTGTCTTTGGGGGTTCTGAACATCTTTTCATGAGACTAAGGAGAATATCACAGTAACTCAGGACCAGCACTTCTCAAAACACGTCTTTTGGAGGAAGAAAATATGAGCAGCCCTGAGACAGATGCATCCTAGGGCTGAGTTGGCACATTGAGTTCTGTGATGTCTGGCATCCTTAGAGCCAGGACTGTGTGGGAGGAGAACTCATGTTTAATGGACAGGTGGCCTGGTTAACTTAAATATGTACAAGGCTACCTAATAGTTCTGTCTTCCTGATACCTTGGGAATTTGGAGGATTTTGTCATATTATGGCAAATGTTGAAAATTTTCCATTCTGCTGCTGCTTAGTGATTCCACAGGTGGGAGGGAGCTTCTTTGTTGCTTCTAGAACTTCTTCCTTACCAAGTTCTTCTTGAATATGAGATCACTGATGTATCCCTGACAGTGACAGAAGATTGGTAGGTAAAAGAGTGAGGAGCAAGAAAGGATCAGACTAGATGACTGCTGAGGTTTCCAGCCCTAAATCTTAGGTTCTGTAACCCCATACCTGGTGCTGCCCATGGAAGCCAAAACTGCAGCAAGAGGCACCACAGAGCACCCTCACCATCAAGCATGAAGTGAAGCCTCAAGGAAATGAGAACAAGCTGCATCCTGGAGCTTCTGGAGGAGGCACCATGGAGAGCAACCTCACCAATGTAACTAGAGGTATAAGAAAGGCAGCACCATGGAGAGCGATCCAGTCCATAAATGTTAGGCAGACAATGGTCCATCATGGGGCTTCTGGAGGAGACACCATAAAGAGCACTCTCACTAATGTATCTAGAGGTGCGGGGGAGAGCAATCCAATCCATAAATGTGAGGCAAGGGCAGCACCATGGAGAACACCCTCACCAATGTAACTGGAGAAGCAGGAGAAGCAGCACCATGGAGAACAACCTCACTAATGTAAGTAGAGATACAGGAGAAGCGGCACCTTGGAGAGCAACCTCATCCATAAATGTAAGACATTATGGGCCATCCTGGAGCTTCTGGAGGAGGCACTATGGAGAGCAACCTCATTAATGGAACTAGAGGTGCAGGAGAAGCAGCACCATGGAGAGCGATCCAATCATAAATGTGAGACTGGGCAGCACTCTCATCCAGAGACCTGAGGCAAATAATGGGCTATCAAGATGCTTCTGGAGAAGGCACCATGGAGAGCACCTTGGAGAACAACCTCACCAAAGGAACTGGAAATACAGGAGAGGAGGCGTCTTAGAGAACAGCATGACAGAGCTAGTAGAGGAAGCACACCAAAGAGCAACTCAGAGCTGAGGGAAGGAATGTTTGGAATAGTAAAGGCAAACTCGTCTATTTGGATTGTGTGAAAATCTCTGTAGGGTCTAAACTCTACAACCAGAGCCCGTCTAATCCAATACTCTCCTTCCCTCCCATTTTACAGATGAGAAAATTGAGTGAATGACATTGAAGGTTAGGTAAATCGAGAGAAAAGTTTTCAGTAGTGTGGCCAAAATTTGAATTCATCTTCAGACTCCCCAAATGCTGTGGCTTCTTCTACAGCACATTTAGAGGGAAGGGAGAGAAAGGAATAAGCATTAATTGAGTATCTCTTATGTACTAGACATTGTAATAAGGCCTTTTTTACAAACATTATCTCATTTCATCTTTGGGAACATGTCCTATTTTGAAAGGTGCCTTTTTCAGAATGTTTTATTTGAGTTTTTTTTTACCCTTCAGTCCTTTAATAAAATTCCCTTTGATTTCTCAAACTGTGCAGGTGCTTGCATGCCAGATGATGCCTCTGAGCCAGAGCACTGGAAGCCCACCCAAGGGACGTCCTCCATGCTCTCGGCATGAGTTTGAACCTTCATCCTTGGGGGCTGGAATGAATGACTGGCAGGAGAGCAGCTCTGAAATTTCTCTCCATTTCTCTTCTTCCTTACCAGCCATGTACACGCCCACTTTGCAACATTTTGCAAGCAAAATGCCTGCCCCCATCATTCACAGCATTCCCCCAATAGTTACTTGTAGAGGGAGGGTGGGTCTGTATGGATGCCAGCTCAAGGAAAAGCTACCTCACTGGGATTGCCCGGCTAGGTCAGTAGAAACATCACTGGGCAAGCTTGATTCTGGCCCCACTGTGACAGCCTGAGCCATTCGTCTTGTGGAGAGTCACAGCAAGGATTCAAGGGAAGGATGCTTCCTTCCGTGTGTTCCTTTAGAAAGAAAGCCATGTCTCCGAGGTGGGGACATTGCTGAGCCAAGGTCTTGGAGAATCCTATCAACATGATGGAACACAAAGAAGCTGCTCATTGTCCCCATTGGCTCTAAGCAATCAGTCAGCATTTACTCAGTGCCTCCCTTGTGTCAGAAGCTATTCTCAGACCTACACCAAACATCACATGGTATTGCTGCAGTAAATTTGGGGTGTTTCTGTCGGCCCCACTACTTTTGCTTTCTGCTCACTCCATGATTGGGGTACCACTCACTCTCTGACTTGTATAAGCCAAAATCCCAAAGAGAAAAGGAGAGTTGGGCATTCTGGCCTGAAAACACACTCTGCTATTTTGGGGAGAGAAGCTGGGGAGTGGGCTCTTCCTTCCCGGGAAACTAAACAGCTTTGCCTGCAGCACCTACGTCTGGACTGTTGGATTTACCGGTTCACCTCACCCCCATCTCGAGCGCCTATTTCACTATTCAGTCTCATGATCGCCTTTCACAAGACCTAAGTCACCTCATTCCATGGCTGACTGGCATTTCACTACCACCACGCTCTCTTCTCCAGCCCATTCCTCACACAGTTGCCAAAGAAAGGTCTGGCCACATTGCTCCCTCACTCATGAAGCCCCTATGACTCCCTATTACCCATAAGAGTGAATATAAAATCCTCTGCTTGCCATAAAAAGCCCATGATAATCAGGCTCCAGCTGGTCCCTTCACACAGTGTACATGCTGTGCCATCTGCCACAACTATATCTTTGCCCAGGCAGTGAATCCCACCTGTGCCTGAAATGGCCTCCCTCCTCACGTCTCCCTCTTAGAACACCTGCTTCCTTCAAGCATTTGGCTCATGTCAGCTCCCAGACAAAGCCAAACTGAACCTGCCAGAGATGTGATTCTGGTTTTCTCTTGTACCTACAGACATCTCACCTGAAAAAATGGAAAGTCCTTGAGGGCGGAGGCCATTTTGTTTTGGGCTTTGAGTCTTCAGTGCGTGGCCTAGAGTAGGCACTTATGAAGTTCTAGCTGGCCCCTCTCCTGGCCCTTCCCGGCCCCTCCTGGCCCCTCTCCTCACTTGTGTAAGGCACGGCTATTCCCCATTCCAAAGGTCTGTGGAATTTGTATGGCATCCATCCTCCATTCAGATGCACCTTACATTGTAACTGGTACCACTCCAAGCCAAAAGCCCAAATTGAAAGAGGTCCTTTTTAAAGAAAGATTCCCTTTTAAAATCAGGGCAAAGCTATGGGCCTCTCTTCAACATCCTCCCAGGGAGTGTAGTAAGTGCTTGAGAAGTCAAAGGGTGCCAGAGCCCAGACCCAGTCTGCCGGGTCTCCCTCAGCTGTCTCGGCCCCTCGTTTCTGCATCCGTAGAGCTCTGCGTTCTGTCAGAGTCTTAATTTGATGCAAGTCCAGGAGAGGGCAAAGGAGGAAATAATGGCTGGCCTCCAATGACTTGTCCAATGACAAGAAAGTGGATCTTGCTCCTTCTCCTTCAGCATTATTGACATTGCTTCACGGTCCCTCTTCCTGAAGACAGAGCCCCTACAGCAGAGGGAACCTGGCAGTCAGGAAAGGCTCTGGATAGAGACTGGTACCAGATGCCCAGCAGGGAGAGTCTTTTTGTGCAGAAAAATGGCTTTCCCTATCCTAATCAGGGCTAGCACAGCTGACCCATGGGAATTAAAGGGAAAAGTAGGTGGTATAAAGATATAGAACAAAATGAAGAAAATGTCCTTGTGCCCAAATTCTGGGGCTTCCACAGTACAGTGCACTCTTCATAGAATTGCTTGCTCTGAGATTGGGCACCATCTTGCCAGATGGTTGATCTGGCACATATCCCACTGCAGCATGGCAACCACTCTTCCCCCATCAACACATGCATCTACTGAGAGGATATTGTGAGTAAGGCCTTGGCAAAACCTGGCTGGTTCTCCTTCACTCCCCCTCACAGCATATTTTACCAAGAAAATTGAGCTCATGATCTGTGATACCTTCTCTCCAAGACTGTAATTCAGATACTCTTAACTAGGCCTGCCCCCTCTTACATCCCCTGGGCCATTTGGGGAGAGAAAGGGGTCCCTTTTACCAACACTCAACCCTCAACCCTCTGCTTGTTCCCCCCAACCTTTCCATCTTCTCCAAGATGATCTTCCTTGCCCACTTTCCCCTTTACTCTGCAGTTTCTCCTTATCCATTGGCTTCTTCCCTGATGCATGCGAACATGCCCCAGTGTTCCTCACTATTTAGAAAACTCCTTCCCTTGATCCTGACCACCTTTCAGATTTTCATTCTCTTATCTCTCCTTTTCCCAGATTCTTAGGGGAAAAAGCAGCCCATCCCCATCTCCGTTTTCCTATCTCCATTAATTCCTCAACCTTTTACTGTCTGACTTGCTACTCCACAACTCTAGTTCCACCTCTCAAGATCTCCTTATTCAAACTTTAATTAGCTTTAGGACCTCCTTCTTGATTTAGCTAAAATGTTGTACGTTCTCCACCCCAACTCTAACTTTCCATTTTTTCATTCCCCCTAACTCCTCTCTTACTTCCTCTCCCCATCTGACCTCTCCTCAGCTTCTTAGTCTGGGTCCTTATTCATATCCCATCCCTTAATGTGGAGGACTGTTCCCCAAGGATCTTTTTGACCTTCTTTGTCCTTTACACTTGGTGACTTCATCATGTTCCAGGTGCTAGCATTGATACAGATACACAAAGCTCTGTGATTTCCTCCACGGTCCCCTTTCGGGTACCTCTCTGACTTACTAAATAAATCCGAGGGAGTTGCCTGCAGCACCTAGAGCTAAAGTAGCCTGCCCAGATTGCAAAAAAAGAAGAAGCAAAAAACCCTGGATTATCAAGCTTTTGCCCTTTCTACCATACAATCCAAATTCTGGAAGTCAGTGTCTCCTCACCTCCAGGACTTTCCCTTCTTTACTCAGTGAGCTCAATGGCTGCCTCAAAATCTCCCTCTTTTCCCCAAATTCTCTCTTTTCACTTAAGGGATTTCAGTAAATATATTGATGCTCCCTCAGCCTCCCAATTCTTCAGCTTGTTTCACATGAGCTGTTCCTTCACTTTCCTACTTTAGCTCTAACCCTAACCCTAACCCATAAATGCACCACTTTCCCGTTGAAGAACTCTGAAAATGCCTTATCTGCTGTCCTCTGCTGACTTATCATTCCTACCTTGGCATTTCCAAGCTTTGTCTCTCATAACACCCCGACTTTCAAAATCTTGACCCCTCAATTCTCTCCCAAGTTGTTGCCCCTGCACTAACCACTCTCTCTTCCTTTCCCCACCTTCACCACCTCCTTATGTCTTGGCAGGCCCCAGCCTTGGATCACTGCCATCGTTTGCCCCTAGACACACATTGCTGAATGACGATGGAGAAAATCACATAACCATCCTTACCAGATCCGCTATAGCTTTATGTTACACAACCACAAGTGGGCCTTCAGTACTGCTAGATAACCCATCTATCCCTCCCTAATTAATTCACTCTCCAGCTCTCCACAGTGACTCTTCCAAACCCTTTCATTCTTCCTCAGATTTCCTGTGTTTTCTTCCCCCACTGTCTTCAGCTAAGAACCTTGTTCTTATTTTCTGAGGTCACTGACAGAACTTTCTCTCCTCCTCCTCTTCATCTCAGATACCTTCTGTTCCTTTCTCTTCCTTTGCATCCCGGTTTTACACAATAAGTTGGCCCTTCTTGACAAGGCTTAAACTTCTACCTGCACACTTAAACCCATTCCATCTCATTTTCCCCAGCAGATTGCCCCTCCACTCCAGTCTCTCACTTATCTTTCCTCTCTCTGTTGGCTGCTTCTCTATTGTCCACAAACATGCCCTTTGTCTCCTCCTTCTGCAAAAACCCCTCATTTATCCACATTTCCTCCATTATGTGGCTATCTACAACAGGTGCCTTCACTTCCTCTCCTCTCACTCTTCTTTTTTGGGTTCATCTATTGTTTATTGAAATAGAACAGTCAAGGTTGTACAAATAGCTCTTTAGAACATAAAACTAAATGTTTTTGTCCATAATAATTAATTACATTCAGCATTTAGCAGTACAAAAGTGTTCTGCATTTACATGATACAAGTTCCATATAATATCATGATTAAATAACGGTAATGACAATAATTAATGTTGTGAGATCCATCTTGTTCAGACTGCTGTGTTTCCCGCACAGCCTCTCACTCTTTTCTTAACTCTACAACTTGGGTTCAACTAGAACTGCTCTTTCTGGAGACATAAATAATCTCTATTTGCCAGACCCAAAGGCCTTTCCTCAATTCTCATTTTCCTTGACCTCTGTAGTCTTTGACACTTTGTTGGACATCCTCCTCTTCTTGCTGCTCTCTGTTGTTCTCTCCTATCTGACTCTTCCTCAGTTCTCTCTTTGACACTTTGTTGGACATCCTCCTCTTCTTGTTGCTCTCTTCTGTTCTCTCCTATCCGACTCTTCTTCAGTCCCCTCTTTGACACTTTGTTGGACATCCTCCTCTTCTTGCTGCTCTCTGTTGTTCTCTCCTATCTGACTCTTCTTCAGTCCCCTTTTTGACACTTTGTTGGACATCCTCCTCTTCTTGCTGCTCTCTGTTGTTCTCTCCTATCTGACTCTTCTTCAGTCCCCTTTTTGACACTTTGTTGGACATCCTCCTCTTCTTGCTGCTCTCTGTTGTTCTCTCCTATCTGACTCTTCTTCAGTTCCCTCTTTGACACTTTGTTGGACATCCTCCTCTTCTTGCTGCTCTCTGTTGTTCTCTCCTATCTGACTCTTCTTCAGTCCCCTTTTTGACACTTTGTTGGACATCCTCCTCTTCTTGCTGCTCTCTGTTGTTCTCTCCTATCTGACTCTTCCTCAGTTCCCTCTTTGAGTCTTTATTGGACATCCTCCTCTTCTTGCTGCTCTCTGTTGTTCTCTCCTATCCGACTCTTCTTCAGTCCCCTTTTTGACACTTTGTTGGACATCCTCCTCTTCTTGCTGCTCTCTGTTGTTCTCTCCTATCTGACTCTTCCTCAGTTCCCTCTTTGACACTTTGTTGGACATCCTCCTCTTCTTGCTGCTCTCTGTTGTTCTCTCCTATCTGACTCTTCTTCAGTTCCCTCTTTGACACTTTGTTGGACATCCTCCTCTTCTTGCTGCTCTCTGTTGTTCTCTCCTATCTGACTCTTCTTCAGTCCCCTTTTTGACACTTTGTTGGACATCCTCCTCTTCTTGCTGCTCTCTGTTGTTCTCTCCTATCTGACTCTTCCTCAGTTCCCTCTTTGACACTTTGTTGGATATCCTCCTCTTCTTGCTGCTCTCTGTTGTTCTCTCCTATCTGACTCTTCCTCAGTTCCCTCTTTGAGTCTTTATTGGACATCCTCCTCTTCTTGCTGCTCTCTGTTGTTCTCTCCTATCTGACTCTTCCACAGTTCCCTTTGCTGGTTCTTCATCCAGAGCACATGTCCTAGTTTTGGGTACCCCACAGGGCTCTGTCCTGAACCCTCTTCTCTTCTCCCTCTTTTTTCACTTGATGATCTCATCAGCTTCTAGAGATTGGGTGATCACCTTTATATTGATAATTCTTAAATCGACACATCTGGGTCTGAGCTCTTGGCCAACTCCAGGCATGGGTGCAAAGACGGGACTTTGGAGAGCCGGGTTGCCAGGAGGAGCAGGGAGGGGACATGGATGTGTTGCTTAGCAGGGAAGTGATATGGTTAGACTTTTGCTTTAGGAAGACTTGAACAGCTGTTGGAGAGAGGTCAGGGATAGCTTAATGGGATAGATGGGCCACAAAGGAGGGAAGAGATTAGAATTAAGAGGGTTTGGGGAAGGCTTCCTATACAAGGTGAGATTTTAGCTGAGACTTAAAGGAAGCCAAGATAACCTGCCAGCTAGGGGAGGCGGCGGGGAGAAAGAGGGGAAAAATTGGAAAAAAAGGTTATGCAAGGGTCAATGTTGGAAAAATTACCCATGCATATGCTTTAATTAAATAAATAAATAAAAAGGAAGCCAGGAGACACTTCATCCGCAACTCCCCCTTCCAAAGCAAGCCATGGGAGCTTGTCGCACGTTCTCGAATCGCGGGCCCTTAGCAAAAAGGAAACTTTCACCGGCAGCCTCGCCGTCGCATCCAGACTCCTCCCGTGAAGAGGTCTGGATGTTTGCCAGAGACCTTTTTCTGGGGCTTTGGGGTCCGTATGCAGTGCTTTAGTCACAGAGCATTTCCTCACATTTCTCTAAAATATCTGAAATGAAGAGGGAAGAGCGTTTCCGGCACGGGGGACAGCTAGAGAAAATGGCCAGACCCGAGAGCCGGGGGGGCTTGTTTGTGGAACAGCCAGAAAGCTGGGACCTGTGGATCAAACAGAACGTGTTGAGGAATAAAGAGCCTGGAAAGGTAGGAGAGGGCACAGGAAGGGTTTTGAGGGCCAGACACCATTTTGTACTTTGGCCCAGAAGGGACAGGGAATCCTTGGAGTCCACAGAGGCGGGTAAGAGCTCAGACCTTTACTTCTGGAAAGTCAGTCTGGGGACTGAGTGGAGAGTGGGCTGGAGGGGGACAATCTGAAGCAGTCTGAGCCCAGCCACTAGTGCGATAGTCCAGGAGGCGATGACGAGGTCCCCGGGGCGGGCTGTGCCCGCTGCTGGGTCCTTGGGACACCTGGGATCCACCGACCTCTTCTGCTTGTGGATTCCATCTTTAAAACCATGGGAGCTCCCTGACCCCATTGTGCAGACTGGTAGTGGGCAGAGCAGAGCCTCAGTGGGTCCGACGGGTGGCGCTCTTAAAGACAAGGGGGTCTCAGCTCCCTTAAGATTGCAGCCCCCGTGCTGTCAGCTGGACTCCCAAAGGCTGCAGGGACAGACTCATGGGGCCGTGCAGAGTCCTTTCAGCCAGAAAACTCCGACTATTGGGCATCCGGGCCTCTGGCACGCAGGAGGTTGTGGTAACGTTGGAGCCCTGGTCCTCAGGCCCTGGAAGCTGCTCGGCAGGGATCTTGCCCTCTCAGGCCCTGCCCGAGGAGGTCCTGCCTCCCCGCAGGGCTGACAGTGGGCTTCTGCAGCACGGTATCCTGGGACAGTGGTCCGGGCTCATTGCTAACCGGGCCTGGAAGAGCACGCGTGTTTGGGAGATGCCGGGGCCCGGTTTTTGCCTTTGAAGAAGGGCTGCACTGAACGAGTCCGTTTGCCTTTTCTGCAGGCCCACATCTACTCTCTGGGGGCGACCCTGAAAGCTGCCATTGAGTATGTGATAGAACCCGAGCTAGAGCCAAAGTTCTGTAAGGACCTGGAGACGCTCCTGGACCAGATGCAGGAGGAGAGTCCCGGCAGCAGGCCCGACATTGAGGTGAGCTGGGGCGGGCTGGGGGACGGGCTCCCTGGTGGTGGAGGAGGGCATACCTGCCAGCTCATCCCTGGGGCCGGCCAGCAAGCTTGTGCAAGTGCTTGCTTTGTGGCGAGCACTGGAAGAAGCCCCGGGTACCAAGCTAGTCAAAGGGGCGCATTCTCGCGGGGAGTCACCCAAAAGGGGAGCTGGATGGCCGAAGCGGTAGCTAGAGGAGGAAGGGAGAGACATACCTGCTGGGATGGGGAAGTTTGGATCGTGAGCCATAACAGAAGCCCCCAGTGGGAGAAGGGGACATCAGGGCAGAGGGGGAAGGCCTCCCGGGCGCAGCGTGAAGTCCAGGGTAGGACCAGTCTGCTCCTTTCCCCAAATAGGGGAGCAGTAGGCGCAGGAGCCCCAGTTTGGAGGGAGGTGGTCTGCGGCACGGTGGCAACAAATCTCACCGTGAAGGACGGCGGAACACTCCCAGCCACTAGCGGGGGTCGTAGCCACGTGGCCCGCCCTGATCTGGGTGCGTCTGATGGACGAGGTGTCCCAGGGACTGATTAGAGAGAGGTCCCTCACCCTGACCACCGCGCCTGGAGTGTCCGTTGGCCAAGGCTCGGGGCGGGCTTGTGTAGGGACTGGGCATGCTGGGAGCCGCGCCCCCGCCCCTTCAGCACCCGGTGTCCGTGTGAGCAGTGAGCGGCTGGTCCCCGTGAGACTTGTTCATCCTCACTGAAGGGCGCGCTCTCCTCACTCCCTGAGCCCCCTCAGGGCCTCCAGCGTGAGGAGGCTCCTTCCTGTGCTTCTGCTCTTCTCCCTTGGCAGGTGCTCCCAAAGGCCTCTCATGGTCAGCCCCATTGGTCTTAGAGTCTCCGTGCTCTGAGTGGGCCTCAGTTTATTTCACCGCTGCCCCGTTGGTGGACGCTTAGGTTGCTTCCAGGGTTTTGCAATTCCCCATAAAGCTGCTGTGAAACTCTGTGAGCAGGTAGCCCTTTTTCCTAACCCTTTCAGAGCATATTCCCAACAGTGGAATGACGGGGTCAAAGGATATGAGGGGTCTAAAACTCGCTGCGTCGGGCCGGGTTCCCAAATCGAGAAAACCGAAGACCACATTCTCCCGTCGGTGGAGGAGGGGCGGTTTTCCCCCAATTCTGCCCGAGCCGAGCCTCCTCGTGTCCAGGTGTCCGACAGCGCGGGGGAGATCGCGGCTCTGCCCGTTACCGAGGCCGAGCCGCCATAGCGAGCGATGGGGCAGTGCCCTCCTTTTGAGAGGCCGTTCATATCCTTTGAGCCCTTGCTCCATTGTGGGCTGGGAATGACCACTTTGGCATGCACTGGTGGGTCACGAGCGCTGGACCAGACGGTGCCCGGGGCCTTCGTGCCCAATGCTCGCGAGCCCTCTCCAGCCAGGGTGTCGTGCGCTCCTCCGCGGGAAGCCCGAGTCCCGGCGGCGACATTACGGCACGGGACGCACTGGCCGCCTCCTCCGCGCCCCCGCCAGTGGGGTTGGATGTCCTGGGAGCGCTCGTCACCGCATCTCCTCTAAGCATGTTTCCTGGGTTGCTCTCTGACTCTCAGACTTCATCTTGAACCTGATACGCTGCTGACAAGAGAAAGAGGCTTATGGGACATGGTCTCCCTCATGCTCTCCCCTTACCTGATGAAGCGGAGGCTCCCCCGCCAGGGTCCCAGTGGCCTCTGAGGATGGCAGCCCCTCCAGGGGTCCGTCCTCTCCTCCCCAAGCTGTCCTGGGGCCTTGGCTGGACAGCGGTCTGCATTAGCCCCGCCCCACCTCCTCGGGCTGCCCAAAGGGGCTAAAGGCCCTCTCTCGAGCCCGCCGAGCCGGGTCTGGCCGCTGAGACTTCCTCCCGGACTTGTTGGCATGCTGTGGGCGGGTTGCTGTGGTGAGGGAGGGGGTCCCTAGGAGAGACCCCCGGCATGGGTGGCCCGCCATTGCCGTGAACTTCCCGTTGTGCCGTGGCAGAGGCGCGCTGGGAGAGCTTGCTTTTGTCTCCGCCTTCCTTCTAGAGCATCATCGCCTTGTGCGAGGGGAAGGTGCAGGCGGCCTCCTCCTGCCAGATCTGCCGAGATCTGTCTGCCGTAGGGAGAAGAGTGCTCTCCATCGAATCCTTCGGGACTTTTCAAGGTAAAAAGTGCCCCAGGCGCCCGCCCCTGAGGAGCTAGGGAAGAGCATGCTGGGGAAAGTGAGGCAGGCCCGAGGGCACAGGCTGGCTGCTCTTCCCTGGAGAGGTGCCCCGCAGATTGGCCCTCCCCTTTCCGGCCCTTCCCTGCTCTGTCTCCCCCAGCCTAAAAAAGCTCACTTGAAGGGGCCTAAAAGGAGCGTGACCAGGGAAGTGTCCACCACTAGCCCCGTGGGCCTTTACGTGGTACTTATAAGTCCCTACGTGAGAGCCCCAGGGAAGGGAGATGTTTCCCTGGGGGAAGAGCAGGAGCCACGTTATCGTGCTCACAATCCCTCCCTGGGGAGAAGCTCCCGGAGCCTTTCAGGTAGATCTTGGGGGCCCCGGCATCCAGAGGGCACGGAAGGCTCAGGCAGGGCCCCCTGAGCTTCTCACCGGAGCCACTGCAGCTGCCACGGCCTTGCCTCCCTGGCTAGGGTGAGCCCCAGGGAGTCTGAGGGACGGGGAGAGCCCTTCGGCTGGAGGGCAGCCAGTGGTAAGCTTCCCTGCAGATGTTTGGAGCCTGTCAGAAGGAAGAGGGACTGTATGGGCCTGGAGCCCCACCCCTGCCCCCTGGGAGTGACCCCGGTCGCCCGCATCTCATCCGTGTTTGTCCCGCAGATGTGAATGAGAACCTGTGGAGGGGGAGGACGGGCCCCAGGACCCAGCCGGAGGAGAAGCAGTCCGAGAGGGGCGCCCCTGCTGGAGCAGCCCCGCAGGGTGGGGACGGCGGCTCCACGGCCCAGAGAAGCCTGCCTCCGAGGCCTCTGGCCGGTGAGAGGGACAACCAAGAGAGCTTCTCGAAGGAAAAGCTGGCCAGCTTCTTCCTGGACTCGGGCTATTCCCACAGTGACCCAGAGAGGGGGCTCCTGAAGAAAAGCCGCCTGAGAAAAATCCAGACGTTTCCACGCCTCCTCATGGAGGCCCCCGAGTCCAACAACTTCTGCGTGTCCTTGACCACCGGGGGGTCTCTGACCAGGAAGAATCAGCCCCCTGCCTCCGAATTCTTTCCTCCAGACTACAGGAAGATCTTCCCAGAGGGGAAAAATGGGCCTTTCCCCATCAAGGCCCAAGCCAAGCACCGACTTAGGTCCGAGCGCTTGGCTGACCCCCCCGGGGAGAGGTCCCGGTCTCCCCCCCAGGAGCGAGCCGCCAGCGCTCGAGGAGGTGGCGAGGGGTGCGATGGCGGCAGCGGGGGCCACGAGGAGAAGCGTCCTCGTCCTGGACCTGCAGAGGCAGCTCCTGATGGCACAGAGACACCTGCCAACCCCGAGGCTCCCGGAGGACTGAGCAGAAACGGGCCACGGGATCCGGACTTAAGGATGAATCCTGGGGCAGAAAGGGCCCCCCCGGAGAACACAGGCTCCCTGGAGAACGCGAGGATGGCGGGCAGTCAGGAAGAACACAGCCTGGGAGGCGGAGCGCTGGACAGCGCGGACAGCGAGCAGGTAGGACGCCTTACAGTTCCCATGTGGGTGCTGGAGGGGGGGGAGGGAGGCCCAGAACCCCAGATAGCTGCCTCCTCCATGTGTCTGGGTAGGAACCAGTCTGGGGGCTGCCTGGTTCAGGCCCTAGGGGCGTAGGAGAAATCTTTCCTCATCCGAAGGCAGTCCCAGGCTCTGACACCCACAGAAAGTGGGACCCAGCGGGCTTCCCCACAGGCTGAGTCTCTGGGCCCTGGAGGAGCCCTCCATCCAGTCCAGTGGGCTCCCAAGCGGCTCTAATTGGGCCCTTCCAGGGGACAGTCCTCAGGCCTGTGTCAGGCTCCTTGGGAAACAAAAGTTCTAAATCTTGCCGGGGAGTCCAGCAAGTTGAGGCCAGCTCCAAACCCCATCCCAGCTCTGAAGCCGTGGATTTATGGACCAGCGGGGGGCTGGATCTTCGGTCAGTGTAGTCCTTCCTCCCTTCGGACGCCATGCTGCTGACCTCTCGGAAAGCTACAGCCAAAGTCAAGCGTAAATCCCTATTTTTCCTCATTAGAGAGGTGTTGGCCAGGGAGGCAGGAAGGTGGCTCAGAGCCTCTCCTCAGCCCCACATTGACTTGGTGACCATTCTTATTGTTTTTATTTAGTCGTTTTTCTGCCATGACTCCAGTTGGAGGGGCTGGCCATTTCCTTCCCCGGTTCATTTTACAGATGAAGAAGCTAAGGCAAACAGGGGGCAGGGACTTGCCTAGGGTCACCTGGCTTATAAGCATCCGAGGTCAGATTTGAACTCCCAAAGAGGAGTTTTCCTGACTCCAGGCCCTGGTGCACTACAGGGGCCCTCTGGTAGCACCCGGCTTCCCAAGAAAAGACAGTCTAGAAAGCACAGAGCAGATGCTCCCTTGGACATGGACATTAATGACTTTGGGGAGAGCCCAATAATAAGGTTGGGAGTCAGACCATAGAGAGCCAAGAAGAGAATGAGAAGAAAGGAAGTTGTCTGTTGTCAATGGCCTTCTCAAAGAGGTTAGCCATGAAAGACAGGAAAGATAAAAGAATTCTGATTACACTGAATTTGCACCAAAAAATCCAATGCAGCTAAAATTAGAAGAGAAGCAGGGAATGTGGAAAAACCTAATGGTTTAACTCAGATCCCAGCTGGGTAAGAAATGGCTGCCCAAAGCAAATTGTTTTAACAATGATTGCTGTGTACATCGTGTCATCTGAGATACAGTACAAGGACCCTTTTCTTCACATTTTTTTTCATTGATTGACTTGATATTTTTGACCACTTATTTCCCCATATACATTTTGTTACTTTTCTAGCTCTATAAAATAATTCTTTAATAGTTTGATTGTTATGGTGCTGAATGAATAAACTAAGTACTGGTGTCATTTTTATTATATTGACTCAGCTATTAATGTGTAATTAATATTTCTCCCAATTATTTAAAAAGGAACAAAAAAGAGAGAAAAGAAAAGAAGGAAGGGAAGGAGGAAGGAATAAGGGAGGGAGGTGGTCAGGGATGAGAAAATGAAGAGAGAAGCTTCAAAGGTT
Source organism: Sminthopsis crassicaudata (assembly GCF_048593235.1). Classification (NCBI taxonomy): domain Eukaryota; kingdom Metazoa; phylum Chordata; class Mammalia; order Dasyuromorphia; family Dasyuridae; genus Sminthopsis; species Sminthopsis crassicaudata. The sequence continues at coordinate 683,020,445 of NC_133618.1, forward strand.
CATCACTCTCTGGGGATGGATAGCATTTTTCATCATGAGTTACTGCATACCTTATTCTCCTGATTTCTACCCACTTCACTTCATATCCCCTTATGTATCTTCCAAAGTTTTTCCTAAAGTCATCCCCTTCATTATTTCTTACAGCACAGTGATATTCCATCACATTCATAAACCATAGCTTGTTCAGCCATCTCCTCAGTCTCTAATTCTTTGCCACAACAACAACAACAACAACAAAAGCTGCTACAAATATTTTTGTTTATATGAATCCTTTCCCTTTTTCTTTGATTTCTTTGAAAAATGAATCTAGTAGTGCTTTTGCTGGATGTTCATTGTATGTTTTATGGTCCTTTGGGCATAGTATTAAATTGTTCTCCAGAATAGTTGGACCAATTCACAGCTCCATTAACAATTCATTATTTTTTTTTGCTTGTTCAGTTGTTCTCAGTAATGTCTGACTCTTCCTGACCCACTTTGGGGTTTTCTTGGCAAAGATAATGGATTGGTTTGTTGTTTCCTTTTCCAGCTCATTTGGTAGACAAAGAAACTGAGGTAAAGAGGGATTCATGACTTGCCCGAGTCACACACTAACTGAGGCTAGATTTGAACTCAAATCCTCCTGACTTCTGGCCTGATATTGGATCCTCTATGGCATCTGGTTGCTCAAAATATAGTCCCTGCTCAAAATATAGTCACAGTCCAGTGGGGAAAATAACCTGCCAACAATTATTGAACAAAAAGCTCTATACAAGACAAAATGGGGTAATTTCAGAAAGAGAGAATTAATGACTTCATTTGTGGTTTTCTTGGCAAAGATGCTGGAATTTTCGCTCATTGGGGAAACTGAGGCAAATAAGGTTAAGTAACTTACTCAGGGTCACACAATTAGTAAGTATCTGAGGCCAGATTTGAACACAGGATAATTAGTCTTCTTGACTCCAGATCCAGTACTCTATTCACTCTGATTGATGTCCCTTAGCTGTCCCATACACTGAATTAATCTATTTATTTTTCCACACTCCTTTAGCATTTGTCATGTTCCTTTTTTGTCATCTTAGGCAAATGGGTAGGTGTGAGGTGGTACTTCATAGTTGTTTTAACTGGTATTATCAGGGATTTAAGGGGCAGCTAGATGGTGCAGTGGATAGCACACCAGCCCTGGAGTCAGCAAGACCTGAGATCAAATCTTTCCTCAGACACTTAACAGTTACTAGTTGTGTGACTTTGGGCAAGTCATTTAACTCCAATTGCCTCCAAAAAAAATTAAAAATAAAAATTATCAGTAATTTGGATCATATTTTCTTAAAACTAGTGGTAGCTTAGATTTCTTCCACTGAAAACTGCCTTTTCATAACCTTTGACTATCCAATTGGAGAATGAGTCTTATTTTCATAATCTGTTCCTTATATATTTTAAAAATAAGACCTCTATAAGTGAAACTCACTTGCAAAATAATTTCCATTTCCTGCTTTTCTTTTAATGTTATCTGCATTCGTTTTATTTGTTCAAAAAATTAATTTTATATTATCCATTTTACTTCCCATGAGCCACTCTATCTCTTGTTTGGTCATCATTTCTTCTCTTATCCATAAATCTGATAGGTTAATTTTTCAGCACTCCCCTAATTTGCTTAGATTGTCACCCTTTATGTCTAAATCATGTATTCATTTGGAGTTTGGGCATATAGTGTGAGATGTTCACCTATGCCTAGTGTCTGCCAAACTTTTGTGGTCAAATAATGAGTTCTTGTCTCAATAGCTGTGACCTTTGTGTTTATCGAACACTAGGTTATGTGTTCATTTATTTCTATATATTGTATGCCTAATCTATTCTATTGATCAGTCATTCTTTTTCTTATCTGGTATCAAGTTGTTTTAACGATTACCACTTTGTAGAATTGTGTGAGAGATCGCATACTTCCAGACTTCTTTCCTTGCATTTACACACACACTCTCTCTCTCTCTCTCTCTCTCTCTCTGACACCCCCACCCCCACCCCTTCACACACACACAGAGACTCTAATTCCCTTCATGTTCTTGATCTTTTTTTCCTCCAGATGAATTTGTGTTATTTTTTTCTAATAAGTAAATTAATTTAGACAGTATTGTCGTTATTATTATATTGGCTTGGCCTTACCTTGAACAGTTATTATTTCTCCATTATTTAGAGCCATCTATATCTGCATGAAGTGTTTTGTAATTTTTCTGCACTTATTGAAGTCATCCTATGCTTTTCTTCTTTTTGTTATTAATATGGTCTATTATGCTTATTATAGTTTTCCTAATACTGAATCAGTCCTGGATTCCTTGTAGAAATCCAACCTAGTCATAATATGTGATTTTTGTGATATAATGCTATTATGTCCTCGCTAGTATTTTATTTAGAATTTTTCATCAATATTCACTAAGGAAATCTGTTTATTCTTTTTTTTTTCTCTGTTTTGACTTTCCCTAGTTTAGGTATCAAGACCATATTTCTGTCATAAAGGGAATTTGGCAGGACTCCTTTATCAATTGTTTTCAAAGTTTATGTAGCATTGAAATTAATTGATCTGTTTGGTAGACTTTCATTGTAATTCCATCTGATCCTAAGTTTTTCCCAAACTTTGGAAGTCATTTGCACTGCACTCAATTTCTTTTTTAAAGATATGACTATTTAAATATTCCTTTCATGTTAATGTGAAAAATATATATTCTTGTAAATATTTATTCATTTCATTTAGAGTGTTAGGTTTATTGGTATCTATTTGGGTAAAAATAGCATCTAATTATCACCTTTATTCATGTTTGTGAACTCACAATTCACTTTTTTTTTCTTTTTTAAAAAATCAAGTTAACTTACCAATTTATTATGTTTCCCCCATAAAAAAACAGTTCCTAGTTTTATTTCTTGAATTTAAATTTTTTTCAATTTTGTTCATTTCTCCTTTGATTTTTTTTTCAGAATTTCTATTTTGATATTTGGTTTTTTTTTTAATTCACTATCTTTCTAATTTTTTTAGTTGTATGCTCCATTCATTAATCTGAACTTTCTCAATTTTGAAGGTTTAATATCCTTAACATATGGTTAGGTCTTTTGAAGATACCATGCATAGCTGAGAAATGTGTATATATTTCTTTCTATGCCTATTAATCATCTCTAAAGATCTATCATATCTAACTTTACTAAAAGTTTACTCATCTCTTTAACTTCTTTGTTATTTTATGGTTAGCTATATCTAGATTTTGGAGGGATAAATTCAAGCCCCATAGAAGAATACTTTTACTAAATTTCTTCCTCCTTTATTCCCCTTTACTTTTCCTTAAGTATTTAGTATTTACTTAAGTATTGAGTATTTACTTTTCCTTAAGAATTTAGATGCTAAGACAATTGGTGCTTATATGTTCAGCATCGATATAAGTTCATTGTCTCTGCTACCTTTTTTTAGCAAACTGTAATTTCCCTGTTCATCTCTTTTAGTTGTCTATTGTTTTTGCTTTGTCTAAAATCTTCATTGTTACTCTTGCCCTTTTAATTCAGCTGAAGCAGAATAAATTCTGTTCCAATCCCTTATTTTAACTGTGAGTAACTTTGTTTCAAGTTTGTGTCTTATAAACAAAATAAGATTCTGTTTTCTAACATTCTGCTATCCTCTTCCATTTTATGTTGAATTTATTCCATTCACATTCAAAATTATCATGTGTTTCTTTCCATCCTATTCTCTTATACTTTTCCTTCATTTCTCCCCATACCCTCTTCAAGAGATTCTTTTGTCTCTGTCTATTGTCTCCCTTAATTTACCCTCCTTTTTAATCCTCTTTCCACTCTTTCCCTTAACCCTATTTCTTTCCACTACCCTGGACATGTGTGTACCCTCCTTCAATCAGTTCATAGTAATATTAAATATTAAAATATTTCTGGCTTTCCCCCCCCACTCTGCTACTATCCTGTTCATTATATAAACTCTCCCTTGAGCACTCCACCTATGTGGTAGAATTTTCTCCATTCTTCCTCTCCCCTCATCATCTGCTGCATTTCACTTACTCACTCTTCTATTTTCTTCTGAGATGATCCCAACTGAATAGAAACATATTTAGTTCCTCTGTCTTAATAGATTCCCTTAGGAGCCCTAGCTGATGATAAAGTTCTGAGGAGTTCAATGTATCATCTCTCTGTATAAGAATGGGAACAATTTAATCTTGAGTTTTCCACTCAAGATTATCTTCTCATGTTGATTCTCTTGAGTCCTGTGTTTATATATCAGACTTTCTACTCAACTCTGGTCTCATCAGGAATGCTGGAGGGTCTTCTGTTTCATTAACAAGCCCTTTTTCCCCTGTAGGATTATGCTTAGTTTTGTTAGGCTAGGTTATTCTTGGTTATAATTCTAACTCCTTTGTCTCCTAAAAATAATCTTCTAAACTCTTAATTTATTTAGTGATGGTTGCTAAATTTTGTGTGATCCTGACTGCCTCAGTGGGACTTAGAGTGTTTGTGAGGGAATATTATTGTATAGGAATAAGAAATGACAAGATGATTTCAGAAAACCTAGAAAGATCTAAATGAACTGATGCAAAATGAAGTAAGCAGAACTAGAGCATGTTATCGGTAAGAGCCACCTTGGGGTACGACTCAGCGCTTCCCAGCAATACAGAGAGCAGAGACAGGCCCAAAGAGCTCTGATGAAATCCACGCTCTGCCCCAGAGAAAGCAGGGATACTGTAAGAATACAGGCGGAGGCACGCTACTTTCCACTTTTCTTTCTTTTTTTCTTTTATTCATTTTCTCATATAAAATGAATAATAGGGAAATGTTTTATATGCCCTGTACCTGTGAGAGGGAGAGGAGGGAGCGAAGGAGGGATAGAACACAGAACTCGAAACTTAAAAACCACAAATGTTTAACATAATGTTAGCATGTAATTGGTTGTAGGAGAATGTATGGACACACATTCACACTCACACACACACACAGACACTCACACACCCACACACACACACTCACTCTCTCACACACACACACTAGGCCCCTCCCACCCCAGGCCTGCTCCCGTCAGTCAGCTAGCCCGTCCTTCTGGCGCCCATTTCAAACAGACCCCTTCCTTTGAAGCAGTGAATCCTGGGGGCCTGGGGAGCAGAGCCAAATTCCTGTCCTGGCAGGGGCTCTCCAGGCTGCCTGCACCTTGGCCTTTCCTCAGAGCAAATGGGCCTGGGGAGGGGGCTGGGCCCCACCTTGCTGTCTAACAACTTTTACAAGAAATAGCCCTGCTCCCTCCCCAGCCTCCTGCCCCACTCAGACCTCTCCTTCAAAAGGAAAAAACCTTCGGCAAGCCTGGTGCTCAAGGCCAGGAAGGCCTTGAATCTGCTCCAGCTCTGCACCAGCCAAGTCTTGTAACATTTTGGGGCCATTTTCTGCGCCAGCCCCTCCACCATAAAGGAGTCTGGATGTTGGGGCGTCTTACAATCATGAGGCGCCATTGGGGGGTCTGGGAGAAGGCAGCTTTCTCTCCTCAGCTGGCCCCTACAAAGTCTGCAGCCAAAGCCCCAAGACCACTTTCCCTATGGTTTTTCACAGTCCCAAGCCCCCCAGAGACTCTGGGAGCAGCCGGGCCCAAGCAGTGACCTCTGGGAGCCCCGGGACAGATCCCTCAGTCTGTGCCCTCTCAGCCCCGCAGATCAGGAGGCCTCCAGGGTCTCAAGAGGGCCCCCAAAAGCCCTTCCCACAAGGGTTCTTGTGAGAAGCAGAGGGTGCCCCTGGTGGCTGATGAGCTTTCCGAGTCTGTGGAAAGTGAGTCACCATGACCAGGGCCATGCACACGGTCAGTCACCGACAGTCACTGGGACCCCACAGCCAAATGGTGTCACATGGTCACTCACACGCGCACACACACACACACACACACACACTCACACACACACACTCACACGCATCACACGCACTCACACACACACACATACACACACACATGCACTCACACACACATACACACATACACACACATGCACACACACACATGCATTCACACGCACTCACACGCACGCGCACACACACACACACACACACACACACTCACACGCATCACACGCACTCACACACACACACACATACACACACACATACACACATACACACACATGCATTCACACGCACTCACACGCACGCGCACACACACACACACACACACACACACACACACACACACAGCCCTAGCCAGAAGCATATTTACATGGCCATTTTTAAGCCTCCTGGCTGTAGCTGCAGGAGCCTCTTGTTGCCCCTTGGGTTCTGCCTGTGGGCCCGCTGGTACCTACGTTAACAGGTTGCCCTGCCCCCTCCTTGTCTTGTTGTCTCCCACCCCCCAGTGGGTCTCTCTGCAGGAGCTCCTGGCCAGGCTGGGAAGGCCCTTTGGGGAGTACGAGCTGTGGGCGCTGTGTCGAGAAGCTTTGTTCACTCTTCAGAGCTACATAGAATACCCAGGTAAGCTCCCGCATCTCCCGGGTCTGACTGGCAGGGAGCACCCACAGCAGGCCCCGCGACAGGGCTGACCCGGCAGCCTGCGCAGCCGAGGCTGACTAGGGCCGGTGGCCGGGCCCTCTCGCAAGCTCCAGAACCCAGAGTAATTCAGGATTTGGGCAGTGGAGGCCGCTCCCTAGAGCCTGGCACCCTGGGCGAGGAGAGCAAGGCAGAAAAGGGATGCCAGGAGGAGGGGGTGAAGATGAGCCAGCGTTTCAGTCCTCCAACATCTATTAAATGCCTGCTGTGTGCAAGACATGGGCAAGGCCCTGGGGATTCCAAGGTCAAAACAAAACTTTTTTGCCAGGTTCTCCAGTTCAGGGACCATGAGGAGAGTGTTTGGTTAGGCATAGAACAGGGGTCCCCAGTCAAAGACCCTCCATTAGCCCCTGCCAAGCTAACATTGAACAAGGTCCTCCCCCCTCCCCAAGGTGGCCCAGACAGCCTGGACCGATCGCTGCCCCCACAGCACTGCCCACAAAAGTGCCCTCTGCCTTTGCTTTTTCTAAGTCTTTCCATTTCATTTGATTTTGGGTTCCAAATACTTGCTCTCCCCCATCTGCTGAGAAAACAAGAGCTTGTCACACTTAGGAAATCATGCAAAATATATTTCCACATAAGTCATAATCTGAGGAGAGAGAGATGGGGGAGAAAGGGAGAGGGGAGGGAAAGGAGAGAGAGAGGGAGGGAGGGGGGAAGCAACAAAGGAAAGAAATGAGCAAAGGAAAGAGGAAAGGAAAGGAAGGAAAGGAAAGGGAAAGGGAAGAGAAAGGGAAGGGAAATGGAGGGAAAGGGAAAGGGAAAGGAGGAGGGAGAGGGAAAGGGAAGGGAAAGGAAAAATGAAAAAGAGGAGAAGAGTGGGAGGGAAAGGAGGAGAGAAGAGGAGAGAAGGGGAAGGAGAAAGGAAAGGAAAGGGGAGAGGAGAGGAGAGAAAAGGAGGAAGGAAGGAAGGAAGGAAGGAAGGAAGGAAGGAAGGAAGGAAGGAAGGAAGGAAGGAAGGAAGGAAGGAAGGAAGGAAGGAAGGAAGGAAGGAAGGAGGGAAGAAGGGAGGGAGGGAGGGAGGGAGGGAGGAAGGGGGGAGGGAGGGAGGGAGGGAGGGAGGGAGGGAGGGAGGAAGGAAAGAAGGAAGGAAGCTCAACCTGCCCCCTGCATCCATCATTCTGTGTCTCTGCTTTTCCGAAATTCTGCCCATCCTTGGTCCAACCTTGATCTTGAGGAGCAGATACAACATGAAACAGGCCCCGGCTGCCCTTGGGAGGCCCCTGAAAGAATGAGGCTCTTGAGCCAAAAGGCAGATATGGGGTTGAAGGTTGATCAAAAAGATCTGAGTTCAAGTTCAGCCTCACACTTAGGAGCCGGATGACCCTGGACAACCTCTGTCTGCCTCAGTTTACTCATCTGTAACATGAGGGACATAGTGGCACCTGCCTCCCCAGTAGCTGGAGGGGCGAATGAAGTGATACCTGTGAAGCTCTGCGCAGAGCACCTGGCACAGAGCGGGCCGTCCCAGTATTAGTTGTCATGAACATTGAGCTGTGGGCAGCGAGGGCCCCTAAGCCCTAAGCTGGGAGCCGTGCCTTCACTGTCTGTTTCCTCCCGAATTTGAACTCGCCCTTTCAGCAGCTGCCCCTTGAGGTGCCCGCCCCTCCCCCCGATCTGTCCTTCCTTCCGCAGCTTATCTGTGTCTGGACTCGGTGCTGGTGGATTCCGAAGGAAATGTTCTCTTCGGAGCTTCCAAAGACACAGGTGAGTCTGTCCCGCGCTGCCCCGGGCTCTGTGGGAGCCTTTGGGTGTTTGTGGGAGGGCCGGGTTGGGCATGGGCTCTGCAAGAGGGGGCTAGGGAGGCTGTGTGCCCACAGGTGGGGGCTCTGCATGGGGGGGAGGGGGGCTGGGGGGGCGCTGGGGGAGGGCAGTGTGCCCACTCTGCATGGGGGGGAGGGCAGTGTGCCCACAGGGGGGGCTCTGCATGGGGGGGAGGGCAGTGTGCCCACAGGGGGGGGCTCTGCATGGGGGGGAGGGGGGCAGGGGGGGGCACTGGGGGAGGGCAGTGTGCCCACAGGGGGGGCTCTGCATGGATTGTGCATTCACGTGTCCCGGCTTCCAGGGGCTGGCGCCAAGCGCTTTCTCTGAAGGAAACTTTAACCCTTTCCTTGTCTCCCCAGGCTCTTACAACCCGTTTTATGTGGCTCCTGAAGTGGAACGACAGAAGCCGGTCACAGAGAAGGTCAGTGGGCAGGTTCCTGCCAGGCCCCTTGCCATACTCCAGAGCGCTGGGGCACAGCCTGGCACCCAGCCTCAGGACACAGGCTCAGCCATGCCTCAGGACGGCCCAGGTCCTCCCGCAGCCCCTCTGAGACTGTCCCAGGCCTCCAGCAGAGCCTGGGGAAAACAGCCGAGCTGGGGGCCCAGGGCGGCTGGCAGGACCACGGACAGAGGCAGCGCTCCCCTGCAGGAAGAGAGCCCGCTGGTCCAGTGCCCTGTTCTCCCGGGCTGGCCCTGGTGCCGACGAGGTGGTCAGGGCAGGACACTGGCCCCAGCTCCGGGCAGACCCCGACACTCTCGGGGAGCTCCATCGCGGCCCTCGCTTGAGTGTTGTCTCTGTCTCACGGTGGACCCCGAGCCACTCCCTTAGCGGGCTTGGGATTTTCTCCCGGGTAGAAGAAGGCAGATTCAGGGGCTTCTGGGTCCCTTCCAGCTCCAAACACAGAAGCCTTTAGGTAGATGCTAGGAGGCTTAAGGAGAGGGTCCAGCCTGGGAGATCAGGGGAGGGTCCCGGGGAGGCGGTACCAGAACTGGACCTTGCAGGCTCCTGTAGGGAAGCAGGAGAGGCCGGCTGCCCCTCACTGAGCGTCCTTGTCTGCAATCGGGGCAGGGGCTTGTGAGGTTGCTTTGTGCCTCGGAGCGGATCAGGGAAGTCTCGGGGAGCTTCCGTGGCCCTCTGCCTCGCTTTAGACTCCTAGCGCCTGGCCCACAATAGGCCCCTTCTAAATGCGTGTCTTGCCTGGCTGACGGCTCCCCCACCTTTCCCGACAGGCCTCCGTTTACTGCGTGGCAGCCATCCTGTGGACCGCGGCCAAATTTAACTTGGCCCCTAACCAGAAGCTGGCCTTGCCTCGGAAGCTCAAGGGTCTCCTGCTGGACATGGCCCGGAGCAGCGCCGCGGAGAGACCGTCCGTGGCCCAGGCCATGAAGGTGATTGCTTCGCTGCCCCTTCTCCCCCCAGTCGGCTCTGGGCAGAGGAACACGAACCAGTCGGTCTCCAAGCCCTCCCCGGGCAGGGGTCGAGGCAGTTGGAGATGAGCCCAGACTGGCGCCAGAGGGGGAGGGCTCGGCCTGACAGACGCCGGCATCCGCGCCCGGGCCAGGCTGCTCCCTTCCAAGCCTGACGGCGACACATCTTCCACTATTGTCACAGGCCGAGCCCGTGTCCTTCCCCCCACTCTCCATCCTTTTCTCAGAACCCAACAGACCCATTTCCAGACCTGGTGCCCGTAAGACTGACCTCTGTGGTGATGGAATTCTCAGGAGATGCTCCTCAGCTCCCCCCCAGGGGAATGTAAACTGATTGAGCCCCCCCCCCCCCGCCCCCCCCGCCCATCCACTGCTCTCATCCTCTAGCCTTTCTTTCTCCAGCGCCTGGGTTGGAATGGCAGCCTCAGGGCCCACTTGGAAGTCGTCCAGTGCCTTCAAATCCACACAGGGTGGAGCTCTGGGCTGCCGGCCCACATCCTTGGCCTTCTGGAATACAATTCCAAGCTCCCCACTCCTTGCTGGCGGCGGCTGCCAAGTCTTGGGTGCTCCCGGTGGCTCCTTCGGTGGCCAGAGCTGGGTTCCGGGTGTCGCGTTCCCGGGGAGCTTCCGGGGGGGATTTCTTCCACGGAGGGACGACTTAATTCGGTTTCTCCCTTGTTCTCCGGTCCTATGGCCTGGGCGCTTTTCTTTTTGGTTGCAGTGTGCAGGGAGTCCGTGATCCCCAGCTCCTCTGTCTCTTTTCCTGCTCACTCATTTTTGCTGTGGGATAATTGACATTTTCTTCTATTTTGTCAGGCTTTTGACTTGTCGGAATATTTTGTGACGTTTCATGGACTCTTGGCTTCTGTCTGGCCACTTCTTGTGCCCCTTGTGCAGTTAATTCCCCTTCCCCCCTTCCTTGTGGAAATCTCCTTCCCACATTGTTGGCTCCTTTCAAACTCCTGCTTTGGCTCTTCGGGAGCTCTGGATTGTGGCCGGCCTCCGGCTCCCCGGGGTTGCCCCCCTTGGCCACGGCCTGTGGATTTAGGCTATTCTCTGGTGCCTGGAGCTTCCCGGCCACTGTCTTTGGGGGGGGGGGCATCCTTTGCACTGGCTCATCCTCCAGCCGCCCCCTGGCTTTGGGCCTCGGGTGTCTGCAGAGGGAGGAGCCGGGCTGATCTTCGGTCCCCACTTTCTCTTTCATAAATCTAGAAATTTCCCATAGTGTTTTATTTTTTCAATCACACGTGGTTTTCCCCATTCGTTTTTGTAAGCCTTCCTCCCTCCCTCTCTTAGCTCCCCACGACAGCAAGCTATCTGCTACAGGCTAAATAGCGCAGTTCTTTTTAGCAGATTTCCCACGCTGTCTCACTTCCTCTGAGCGCCAAGTCCCAGGCTCTCGGGGCCAGCTGAGGCAGGCGCCCTGAAAAGCGTCTGACTGCTGCCCCCGCTGAGGGAGCTCTGCCAGCTGCTGATCTGAGTTTGGGGCTGAGAACAGGCCTGGGGGCTTGCCCAGGGACCCAGTCACCATTACCCCCCTGGGGACCTCCAGATTCAGTGGCCAGCCTGCCAGCTGCCCTGGCTATTCCTCTGCAGCTTCAGCCTGGGCTGGCGGCCACAACCGAAGCCCTGCTCCTGGGGTCCTTGCTCGGTGCCCAGTGAGGGCCCAGGACCACTCGCTCAGTGCCCGGTGGGGGCCCAGAACCCACTCACTCAGGGCCCGGTGAGGGCCCAGGACCACTCACTCAGTGCCCAGTGAGGGCCCAGGACCACTCGCTCAGTGCCCGGTGGGGGCCCAGAACCCACTCACTCAGGGCCCGGTGAGGGCCCAGGACCACTCACTCAGTGCCCAGTGGGGGCCCAGAACCCACTCGCTCAGTGCCCGGTGGGGGCCCAGAACCCACTCGCTCAGTGCCCGGTGAGGGCCCAGGACCACTCGCTCAGTGCCCGGTGGGGGCCCAGAACCCACTCCTGGGGTCCTTGCTCAGTGCCCAGTGAGGGCCCAGAACCCACTCGCTCAGTGCCCGGTGGGGGCCCAGAACCCACTCCTGGGGTCCTTGCTCGGTGCCCAGTGAGGGCCCAGGACCACTCACTCAGTGCCCAGTGGGGGCCCAGAACCCACTCACTCAGGGCCCAGTGGGGGCCCAGAACCCACTCACTCAGTGCCCAGTGGGGGCCCAGAACCCACTCACTCAGGGCCCGGTGGGGGCCCAGAACCCACTCGCTCAGTGCCCGGTGAGGGCCCAGGACCACTCACTCAGTGCCCAGTGGGGGCCCAGAACCCACTCGCTCAGTGCCCGGTGGGGGCCCAGAACCCACTCGCTCAGTGCCCGGTGAGGGCCCAGGACCACTCGCTCAGTGCCCAGTGGGGGCCCAGAACCCACTCCTGGGGTCCTTGCTCGGTGCCCAGTGAGGGCCCAGAACCCACTCGCTCAGTGCCCGGTGGGGGCCCAGAACCCACTCCTGGGGTCCTTGCTCGGTGCCCAGTGAGGGCCCAGGACCACTCACTCAGTGCCCAGTGGGGGCCCAGAACCCACTCACTCAGGGCCCAGTGGGGGCCCAGAACCCACTCACTCAGTGCCCAGTGGGGGCCCAGAACCCACTCACTCAGGGCCCGGTGGGTGCCCAGAACCCACTCGCTCAGGGCCCAGTGAGGGCCCAGGACCCACTCCTGGGATCCTTGTTTGGTGCCCAATGAGGGCCCAGGACCACTCGCTCAGTGCCCGGCGGGGGCCCAGAACCCACTCGCTCAGTGCCCGGTGAGGGCCCAGGACCACTCGCTCAGTGCCCGGTGGGGGCCCAGAACCCACTCACTCAGTGCCCGGCGGGGGCCCAGGACTCCAGCTGCCACTCCCCTCCCCGTTCTCCCAGTTGGCACCCAAGCCCGCGCCCCCACCCCCTGGTCCGGCCCCTGCACTCAGCCGCAGGCCTCCTTCGGCCCAGACGCTTCTCTCCTCTCACTCCTGGCCGGCCCGTGCTCAGTGCCCACAGGCTCCTCGGCGTCTCCCTGACCCCGGTTGGGACCATGACACCGGGTGGCTCTTTCTTGACCCTGGATTTCCCGCGGTTTCACTTGCGGTCTCTAGGGCTTTGTGGGGAGGGCCCGGAGAGCCGGGCTGTCCCGGCCGGAGCAGGGGGAGGCGGTGCTGGCTTTGGGGAGGGTGGCGGGACCAAGGCCCTCCCTCTGGCTGTGCGGTCAGAGAAGAGCTCTCATGTTCCCAAGTGCGACGCCCTCTGGGGCTGGGACGCTGCCCTGGGGTGCGGGCGCCTGGTCCTGACGCCCGTGCACCGCTCTGCTCTGCCTTGCCCAGGTGTGCAGCAGCTACCTGCACCAGCGAGGGATGGACAGCAAGAAGATCCTGGCCCACCTGAGCATGTGTCCCCTGCAGGTAAGGCCCCATGCTCTCCGTGTCTCAGGGGTTCCGCCCGGGCAGTGACCCTTGCTGGATGAGCCCCTTCCAGCCCCTGAGCCACGGGCAGACGGCCTGGCCTGGCAGAACTTGACCTCCGGCCCCTTGCTCATGGCCAAGTTTGTGGGTTCTAGGTCTACACCAGGTGAGAACCTGCCGCCCCCCAGGAGCCCCTTAGCTTTTGGTGTTAGTGAGCAGGACCTGGGGCTGTTCTGCTCCTTCTCTGTAAGTTAACCAGTTTGGGGGCCCATCGAGCCCCACAGGGCCAGGGGGAGCCTCAGTCATCCGGAGCAGCCGTGTGGCCTTCGGGGCATGAGGGGCAGCCCAGGGCTCCTGCTGCACAACGCGGGGTGGGGCGGGGGGGGCTTGAGAGAGCTTGGACCAGGACTGGGGGGCCGCAGGCTCAGTTTACTCATCTGGAAAGTGGGAGAAATGATGCTGGTAGTGTTCTCACGTAGCTAGTGTGGAAACCAGGCGAGCCGGGGCCCGTGAGGGGCTTCGGCCTGCCGTCTCCGAGAAGGTTGGTCCTCGCCCTTGCTGGGATGAGACAGAAGGCCGCAGGCGGCCCCTCCCATTCCTCCTCCCGCTCTCAGGTTTACCAGGAAGAAGAATCCATCGGCTTGCAGAAAGCCCTGAGCGGCGTGGCCCTCGGGGCTAAAGGTGGCGCAGAGGGCACGGAAGAGGTCGGGCCAGGTGGGCACCCCCTTCCTCGGACAGCAGGGCATGGAACCCCCCACCTCTGGGCACTGGGGGCACCCTCCCCCTCAGCTAAGAGGCACCCTCATCCTCGGACAGCGGGGCGGGACCCCCCACCTCTGGGCCCCGGGTCCTTCTCTGACCTTGGGTCTTGTTTTGTCACAGGGTTTGTCCCCCTGATTGGGGATAGCAAGCTGGTGGCTGTGAAGGGCCCGCTGCCTTGCCCGCTGTCTACGGGCAGAGAAGGGCCGGCCTTGCCCCCTGCATTTAGCTCTTTGGCCACTCACTTTAAACCCATCATTTTGGCACAAGAGGCAGAAGTGACCGAGTGAGTGCCCGGGGCGGGGCGTGGCCGGGGGGCAGCAGGGGCAGGGAGGCGCCAGGCGAGCTTTACCAGCTGGGTTTTCTCGGCTCCGTCTCAGGGAAGGCCGGGCACCCCCCTCTGATCGGGGCGATCGGCTCCAGGGCCCGGGTCTCGCTGCAGAAAGCACCAAAAGCAAAGTGGCTGAGGAGCAGACGGCCACTCCAGGAGCGCCCGCGCCAGCCCCGGGCAGCCCGGCCCAGCTCCGGCCCCCAGCCCCAGGGGGCCGGCAGGAGAGTGAGCCGTCCACCCCACGGGACCCTTCTGAGGCCTCCAGGCCCTCTGCCTCTCCCCCAAAGCACAGCCTCCTTCCTCCACCGGCTCCAGAGGCCAGAGCAGAACTGCCGGTGGAGCCCGGAGGCCCGGGCCTTCCTGGTGGCAGAGACCTCGAGGACCATGTCACCTGTGGCCCTCCTTGCAGCCGGGGCCCCGCGGTCAAGGAATCCGGCCCCCCGGGGGCACCGGGCCCGGAGCCCAAGACGCCGGGCAGCCGCAGGCAGGCACCAGGTCAGCTCCTGCAGGGGAGCGTCCTCGGAAGTCGAGGGGGGGAGAAAGAGCCCAGCAGCTCGGGCCCCGCCTTGGACTCAGCAAAGCCCCCCACGGACCCGGCAAAGGCCCCCCCAGAGTCGGCAAAGCCCCCCGTGGACCCGGCAAAGCCGGCGGATCGGAGGCCTCCGGCTCACTCGGAAGCCTCCGGACAGAGGAGGACCATCGGGCCGTCCTTGCAGCGCGTCATGAGCCTCATCCAAGAAGAGTTCGCCTTCGACGGCTACCTGGAGAACGGGCTGGAAGCCCTGATCATGGGTATGGCCCACCTTGGGGGTCCTGGGCTGGGCGGGCACTCGGGCCGAGGGGGCGGTGCAGGCGGGGAGAGCTGGGACCTCTGGGGCCTCCGAGTCCTCCCCCGCGGTCGGGGGGCCCAGGCCCGAGCAATCTCTTCTCAGGCAGCCAGCAGACCCCCCGAACCTCCTGCGGTGCTGGGGGAGGGGGCACACGGGGCGCCCGGCCCCCCGGGGCGCCTTCCCCCAGAAACTGGCAGAGGTTGGTGAGCAGGGCCTTTCGTTTGGCTCCCCCGAAGGAGAGTACATCTACGCCCTGAAAGACCTCACCTACGCCACTTTCTGCGGCGCCATATCCGAGAAGTTCTGCGACCTCTACTGGGACGAGAAGCTGCTGCAGAATCTCTTCAAGGTCGTCAATGGGAAGGTGTCCCCGGCGGGGGGGTGAGTGGAGCCCCCGAGCGCTCTGCCAGTCTCGTGCCCCACGCGGCCCCCGGCCTCCCGGCCTTCACTCGGGGCTGCAGCTCTCAGACCCCCCTCCCCCGCGCGGCCTCCCGGCCTCCCGGCCTTCACTGGGGGCTGCAGCTCTCAGCCCACTTGCCCCACTGTGCTTGGCCACCGTGGTGACTGGCAGGCAAGAAGCCCAGTATGACCTTCCCTGGGCCCTGTGGTCAAAGTCCTCATTTTTACAGCCGGAAAGTCCTGTTCTCCCTGGGATTTGTTTCTCTGCGGGAAAGCGCATCGGGCGGGGAGGGCCGATCCCCCCTTGCCCAGGACCCCTGTTCCAGTCTGCTTCCCGACTGGCTCTTCCCCCACCTTGCCCCTTCCTCTCCAGACCAGGTTTTCCCTTTCCCCCCATTTCTGCGGCTTCCTCTCTGACGTATTTCCGTCATGGTGACGGTGACAGTGATGGGGAGGGACATGGTGACGGTGACAGTGATGGGCATGGACATGGTGACGGTGACAGTGATGGGCATGGACATGGTGACGGTGACAGTGATGGGGAGGGACATGGTGATGGTGACAGTGATGGGCATGGACATGGTGACGGTGACAGTGATGGGCATGGACATGGTGACGGTGACAGTGATGGGCATGGACATGGTGACGGTGACAGTGATGGGCATGGACATGGTGACGGTGACAGTGATGGGGAGGGACATGGTGATGGTGACAGTGATGGGCATGGACATGGTGACGGTGACAGTGATGGGCATGGACATGGTGACGGTGACAGTGATGGAGAGGGTCATGGTGACGGTGACAGTGATGGGGAGGGTCATGGTGACGGTGACAGTGATGAGGAGGGTCATGGTGACGGTGACAGTGATGGGGAGGGACATGGTGACGGTGACAGTGATGGGGAGGGACATGGTGATGGTGACAGTGATGGGCATGGA
Organism: Sminthopsis crassicaudata; assembly: GCF_048593235.1. Taxonomy (NCBI): domain Eukaryota; kingdom Metazoa; phylum Chordata; class Mammalia; order Dasyuromorphia; family Dasyuridae; genus Sminthopsis; species Sminthopsis crassicaudata. Next base: position 683,036,814 of record NC_133618.1, read on the forward strand.
CATGGTGACGGTGACAGTGATGGGCATGGACATGGTGACGGTGACAGTGATGGGGAGGGACATGGTGATGGTGACAGTGATGGGCATGGACATGGTGACGGTGACAGTGATGGGCATGGACATGGTGACGGTGACAGTGATGGGGAGGGACATGGTGACGGTGACAGTGATGGGGAGGGTCATGGTGACGGTGACAGTGATGGGCATGGACATGGTGACGGTGACAGTGATGGGCATGGACATGGTGACGGTGACAGTGATGGGGAGGGACATGGTGACGGTGACAGTGATGGGCATGGACATGGTGACGGTGACAGTGATGGGGAGGGACATGGTGACGGTGACAGTGATGGGCATGGACATGGTGACGGTGACAGTGATGGGGAGGGACATGGTGACGGTGACAGTGATGGGCATGGACATGGTGACGGTGACAGTGATGGGGAGGGACATGGTGACGGTGACAGTGATGGGCATGGACATGGTGACGGTGACAGTGATGGGCATGGACATGGTGACGGTGACAGTGATGGGGAGGGTCATGGTGACGGTGACAGTGATGGGCATGGACATGGTGACGGTGACAGTGATGGGCATGGACATGGTGACGGTGACAGTGATGGGGAGGGTCATGGTGACGGTGACAGTGATGGGCATGGACATGGTGACGGTGACAGTGATGGGCATGGACATGGTGACGGTGACAGTGATGGGGAGGGTCATGGTGACGGTGACAGTGATGGGGAGGGACATGGTGATGGTGACAGTGATGGGCATGGACATGGTGACGGTGACAGTGATGGGCATGGACATGGTGACGGTGACAGTGATGGGCATGGACATGGTGACGGTGACAGTGATGGGGAGGGTCATGGTGACGGTGACAGTGATGGGCATGGACATGGTGACGGTGACAGTGATGGGCATGGACATGGTGACGGTGACAGTGATGGGGAGGGACATGGTGACGGTGACAGTGATGAGGAGGGACATGGTGACGGTGACAGTGATGGGGAGGGTCATGGTGACGGTGACAGTGATGGGGAGGGTCATGGTGACGGTGACAGTGATGGGGAGGGACATGGTGACGGTGACAGTGATGGGCATGGACATGGTGACGGTGACAGTGATGGGGAGGGTCATGGTGACGGTGACAGTGATGAGGAGGGACATGGTGACGGTGACAGTGATGGACATGGTGACGGTGACAGTGATGGGGAGGGTCATGGTGACGGTGACAGTGATGGGGAGGGTCATGGTGACGGTGACAGTGATGGGGAGGGACATGGTGACGGTGACAGTGATGGGCATGGACATGGTGACGGTGACAATGATGGGGAGGGACATGGTGACGGTGACAGTGATGGGCATGGACATGGTGACGGTGACAGTGATGGGGAGGGTCATGGTGACGGTGACAGTGATGGGGAGGGACATGGTGACGGTGACAGTGATGGGCATGGACATGGTGACGGTGACAGTGATGGGGAGGGACATGGTGACGGTGACAGTGATGGGCATGGACATGGTGACGGTGACAGTGATGGGGAGGGTCATGGTGACGGTGACAGTGATGGGGAGGGACATGGTGACGGTGACAGTGATGGGGAGGGTCATGGTGACGGTGACAGTGATGGGGAGGGTCATGGTGACGGTGACAGTGATGGGGAGGGACATGGTGACGGTGACAGTGATGGGCATGGACATGGTGACGGTGACAGTGATGGGGAGGGACATGGTGACGGTGACAGTGATGGGCAGGGTCATGGTGACGGTGACAGTGATGGGGAGGGTCATGGTGACGGTGACAGTGATGGGGAGGGACATGGTGACGGTGACAGTGATGGGCATGGACATGGTGACGGTGACAATGATGGGGAGGGACATGGTGACGGTGACAGTGATGGGCATGGACATGGTGACGGTGACAGTGATGGGGAGGGTCATGGTGACGGTGACAGTGATGGGGAGGGACATGGTGACGGTGACAGTGATGGGCATGGACATGGTGACGGTGACAATGATGGGGAGGGACATGGTGACGGTGACAGTGATGGGCATGGACATGGTGACGGTGACAGTGATGGAGAGGGACATGGTGATGGTGACAGTGATGGGGAGGGACATGGTGACGGTGACAGTGATGGGCATGGACATGGTGACGGTGACAGTGATGGGGAGGGACATGGTGACGGTGACAGTGATGGGGAGGGACATGGTGACGGTGACAGTGATGGGCATGGACATGGTGACGGTGACAATGATGGGCATGGACATGGTGACGGTGACAATGATGGGGAGGGACATGGTGACGGTGACAGTGATGGGGAGGGTCATGGTGACAGTGACAGTGATGGGCAGGGACATGGTGACGGTGACAGTGATGGGGAGGGTCATGGTGACGGTGACAGTGATGGGCATGGACATGATGACGGTGACAGTGATGGGGAGGGACATGGTGACGGTGACAGTGATGGGCATGGACATGGTGACGGTGACAGTGATGGGGAGGGTCATGGTGACGGTGACAGTGATGGGCATGGACATGGTGACGGTGACAGTGATGGGGAGGGTCATGGTGACAGTGACAGTGATGGGCAGGGACATGGTGACGGTGACAGTGATGGGGAGGGTCATGGTGACGGTGACAGTGATGGGGAGGGACATGGTGACGGTGACAGTGATGGGGAGGGACATGGTGACGGTGACAGTGATGGGCATGGACATGGTGACGGTGACAGTGATGGGGAGGGACATGGTGACGGTGACAGTGATGGGGAGGGACATGGTGACGGTGACAGTGATGGGCATGGACATGGTGACGGTGACAGTGATGGGGAGGGACATGGTGACGGTGACAGTGATGGGCATGGACATGGTGACGGCGACAGTGATGGGGAGGGTCATGGTGATGGTGACAGTGATGGGGAGGGTCATGGTGACGGTGACAGTGATGGGGAGGGACATGGTGACGGTGACAGTGATGGAGAGGGACATGGTGATGGTGACAGTGATGGGCATGGACATGGTGACAGCAATGGGGATACAAAGAAAATTCGGGGAAAGCCCTTCGAGGAGGCAGGCCCCCGAGCCCCAGGGGCCCTCCCTGCCAGCCTCTGCTGCTGGCCCGGGAGCGCGGGGGCCCTGCTGGTCTTGGGAGTCCTGCTTTGTCATGGAGTTCAGACCTGGGGGGCCCCCAGCTCCTCCCCGCAAGGCCAGATCCCACCGCCCACGGGCTCATTTGACCTTGCCACAGAAGGAGCCATGTCAGGGGGCACGGGCTGCTGGCTCCTGTTCTTCCTGACTTTTCCGATGGGCTGCAGCAGCGCGCCCGGTGGCCACCCGTCCCCATTGCCATGTCTAGCCAATTGCCAGCGGCGAGTCGGCCTCTAGCCCAATCCCAAGCCTGCTCCATCGGGGGCCGACGGTGGAGCTGTCCGCCCCCTTGCCGCCGTCCCCATGCCAGGCCCCCATTGCTCCTGACTCTGCCTTCTGGGGCCAGGCGACCACGTGGTGCTCGACCCAGACAGCTGATGGCCCAGCAGACAGAGCAAGAGGACGGGTTCGGATGCGACCTTCGTCCACGGCCGCCCCTTAGGCCTTATTTAGCCCCTGCCCGTGGCCGGGCCGTTTGTGCGGGGGGTCACCCGTGGCCCGGGCAGTCCTGTCAAGGCAGCTTTTTCCAGCCCAGGCACAGACAGGGGGGAGGAAGGCCCGGGCTTGGCCCAGAGCCCTTGGAAATGTTAACCCAGAGGTTCTGGTTTTCAGTGACAAGGAAACGGATGGCTCCGAGTGGGCGGACCAGGGCCACGATGGACAGGAGCCAGCCAGCGGGCCGGCGGGCGGGAGACAAACCAAGTACGAGGCAGGTGAGACTCGGCGCCAGCCGGGGCCGGGGGCCTTCCCCTGCTGGGGCTTCCTCGTCTCCGCTGGGCTCCCGCATCGCTCACTGAAAACAAGGAGGTCGCCGACCAGCCAGTCCTCGGTTCTTAAGCCCATCATTAATCGGGAAACAGTTTCGGTTACATGGAGGAAGGGCAGTGACGCGGGGGGGGGGGGGGGGGGGGTGGGTCGCCAGAGCCGAAGTCAGGAAGCCGGGGCTCCCGTGGGCTTGTGGGCCGGTGACTGGGAGGAGTCTCGGGTCATCTCTGAACTGGAGTCACCGAAAGCATGAAAAGCTGCAGATTAGAGAGAGAGAGAGATGGGGGAGGAAGGAGGAACAGAGAAGGAGAGAAAGACACATGATAGACAGGCATGGAGAGAGACAAACAGACAGACACAAACACAGGCAGAAAAGAGACAGACCGAGAGGTAGCCAGATAGAGGAAATGGGAGTTTGCATGCCTCCTCTCCCCTTCTGGTGGGTCTCTCCAGGCCGGGACCCCCATCCCCAGAAGGGAAACCTCTCCCCTGGACTTGCTCCTTTTCAGTGGCTCACTCCTGCCAAAGGGCAGCTGCTGAGGGGGTCATGGCTCAGTGCCCTCCTGCCCCCTCGGAGCTGGGATTGGTTCTCTGCTCAGGCGGCGTCTCTCTGAGACGCTGGGCCCTTCCAGGCGTGGCTCCAGATTTTCAGGAACTCCAGATTCGGGGGGGGGGGAGTGCTCCCTTCTCTATCCAAGAGCCTGGGGCCTCCAACCCTAGTGAAACAATGTCAGCTCCGGGGCCATGGGTGGCAGTCCCCCGTAGCCGGCTCCTCGCCCCCTCTCCCAGGCTGCCACAGCAGTGCCCGGGGATGGAGCCTCCCCTCAGAGGCCCCGCTCTTAGCTCTGCCGCCATTGTCTCCCTCCCGCCGGTCTTGTCTCTGGCCCTGACTCCCTGCTCCCTGCATGGACCTGCAGCAGGGCCAGGAGATGTCCTCAGTGGGCGCCAGCAGTCATTCCCGGGCTCCCAAACAGTGGTCCCAGCTGTATCCGGGCCACGTGATTTCTGGGAAGGTTCCACCGGGCTCTCCTGACCAGCCCTTCACGGGCTTCTCCACAGGGAGCTGTCTGCATTCCCTGCACATCGTAGCAGATGACTTGGGGTTCAGGGACCTGCTTCCCAGTCCTGGGTAATTTGGGGGCCCTTGAGGAGGGCCCCACAGCCTCAGGCAACTCCCTTAATGTAGCAGTTGCCCCTTTCCCAGAGCCCACTCGTTGCCCCAGGAGGCACAACATCCATGATGTTCTCATCAGTTTTTAGACGCTCCCTAAGTTATTGGTCTTCCATGAGGGGCTCCCCAAATCTCCGTGGGGCCAGCGCTTATATTCACTCCCAACAGCCACTTGTACAAGGTGCCCCTGGGCTTGGGCTTTTTGCAAGGGTCCGACTTCAGTCTAAAACAAAGTCCAAATAACCAGGAAGGGAGGGAAGAAAAGGGGAGAGAAGGATGGGAGGAGGAAGAGGGAAGGAAATGCGCTTCCTCCCCCAGTGTAGAAAAGCCGGCATTTTCACCATCCTCATTTCTAACTGTGATTGAAGAACCCAGAGGAGCCGGCGATGTAACGGGCACCGGTGCTCTGGCGCTCTGGCTCGGGAAGCCATTGGAGCTGGGCCCCAAAGCCATTCCGGCTCCTTTGTGCCCACCCGAGACTCGGCCTAACCCCGGGGACCGGGACGCAGCCATAGAGCGGCGCTTTTGGGGAAGCCGAGGGGGCTGAGCTGGGCTGCCAGGGCTGTGAGGAAGGAGGAGGGGGCAGTGCCCCAGGAATCTGGGGAGACTGGGGCGGACGGGGGCCTAGTGACTGGCGGACACCGCGGTCCTCTGTTAGCACACAGACACGCGGGTCCAGGCCCAATTCCCAGGATCCCCCTGCGGGGAAGGAGGGGGGGCGAAAGCCCCCGGCTGTGGCCTGAGCCTGAATCTGGAGGCTCCCACGTGAGCCAGTTTTCTGGGATGAGTCCTGTGGCTTCTGTTGTTCTTGCTTTCTCGGGGAGGGAGAGGGGGGAGAGAGACAGAATTGGGACCAGAAAATAAAATTGCTTTTTTTTCCAAAACCTGACCTAAAGCTCTGTAGCCACCCCCTCCCCATTTTACAGATGAGGAAACTGAGGGCCACGTACTGAGGGTCAGCGGTGAGACTTGAGCCGGATCCTCGGGGTTGAAGGCCCGGTTCCAGCCGCCCCTGCAGGAGGTGGGAAGAGCCTGGGGGTTGAGAAGTAGGGAAAGACAGGCGTTTGCGGCGGCGGTCGTGATGGCCGGCCTTAGGGACCCATTTTCCCATCTCCCGGGGCCCAGCCTGCTCCTTGTCCCCTTCTTCTCTCCAAGGCAAACTGAGGCCGAGGGCCTCGCGCACCCCGGGGGCCCCCCCCTCTCCAGCCTCACTCTCGGAAATGGATGCCAACGAGCTGTCCCCAAAGCAACTTTGAGGTGGGCTTCCGGCCGCAGAAGGCGCCGGGCGGGGAGCCCCGGGAGTGCTCCGCGGAGCACAGCTGCCTCCGGGACAGCCCGGGAGAGGAAGGCCCGGCCCTGGGCGCCAGGAACATCGCCCCCTCCCCCTGCCCCGCCGAGTTCCGCAGCTGCAGCCCCGGCTGGTGCAGCGCCTTCTACGAAGCCGACTGCTTCGGGCCGGACGTCCACACTTACGTGAAGAAGCTGGGGCGGCCGAAGGACAACGGGCCCCAAAACGCAGACGCCCCGGGTCTGGTGAGTCTTCCCAGCGCCCTTGGGGGCCCCGCGCTCCAGCCGCTTTTATTTCTGTCTGCACTCACTAAGGGGGGGCGAGTGCTCCCTGGGGGGGCGAGTGCTCCCTGCGGGGGAGGCTCGGGGGTCCCTGGGGCTTGAGGCGGATCGGAGGCTCTTTGGTCCCAAGAACAGTGTCAGAACCAGAGACCGAGGGCCTCGGCAAGCTCGGAAAGGCCCAGGGCCAGCCCCAGGCTCCGGTCCCCGCCATCCCCCGTCCCTGCGGCCTGCTTGTCCCAGAGATTTTGGGGCCCACGAGGCCCCTCAGAGGCCATGCAGACCCAGAGGATTCGGGAACGGCCTGGCCAGTGCTAACCAATCTCCTCTCGAGCCTCTAAAATGCATGGCAGGCGTCTTGCAGAAGCAGCAGCCATGAGCGGAGCGGGTACAGTTAGGGTGGGGAAGGATTGAGCCTGGACTGGGCGGGGCAGGGACGGCTGCTGAAGGGAGGGAGGGAGCAGCGCTCAGCCGGGTAAGAGCTGTCCTGCTCCCAGAGTCCCGGGAGCCCCCTCCCCAGTACTTGGGGGAAATAAGCTGCCCCGCCGGAGGCGCCCAGAGCCCGAGGGTCCGGCCCCTCCCCCGGCCGCCCCCAGGCCAGGCTCCCCTCCCCCCCCAGGGGCAGCCGCAGGCCCTGGAGCAGGCCCTGGCTCTCTGCGGCGCTGACCGTGGTCCTGGAGCCCGATCCACCGGGCCACCTCCCATTGCTTTTGCCAGCCCTGGAGAGGGGCGGCTCCGGGTACTGGTGCCCTGGGGGAGAAGGGGCCGCTCCCGGCCTGCTGGGCCTCCTCTGCCCCCCGCTCCCGCCACTCAGCCTGCATTCCCAGTCTCTGATCCTCCTTCACCCTGAAACCGGGGAGGGGGCCAGAGGGAAGAGCAGGGCCCAGCGGAACCCCCGAGGCCGGAGGCTCCTCTTCTCCCCAGGCTGAGCCTCCTGGCCTCCTTCCAGCTTGGAAAAGAGGAGGCCGGAGATGGCGCAGTGGGGGGGCGGGTGCCTGGGGTCCGGAGCCGGGAGGGAAATGAGGCCACGATTCAGAGCCACTGACCACCTTGGCTGCCTGAGCCCAGGGAAGGGCAGTGACGCCCTCCTGGGGGCTCTGCCCCCCTTCCCCCTCCCCCGCCCAGGACCTCAGCTCTAGGGCTGCCCCCATCCCCCTCTCCGGAGAAGAGGAAGCTGGACAGAGAGCCTCCGGCCAGGGCGCCCCCTGGCCTCTGCACGTGGGCCCCATCCCGTCCTCCTCCTCCAGGGGCCATGGGGGCGAGGGCAGGAGGCTCCGCTAGGAGACCTCGGCCGCTTGGGTGGCGGGGGAGGGGCGTGAGCTTCCACAGCTCCGGCCGCCTCCTGCTGTTGTTCCTTTAGGACTCAAGGGGAGGATCCCTGGGGGAGGAGACTGGGGCGCTGGCTGCTGACTTGGGAGTCGCTCTGCCCCCAGGTCTGGCCATGGGGGGGGAGGGGGGCCAGGGGCTCCCTGCTGCCTCCGGGAGAAAGAGCCGACCTCCCTCGGCCACTCACTGCCCCTTCACCACCCGGTCCCGCCACCTTCCCGCCCACTTCCTTTCCGGCTCCCCAAGCCCACCCTCCGCTCTGGGCTCTTCTCCTTCCCAGTGATAACACCCGCTCAGGGGGAGAGACACCCCGAAGTTCCCTGAGCCAGCCGGCCCCCCAGACTCCGGCCAGCAGCCGGTCACCCAAGGGGGAGGGGCGGGGCATTTGCAGGGCAATGACCGAGATTTCTCAATGTCCCTTTTCTGCCGCGCCGCCGTGGAGCAGACTCCCCTGGAGGAGCATGAGTGCAACCGGGTAGGTTTCGGGGGGCGGCCAGGCACCCCCTTGACCAATTTGGGCTCCTTCCCATGATCTGCATTTCCAGACTCTTCTGAAGAAGCCTTTAGCTGGGGGCCCTCATCATGTCTGCCTTCCCGGGCAAGGGCCCTCGTACCAAAGGTTAAAGCAAGAGCGAAGGGGCCCGGCTGGCCCACGGCCGCCCTCCCACAGGGGCTCTCCCGCAACGTCCCTCCCCGGGGAGAAGGGGGGTCAGGTCCTCTCGAGGGTCCCTCCCAGGCCTGAGGATCCTGCATGCACACTCATACACACACACACACACACACACACATACACACACATACACACACACTCACACATATACACACACATACACACACACATACACACACACTTACACACACACACACTTACACACACATACACACACTTACATACACACACATACACACACTTACACACACACACACTCACACAACACACACACATACACACACATACACACACACTTACACACACACACACTTACACACACATACACACACTTACATACACACACATACACACACTTACACACACACACACTCACACAACACACACACATACACACACACATACACACACACTTACACACACACATACACACACACTTACACACACATACACACACTTACACACACATACACACACACTTACACACACATACACACACACACTCATACACACACTTACACACACACACTTACACACACACACTTACACACACATACACACACTTACATACACACACATACACACACTTACACACACACACTTACACACACACACTTACACACACATACACACACATACACACACACACTCATACACACACTTACACACACACACTTACACACACATACACACACTTACATACACACACATACACACACTTACACACACACATACACACACACTTACACACACACATACACACACACACACACATACACACACTTACACACACATACACACACACACTTACACACACACTTACACACACACATACACACACATACACTCATACACACACACTTACACACACACTTACACACACATACACACACACTTACACACACATACACACACATACACTCATACACACACACTTACACACACACTTACACACACATACACACACACTTACACACACACACTTACACACACATACACACACACTTACATACACACACATACACACACTTACACACACACATACACACACACTTACACACACATACACACTTACACACACATACACACACATACACACACACACTTACACACACACATACACACACACATATACACACACAAAGACACAGACACACTCACATACTTACACACACACTCACACAACACACACACACACTTACACACACATACATACACACACACTCACACAACACACACACACATACACACACACTTACACACACACATACACACACATACACTCACACACTTACACACACACACACATACACACACACACACACACACACACACACACAGGACCAGCCCCCTCCCAGGGTAAAACAGCCGACGGGGACCTGAGGCTGCACAACGCAGGGGAGGGGAGGGGGCCGCTCTCCATCTTTCCCATTCTGCCCCCCCACTCATTTCTGTAAGATTTTTTGCTCCAATTCTCCCCCCCCCCACTTGCTCCCTACCCAAAGAGCCAGGACCAGCCGAGGTTAGCTGTGACAATCTCCCCCAAGAGCCCGGCGGGACCCTCCCTCCCTCCCTCCCTCCAGCCTCGAAGGGCCCGCTCGCAGTCAGGCCTTGTTCCCTCAGACTTTCTCCTCTGACAGGAGAAGAGACAGGACCCAGACAGGATGCTGGCCCTCCATCCCACGGCCCGGTCCAGGTCCAGAGGGCGCAAGCTGAGCCTGCTGGGGCTCCCGCCTCTGAAAAACGACCCTCACGCCCACCATGGGACTCGTGTGGCCCCGGAGCTTCGGCTCCTCCTGTGCCCCGGGGAGTCCGTCAGTGGCCAGCCTCTGTTTGGGGCCTGGGTCTTGACCCTTAGGCCCAGAAAAAGGTGGAAGCCTCAGGGCTCGAGTCTTCCCCAATAGCCATGAACTTGACCTTTTTCCAGGAGCTGGAGCAGCAGCTGATGATGGAGAAAAGAAACTACCGCAAGACGCTCAAGTTCCGCCAGAAGCTGCTGCAGAAGGAGAAAAGGAGCCGAGGTAGCGGGCGCGGGCAAGGGCGAGGCGGGGGGCGCCGGACGTCGGCCGGGCCTGGGCTCCCGCTCCGCTAAATGTGCTTTACACCTTAAGGGTCCGAGGTTAAAACCATGTTGTCCAAATTGAAAGGACAGCTGGAAGAGACAAAGGCCAAGGTGCAGTTCCTTGAGCTGGTCAGGAAGTACCTGCAGGTAAGGCAGCTCTGGTTCTTCCCCTTTTCTCTTTTCCCTCTTTCTCTTTCCCTTCTTTTCCCCTTCCCCCTCCCCTCTTCCTCCCTCTCCTACTGATCCTCTCCTTTCCCTTCTTTTCCCCTTCCCCCTCCCCTCTTCCTCCCTCTCCTACTGATCCTCTCCTTTCCTTTCTTCTCTCCTCCCCCTCCCCTCTTCTTCCCTGTCCTGCTCCTTCTCTCCTTTCCCTTCTTTCTTTTTCCCTTCTCCCTCCCCTCCTCCTCCTCCCTCTCCTGCTCCTTCTCATCTCTTTCTTTTTCCCTTCCTCCTCTCCTCTCTCTCAGCTTTCTCCCTCTCCTCCCCCTCCCCTCTTCTTCCCTGTCCTGCTCCTTCTCTTCTTTCCCTTCTTTCTTTTTCCCTTCCTCCTCTCCTCTCTCCCAGCTTTCTCCCTCTCCTCCCCCTTCCCTCTCCCTTCTGTTTCCCCTTCCTTCCTCCTCCCCCCATTCTACATGGGCCCATGTCAGTTCCCACCACAGAACAGGGCCATTCTCCAGGAAGGGCCTGGCCCAGCCCGGCCGGTGGCTGCCCCATTCTAGCCCCAGCCCTTCTCACAGAGACCTCTAAGACCAGAGGCCGGGGGGTCCCAGCCCCCCTAACAGCCACTGGCCCCCCGGCAGGTGGCTTATGCGGAGCAGTGGGGCCTGCAGCCCTGGGCCCTGCCGGTCATCGTGAACATCTCGGCGGCCGGGGGCGACACCCTGGACTTCAGCCCTCTGGACGAGTCCTCCTCGCTCATCTTCTACAACGTGAACAAACACCAGGGCAACAACAAGCAGAAGAGGTCTCGGATCCTCCAGGCCGGGACTCCGCTCGGGCTCATGGCCTATCTCTACTCCAGGTACTCGGGGCCCAGGCTCAAGAAGGGTGGGAGGCTGCCCGGGGTCACCCAGCAGGAGAGCCTCCAACCTTCGGGGAGATTGCGCCTGCGAGGTTCTCGTCCTGGAGAACGGCCGGCGGGGGCCAGACCCCCCTTGTTCTCAGGACACTCCCTGCAGTGTCCACGTCTCTGCCCAGTTACCCTTTAGTGCAGAAGGCCCCCTTCTTCCTACTCTGGGGGTGGTAAATTTACTGATGAGATTCCCCCAGTCCAAGTCTCTCACTTCCCATCAATTCCCTCCATCATCATCAGCCTCAGTTTCCACATCTGTAAGATGGGGTCAGTGCTGGGAGAATGCCATGTGATCGTGAGTGTGAATTATCACCATTAAGTGGGCAGAAAGAGGGGATCCCTTGCAGACACAGCCCTGCCTCCCGCTTCCCGGGGCTTATGTTCTCCTGAAGGAAAAACACTTTTCTCATCTGCAAAAAAGGAGGCCTGGGACCAAATACCCTCTGAGGTCCTTCCAGCTCCAGGGCTCAGATCCGAAAATGAGGAAGGGATATTAAAACTGCCGCCCAAAGTAAGTGGTGACTTGGTGGGCAGCGTGGGGCACTGATCCGGAGGAGGCTCAGAAGGAAATGCAGAATTTGGGGAGGACGGAGTGGTCCCCGTGGGGAGCAGCTGGGAAAGCACATTCTGAGAGGAGGCTAGAGAGGAGCCTGGAGCTGGGGCATGAGGAGCCACAAGTTGCGGGGACCCATCTCTCCAGGGAGGAGAGAGGCGGGGATCAGGGAGACCAAAGTGTCTCAGGTCAGGGAGACCCAGAAGAGCAGGGCAGCTTGGAAACTGGCCGCTTGTTTCCAGGGGGGCGAAGCAGCTGCAGAGTGTGTACAGGCCGGCCCCCTCCCCCCCAGCCTCCTGTCCTCTGTATTTGGGAATAAGATTAAAATGTTTAAGGGCGCTCCAGCCAAAAGTGGAACCAGGAGGCCGATTGTCCCCAGTGTCACTCGTCGGCATTCTGGAGCGTTAGCGATGAGAAAAAGAAATCCAGGGCATTGGAGCGATGATGGAGCGACCGCTCCGTGCAGATTATAGGATGGCGGGTCAGAGAATGCCAGACAGTCTTCCCAAGCCCACTGCGAGCCGTTCACAGCTTTAGCAACGTTGCGGGACATGAAATAAAGTCCCACAAACCAGCAGCGTTTCTCTGTGTGGCTGGCAAAGCAAGAGCGGCAAGGAGAAATTCCTTTAAAATAACTGTAGACAAAAGAAAATACTCAGGCGCCTACCGGCCAAGACAAACCCGGGAACTGCATGAATACAGTCACAAAACACTTCTCACACAGATAGTCTGAGCTAAACAACTGGGAAAATAGCCATTGCTCATGGATAAGTCGAGCTAATATAATAAACATTCTAATTTTTTTTTTTTGGCTGAGGCAACGGGGGTTAAGTGACTTGACCAGGGTCACACAGCCAGGAAGTGTTAAGTGTCTGAGGCCAGATTTGAACTCGGGTCCTTCTGACTTCAGGGCTGGTTCTCTACCCATTGCACCACCTAGCTAACTCCTAATTTTTTTTTAAAGTAGTCCAGCTTCAAGGGAAGAGCTTGAACTAAGGTATAGAGACTGAAGGGTTCCCAGCAAATGATGAAATAATGGAAGGTCAAGATAAGAGATGATGAAAGATGTGATTGGGAGGCCTGGGAGCCTGCAGGTGGTGGATGATGGGTGGCAGGTGGCAGAGGGGCTTCTGGGTAGAAATAGAGAGGCTACAAAAAGGGGCCAGTTTGATATGGGGAAGTGAAGAAAAGATGAGTTTTATGGAACAGTGAGGGCTAGAAGTGGGGACTTGTTCATGGTGGTCTTCATTGACCAACCGATTAATTAGCGAGCGCTTATTAAGAGCCAGGCAGGAGAGAGAACAGAAATACAAACTTACCCTCCTCGGGGACCTTCTAGTCTTTGGGGAAAATGTGGACACACAAGCATACAGAGAGGAAATAGGAGGCCCAGCAGTTTGTCAGTGAGATGCCATAGCTAGGGCAGTCGTGGAAAGGATAAGGGAAACCATGGGAGGTCCTGAGTCTGGGAAGAGAAGAGAAGAAGGTCCAGGACAGAGCCTTAGGGGACTCACGTGGTTAAGAGCTGACCCCTGGACTCAGAGCCGACAAATGGGACTTCTGAGCCAGAATTCAGCGCCTGCCCTGGGGAAATAGCACCCCAAGTGCTGGACCCTTCAGCCAAAATCACCCTTTCTGCAATGTGAGTCCGCACTGGCTTGTGGATGGCAAAGGAACAGGCCGTGGAACAGGCTTTGGTGCCTCCCATGCTCTGAGCCTCCCAGCCTGCACATAGATAAACAGGCCCTTCCAGTAGGAAGGTACATCAATGGCCACATCTAATCCAAGCCATATAGAACCGGGTGCTTCTCCAAGCATCACAGCAAGTCTCAGTTTGAAGACTTCAGTTCAAATCCTGCTTCAGATACTTACTGTGTAATTGTGAATTTTTTTTTTTAAAGCTCCCTGCCTCAGTTTCCTTATCTCAAAAATGAATATGACACATCCAATGGCTGTCATAAGAATAAAATCAGACATTTGTCAAAACATTTTTAATCTGACAATATTTCACTTTGGCCCATTACGTGTAAAAACAATTTTAACATTCTTTTTTCATATTTTGAGTTCCAAATTCTCTCTCAGAAAGCAGTTTGACATAATATAGATGTGTAGTCATTCAAAATATATTTCCCTGTAAGTCATTCTGTGAAAGAAAGCAAAGACCAAAAACAAAACAAGAAAAAGTATTCTTGATCTGCATTCTCTACCAGTTCTTTCTCTGGCACCTACAAAATTGCGTTGGCTCATTGTATTGATGAGAATAGTTAAAAGTGGATCATTGCACAATGTTTCTGTTACCGTGTACAACACGCTCTGGTTCTGCTCCTTTCACTTTGCTTCAGTTCATAGAAATTTTTGTTTTTTCTGAGAATGTCCTGCTCATCATTTATTTTATTTATTTAGTTATTTGTTTTTGCTGAGACAATTGGGGTTAAGTGGCTTACCCAGGGTCACAGGGTTAAGTGACTTACCCAGGGTCACATAGCTAGGACATGTTAAGTATCTGAGATAAGATTTGAACTCAGGTCTTCCTGACTTCAGGGCTGGTGCTTTACCCACTGCACCATCTAGCTGCCCCATGCTCATCATTTCTTAAAGCACAATCATACCCCATCACAATCACATAGAACAATTTGTTCAGCCATTCCCCAAAGGGCAGACATCCCCTCAATTTCTAATTCTTTCCCACCACTAAACAACTTAAATATTTTTGTAACAAAGATCCTTTTCCATTTTAAAAAAATCTTTCTTGGATACATACCTAACAGTGATACTGCTTGGTCAGTGGTTTTATAATCCTTTGGGCATAGTTCCAAATTGCTCTCCACTATGGTTGAATTAGTATACAATTTCACCAATAATACATCAGTGTTTTAATTTTCCTTTTCTGTCATATTAGCCAATCTGACTAGTGTGAAATAGGAGCTGAGTTGTTTTAATTTTCATTTATCTAAGCAATAGTTATTTAGAACATTTTATGAGTATAGATAGCCTTCCCTCGCCCCCTGAGGCTGGGGTTAAGTGACTTGCCCAGGGTCACACAGCCAGGAAGTGTTAAGTGTCTGAGATCAAATTTGAACCTCCTGAATTCAAGGCTGGTGCTCTATCCACTGAGCCACCTAGCTGCCCCCATATAGATAGCTTTGATTACTATACCTGAAAAGTTCCTGTCCATATCCTTTGACCATTTATCAATTGAGAGATGACATTTTTAGAAATTTTCTTCATTTTTCTATGTTTGAGAAATGAAATCTTTAACACAGAAACTCATTGTAAATATTTTTTTCAACTAATGGTTACCAACTATGTAATTCCCTCTATCCTATTTTCCCATTGTTTATATCCTATTCTCTCTCCTTTAATCCTATTTTCAAGAGTGTTTTGCTTCTGATTTATCTCCCCCAAACTGTTTTCCCTTTTATCTACTCCACCTCCCTACTCTTATTCCTTTCCTTTCCTACTTTATTGTAAGGTTAGATAGATTTCTACAACCATGTAGAACTCCCTCTTTGAGCCAATTCCAATGAATGTAAAGTTCATGTACTTCCCTCTACACTTTCCTCATTTTCCCCTCCACTGTGAAATCTGTTTCAGACCTCTTTTATGTCAGATAATTTATTCCATTCTCTCTCTCTCACTTTCTCCTTCTCCCAGTGTATTCTTCTTATTCCTTAATTTTATTTTTTTAAATAATCATGCCATCACATTCAACTCACACCTCTACTTTCTATTTGTGTGTACTCCTTCTAATTGCCCTAATAATGAGAAAGTTTTTAGGAGTTGTAAATAGCATTTTCCCACAGGAATATAAACACTTTAACCTCACCGAATCCTTTGTGTTTCTCTTTCTTGTTTACACTTTATACTTCTTTTGCATCTTGTGTTTGAAAGTCAAATTTTCAAATCTGGTCTCTTCATCAGGAATGCTTGGAAGTCCTCAATTTCATTCAATGCGCATATTCCCCCTCCCCCCAAACAATTATACTTTGTATAATTTGCTAAGTAGGTGATTCTGGGTGGTGTTTACTCCTTCTAATTGCCCTAATAATGAGAAAGTTTTTAGGAGTTGTAAATAGCATTTTCCCACATAGGAATATAAACACTTTAACTTGACTGAATCCTTTGTGTTTTCTCTTTCTTGTTTACACTTTATGCTTCTTTTGCATCTTGTGTTTGAAAGTCAAATTCTATTCAGCTCTGGTCTCTTCATCAGGAATGCTTGGAAGTTCTCTATTTCAATGTATATATTCCCCCTCCCCCAAAACAATTATACTTTGCATAATTTGCTGAATAGGTGATTCTTGGTTGTAGTCCTAGCTCCTATGCACTGTGAAATATCACATTCCAGGCTCTCCAATCTTTTAATGGATAAAGTGTTAAACCTTGTGTTATCCTTACTGTGGTTCCATGACATTTTAATTGTTTTTTGGCTGCTTGCAATATTTTCTCCTAGACGTGAGGGCTCTGAAAGTTGACTATAATATCCCTAGGAGTTTTCATTTTGCAATCTCTTTCTGGAGATGATCAGCAGAGTCTTTCAATTTCTCTTCTGGTCCTAGAATATCAGGGTAATTTTCCTTGATAATTTCTTGAAAGATCATGTCTAGGCTCTTTTTTGATCTTGGCCTTCAGGTAGCCAAATAATTTTTAAATTATCTCTCCTGGTTCTATTTCCCAGGTCAATTGTTTCTTAATGAAGTCTTTCACATTGTCTTACCTGCTCTTCAGAGAGGTTCTGTTGTACTAATGGTCTTCCTGGCATTAGAATCCAGATCGAAGTATAAGCAATACAACAAAATCTTGCCAGTAAAGGGAGCCTTATAAACCTCCTTCTGACCCCTTATCTGGTCCCCTTCCTATCTGTCACTTAGAGGTCTGTTGCCACTGATTTGGTCACCCCAAAGCCTGCTGAGGTTGGGCCTGTGCTGGTGAGGCCCGTGGCTGGACTGCACTGCTCTCTCACCCTGGTGCAACAGACCTCTGCTGCTGGCCTAAGTCGTCCTAGGCTGGAAAATTGTTTCACTTCATCATTTGGTTTAGAATTGGCTTAAAATCGTTATTTCAAGGCATTTTGGGGGAGAGCCCAGGTGGATCCCTACCTTCACTCCTCCATCTTGGCTCTGCCTCTCCTTTGAGGAGATTTTGCAAATCTTAAGGCACTATACCAAGGCTGGCTATTATTATAAGTAGATTTGAGAATCATCAGCAGAGTAACAACAGCTGAGTCAGAGAGGCTGAGGAAATCTCCCAGTAAAACAGCAGAGGGAGCCGAGAAAATGGCTTAGAGCCTTAGGGGGCATAGAGTCAATGGGCATAATCTCAGAAAAGATCCAGCAAAAAAAGACTGAGAAGGGGTGATCAGGGAAGTCAGAGGAGAACCACAGAGGCGCAAAGGCAGAGACAAAGATGGAGACAGGAAAGAGACATGAGAGAGAGGCAGAGACAGAGACACAGAGAAGGAAACAGTAAAAACCTCCAGAGAAGAGAGTCCGAGGCAGGGAAGAAGAGAATTTGGCATCGGGAGTTATGGGCAGTGATGAGTCAGAAGCCAGACACAGTTAAGACAGGGGTTAGAGGAAAGAAGGCGACTCTCTCAGAAATGACAAAAAAGGAGGAGAGAAGGATGATGGCTAATGGAGAAGGGTTGGGTTTGGGTTTGAGAAAGGGGACCACAGAGATGCAGTCAAAGGGGGGGGCAGATAGCAAGAATAGGGTCCCGGAGGAGGCATTGTGCCGGAGCAGATGGGGCACAGCAGGGTCACGGACACACCCAGAGAAGAGCCCCTCTTCTTGGGAGACAGGGTAGAGGAGAAACAAGGGGCAAAAGGACCTGGGACAAGAAGCTCACCACCGATGGTCTCCTTTTTTCAGGAAAACATGACCCCAAATTCTCAGGTGTGAGGGGCTGGGAAGGGGATGCCAGGAGGGTTTTGTGGAGGGTTGGAAGCCTGAGGGTTCCTGGGGTGAGTGGAAGGGCAAGTCAGTGAGGGCAGAGGATGACTTAGCAGCAGGGAGGTTAGGGGGCAGGATTTTGTGGTGAATAATGCCGTTCTTAGGGGAAAGATGGCGCCCTGGGGGTTGGTAGTGATACAGCCGGCGGAGTGACCTCAGTTCTGTCCTGTTGACCAGGGGATTGGGGGTGGTTTGTGTCTCTGGAAACCCAAGAGAAAGTCTGATATTAGGTCTGATAGGGGTCCAGGTAATGAGCTGAATGACTGAGTCAAGATCCCCAAAGGAAGAGAGTAGCATAAAGGAGACCCCGAAGCTTATTGAGATGATCTCCATGAAGGCAATGTCTGTCCCTGGCTACCTCCCTGTGTGTTCTTGTGTCTCCATCTGTCTGGGTGTCTGTCACTGGGTGTCTGTTCTGTGTCTCTCCCTGGGTTTGTGTCTGGGTGTGCGTGTGTCTGTCTGTCTGTCACCGGGTATCTGTCTGTGTCTGTGTCTCTTGTCTGTATCTGTGTCTGCGTCTCTGTGTGTCCCTGTGTCACCGTCCTGCTCCTGTACACCTGCTGATCCCCCCCCCGAGGCTGGCACTTTTGCCGAGCCATGCTCACAGCACCCCAAGGGCGAGGTCCTGGTGCGTCCCGGCGCGTCATGGCCCTCCCTCTGCTCTTGCAGCGACGCTTTCCTGGAAGGTTACGTCCAGCAGTTCCTCTACACCTTCCGGTACTTTTGCACCCCAGAAGACTTCCTGCAGTTCCTCCTGGACAGAATCAACAGCACTTTGTCCCGGTAAGTCTGGAGCCCCTGCTGGGGCGGGCCCAGAAGAGACGGCCTTGGCCCACGGAGCCTGGCAGGCAGCCCGTGCCTTCTGGCCCAGACCTGGAGCAATGATTGCAGCCCAAGCTGGGGCTGGAGCCTTCCTTCCTTCTGACCTTGAATCCCCATGCCCGTCTGGCCCAGATCTGGGGTCCCAGTGGTTGGGAAGGCCTCTGGATGAGGGGCCCCTCGGACACAGGCCCCGGGCCCCCTGCAGCCCAAGACCCAAAGCGGCGGGCTCCCGCGCAGGTAACCCCGCCCTCCCTCTTCCTTCTGTCTGCAGAGCCAACCACGACCCCACCTCCACCTTCACCAAAATCTATAACCGCAGTTTCTGCATCCTCCAGGCCTGGATTGAAGACTGCTACACCATTGACTTTACCAGGAACTCTGGGCTCCTGGAGAAGCTGGAAGAGTTCATCTCTTCCAAGGTAACGCCTCAGTTACCAGCCCAAGAGCTGGCCAGGGAGCAGGTCGGGCGAGCCCGGGGGAAGGGGCAGGGCCGGCTCGGGCCGGGGCAGATCCCCCTGACCACGCGCTGGGCCCGGGCCAGGTCACTCCCCTGGATGGCTACGGGGAGCACCTGCGGTCCTTTCTTGAAGTAGCCACAGACGGGAAGTGTGAGGGCCCCTCCCGCCTCGGGGACTTGGAGGATGAGAAGGAGGCCGACGAGGACACGCGGTCCCTGAACGCGCTCTGCAAGAAGCTCTCGGAGGAGAACCTCTCTCGGAAGGTACGTTCTCTCTCCACGGAAATGCCCAACTGCCAGCACGGGCAGCATGGACCTGTGGAGCGGGCAGTGCCAGGGTGTCCCCGAGCAGAGAGCTGGGCAGGCGGGCCTTCGGATTCCCGAGAGCGCCTGATCCGGAGCCTCCTGCCCATCTTGTGGGGGGGGGGGGTGCCGGATCCGGTGTTTCCCACCCTCGTTGGCAGGGCTGGGCTGCCCGGGTGAGGGAACCCCCCAGTGCCTGTGTCTTGGCAGGGATTTAACTGGAAGCTCCCGCGGGGCAACGGCTTCATCCTGCCCCACCACAAAGAGCGGCCGTACACCATTGCCTCGGCCCTCCCCAAGCCCTGCTTCCTGGAGGAGTTCTGTGGGGCCTACGGCAAGGGCAGCGAGAAGGGGCCCTACTTCCTCACCGAGTACAGCACCCACCAGCTCTTCAGCCAGCTGACCCTCATGCAGCAGGTAAGGACCCCGGAAAGGGGGGAGACACGGGGCCCGGAGGCAGGCGGAGCCCTGGCACAGGAGGCACCGCTGCCCGGCTGCCCCCGCGGTGCCCTCGGGAGTCCCCGTGCTCCCCAGGACGGGCCCGGCCCGCAGAGCCACCGGTCACTGCGAGGGCCACAAAGGCCCGGCCGCCTTGCCGAGATGGATCCTCCCCCAGGGCTGCGATCACTGGGGAGCAGGGAACTTGGCAAGGCCTCCAAAGGGGGGCCCTGACCCCAAGGCGGGGCAAGCTGTGGCCTAAAGGTCGCGGCTCCCAGAGCGACCTCTACATCCCCAGCAAGGAAGGCCCTTATCTCCCCGGTTTTTTTTTCTTTCTTCTTTTCTTTTCTGCCACTAGAGGGCCCCCAAGCCAAAGACAGAGGGCTCAGGCTGGAGAGGCTGCCTCCTGGCCCCGGGCCTGGGGGGGATCCTCAAGCCAGAGGGAGCTAGTGGGGGAGAAGGGGGGGGGGGGGAGGGACGCTGCCTGGAAGACGGCGTTAGCAGGGGGTGACCCTGGGTCTCAGAGCCTGGCTCCACTGCTGGCCCTCTCCTCCTGGATCCCCTGCATGCGGCTCCTCCAGCCCCTCCCCAGCCCTGGCCGCCCCCCCCCCCCCCACTGTCTCCCAGCGGGTCCCTATCTGGCTTCCGGCCCCGGGAGCACGTTCTCCCGCCCTGCAGGAAGCAGCCACAAAGGCTTTGGTCACTGAGCCCCAGGGCCTGGCCCGGTACCTTGGAGAGCGCCCGCAGGCTGCCTTAGCAGGACAGGGCGGAGGCCGCCCACCAAGCACTGACTGTGACCCTTTTTCCAACAAGGAGATGTTCCAGAAGTGCCATCCCGTCCACTTCCTGAACTCGAGAGCCCTCGGGGTCCTGGACAAAAGCACAGCCATGCCCAAGTGAGTGTGTGCCCGCTGCCTGGCGCTGCGTGCCGGGGCCGATGCCCGGAGCCAGCCCTTCTGGGTCTCTCGGAGCCCCGCGCCACCCAGAGAGAAGCAGGAGACTTCCCACTGGCCTGGGCGTGGGCGCTGCCCAGGAGGGAATGGGGCAAACGGACGGGAGGGGGCTTGAGGCAGCTGGCAAGCTCCTGTGACCGCAAGGGCACCTCCCCAATGCTGGCACCCCGGTGCCACCTCATGCCCGCATTACCCGTTGCTGGGCCCGCGGCTCTCAGGCCCGAGTCCCCCTCTGATATCCCGAAGGCCCTCCTGTGGCGCGGGGGAGCACGCGCACGTGTGTGCGCTGGGGCGGAAGCAGGCGAGAGACGGCCGGGCCGGGCCCTGGGGAGGGCGGACTGGGCCCCCGCCGTCCCGTCCCTCTCACGAGGCCCCGCGTTTCCATGGCAGGTGCGCCTCCTC
Organism: Sminthopsis crassicaudata; assembly: GCF_048593235.1. Classification (NCBI taxonomy): domain Eukaryota; kingdom Metazoa; phylum Chordata; class Mammalia; order Dasyuromorphia; family Dasyuridae; genus Sminthopsis; species Sminthopsis crassicaudata. The sequence continues at coordinate 683,058,482 of NC_133618.1, forward strand.
AGAGCCCCTGTCCGCCAAGGTGGGCAGCCTGTTCCTGCCCGGTTACATCCAGGACAAGTACCTGCTGCAGCTCCTGAGGAACGCCGACAACGTCAGCACCTGGGTGGCCGCCGAGATCGTGACCAGTCACACTTCCAAGGTTGGCCGCTCCCCGGCCCCTCCCGGGGAGGACTGCTGCCGGCGCTTCCCATTCTGTGCTCCCTCCTGCCCATTCTGCAGAGGGGGAAGCTGAGCCCGGCAGTCCAGGTCACCCAGGCAGCCGGAGTCCGAAGTGGGGCTGGGGCCAAACCCTCTCCCAGCTGTGAGCCCGGAGGCCTTTCCCTGCTCACTCTCAGCTTTCCAGGAGTTAGAGGAGGGAGGCAGGGAGGGGCAGTGGGACGGCTGGGTCCGTGGTTAGGTGAATAGATGGATACACGGAGGGAGGGAGGGATGAACACAGGGACTGATGGGGGAAGGGACGGATAGTTGAGGGGACCCTGGGTAGTTACTGAAGCCACTTCCCAGTCCAAGAGGACTCTGGACGTCTTGCTCCCTTCAGTGTGGGATTTAGTCTTAACTGCAGCAAGAACACAGGAAGTCCCTGTCAGAGGAGCAGCCTTGGTAGTCCCTGAGGTCCCAGAGGCCGGAGAGAAGGCGGTCCTGGGCGGGGCCCACGAGCCACAATCTGCCCCGGTTCAGTCCTGGCCGGCCGGGCCGAGCTTTGGCTGGGCAGCCCGGAGGGGCCGGGGAGTCTGTCGGTCCGGGACCCAAGGACGGGGGTCCCGGGATCTCCGTCCGCCTCTCGGGCAGAGTCAGGGCTCAGACATCACAAGCGGGGTCCCAGGCTGCAGGCTTGGGGGGAGGCACACGCTGGGCTTCCCAGCCTCTGGGCCCGCGGGGGTCCTGGCCTTCCGCAGCAGCCCGGGGCCTCAGCTTTGTCGTCCCAGAACTGGGCACGGGTGGTTCAGGAGGCCTGGTGAGGCAATAGCTAATTTGCTAAAAGATCTCGGGGTCTGGATGGCCCACAAGCTCTCAAAAAAGGAACGGCCCGGGCGCTTCGGCAGGGCTGGCCTCGGGGTCCATCCTCGCCGGCCACACCCCAGGGGGCCAGGGGACCCCATGAATGGCCCAGCACGTGCTCATAAAATCGCCCTTGCCTGGGCCAGACCCCGAGAAAACGTCAGAACGCGAACAGTTCGCGGTTGATGAACGCGTCCCGGGAGCCCGGGCAGGGACCTTGCTGGTAAGGGGTCCCCGGGGCCCTGACCAGCCGGCAGTCCGGGCCGGGTCTCCGCGGGGGCAGCTTCCCGGAATGGGGTTCCGGGCCGTCCCCCGGGGGCTGGATGGCTGACGAGGGCGCGGCCCCTCCCCCCACAGTCACTGACTCGGAGGAACCCCCCTCCGGAGGGCCTACCCCACAGCACTGGGGGGCGGGGCGGGGGGCGGCTCTTCCTGCCTTGTGGCCTAAATCTGGCTATGAGTGACCCCCCCCCCCCCCCCCGCATGCGGCCGGGACCCGGAAGGGCGGCGCCTGGCGGAGCCGGCCGGTCCTGCCGGGCGGGAGACCCCGTGATGGCTCCAGAGCGCTCGGAGCCCCCCTGGACACTGATTAGCTGAGACCCTGGGCAGGCCCCCCCTCCCGTCGGCCTCAGTCTCCTCATCTGTAAAATGTGCTGGAGAAGGAAATGACCCCCCCTCTGCCAGGAAACCCCATCTGGGGCGCGGGAGCACTGGGGGTCTGGGAGCCAAAGGGGGCAGCAGCTCAGTCCCACAGCTTCTCTGCAGGAAAAGATGGGGGAGGGGGCTTGTCTTGGTGTCGGGTCCCCAGACCTGGCGGCCCGCGGGGGGTTGGGGGGCCGAGGGCGGGACAGGCCGGAATTGGGGGGAAGCCTGAGGCAGGCGGGACCCCCTCCCCCAGGAGAAGGGGGCGGGTCCAGGGATGCTGCAGGTGAGTTGGGGGAGGGGCGGAGGGGGCCCAGGAGCTTTCTTCGGGGCCTGGGGAGGGAGCCGCCGATGTGGCCCAGCCTGGGGGGGAGGGGCCTTGTCCGGGACCCCGCTGGAATCCCCCAAGGAGGCGCCGCCCGCACGCGGGGGGCGGGGGCTGGAGCCCGCCGGCTGTGAGTCTGGGGGCGCGGCTGCCCCCTGGTGTGCCCTGCAGGACACCGGGGCCCGGACCCGTTTGGGAAACCGAGGCTGGCGACTCCATAACGTCAGCTTGCCCCGCCCTTTTCAGCACCGACTCCTCGTGTGGTCCTCACTCCGGCCAGAGGGGGGCAGCAGAGCTCTCCGGAGGGAGCTCTCGGCGGTGGCCGCCGCAGCCTCCGCGCTGGGCGGGAGCCCCTCCCCCTCGCGCGGGGCCGGAGGCCGCCGCCTGGGCCCGCGTAGAGCCTCGGCGGGGGGGAGGGGGCGCGAGCCCGTATGTGTGTGTGTGTGGCGGGAGCTCCTTGTGTAGATGAGGGCACTGAGGCAGGCGGAGCGCAGGGACCCCCCCTCCCCCCGTTGTAATGGCGGCCGTTCTGTGATCAGTGAGGCTCGCCTTTAAAGGGCCTAGCACGCAGCCGGGGCTTAATAAATGCACGTTCTCTCCTCCCCTTTGTGCCCCCACCCCCTCCCTCCTCCCGGACGCCTTTGGGAGCTGAAGCCCCTGGGCTCAGGGTCTGGGGCTGCCTGCGCCAAGGGCTCGGAGGGGGGAGGGGGTGGCAGTGGCCAAGTCCTCCCTGCAGTGCTCCAAGCTTGGAAAGGCGCGGGAGTTCTCCAAGAGGACTCTGGGACAGGCGGGTGCCGGGAGGCCACGTAGGATTAGAACTCAGCTCTGCTCCTCGGCAGCGGCCGGAGGTGACGGGATCTGGGGGAATTGGAGGGAGGAAGGGGGGATTGTGCTGGACCCAAGGCCAGGATTGGGGGAGAGCCGCCCGCCGCACCGACAGGGCTGCCCTTCCCCCCAGGAAGGAGCGAGCTGGAGGCCGGGGGTGGCCCCGGGCCCACCCCTCTCCCACCCCTCTCCCCCCCCCACCGTTGTCTCGGGAGCACGCCGGGATTCGGCACCGAAAGCCCCTCCAGCCCTCCTGCCTTTCTCGGCCCTCTCCACCAGGCCCGCCGTGCTCCTCCCGCTGCCCCCCAGTCCTCCTCCTCCTCCTCAGGATGCTTTCCCCAAACGTGCCCCCCACGAATTTTCTCGTTGATTCTGTGCATAGTTTGTTTGCCCCTGGAAGTTCCCATTCTTCGCTGGCAGACTGGGGGCTCCTGCGGGCAGGATCTTGTTTTGTTTTCTTTGTGTCCCAGGTTTAAAGCGCAGGGCCCGGCACACAGTAGGTGCTTCATAAATGTGGCCCTGCGGCCCGGGGGTGTTGTGAGCAGATCCCTTCGGAGGGTCAGACTGGGAGGAGGGAGGTGGACGACCGGCAGTGGCTTGGGGGATGATGGGGAGGAGCCTGGAAAAGGAGGAGGGGCCAAAGGGCTCTGGGATCCAGCAGCTTCGGCCGTGGTTCAGTCACTCCAGTCGGGTCCTGGAGGCCCCCTGGGGGCGCTCGCAGCGGGGTTTGCCTTTCCTTCTCAGCCCATTTTACAGATGAGCGGAAGTGGCGGGAGGAGGCTCCCCCTCCTCCCTCTCCTCCCCCTCCTCCCCTGGAAAATGGGCCTCGGGAGCACCGAAGGGACAGCGGAGACTCTGGAAGAGTCAGTTTCGGGAGCTGCGGGGGGAGGGGAGGAGGCAGCTGGAGGCCCCAGCCCTCACCTCTTGTAAAATGGGCATGAATTCCAGGTGCCAGAAGGCTGGGGGGAGGGGGGAGCAGCGGGGGCGGGGCCTGGGGGTGCTGACCGCGTGCCCCGGGGCCCTTCCCGCTTCAGCTGCAGGTGAACCTCCTCTCCAAGTTCCTGCTGGTGGCCAAGGCCGCCTACGAGCAGAGGAACTTCTCCACGGCCATGCAGATCCTGGGGGGCCTGGAGCATCTGCTGGTGAGGCAGCTGCCGGTGCGTGAGCGGGGCCTCGAGCTGCTGGGAGGGCCCGCGGCTCCCGGGCCGGGACGCAGCTGAGAGGCTCCTATCTGTGTGTCTCGCAGGCCTGGAAGATCCTCCCTGCCAAGATCGCAGAAATCATGGAGGAACTCAAAGCCGTGGAGGTAGGGGACAGGAGGAAGGGCCCAAAGCCCTTGGTTAGGTGAGTGCCCCTGTCCCCCGGGCCGCAGGGGGACCCAGAAAGCCCTTCTCCTCCAGGTGTTCCTCAAGAGCGACAGCGTGTGCCTGATGGAAGGACGCAGGTTCCGCACCCAGCCCACCATCCCCTCGGCCCACCTGCTGGCCATGCACATCCAGCAGCTGGAGACCGGGGGCTTCACCATGACCAACGGGGCCCACAAGTGGAGCAAGCTCAGGTGCCCGGGGCCCTCAGGGCGGGGCAGGGGCCAGGCTGGATGGGGGAGCGAGTGGGGCTTGGTTACCTGAGGGAGTGGGGCTGGGGGGGGCAGCTTGATTTCCTGAGGGAGCGGGGCCCAGGCTGGACCGGGAAGGAGTCTGCGGCTGATGCTCAGCCCGGAGGGCATCCCTTCCCCTCGGCCCTGGCCCAGCTCGGTTCTCCCCCCCAAGGAACATCGCCAAGGTGGTGAGCCAGGTGCACGCGTTCCAAGAGAACCCGTACCCGTTTGCGGCGGACCACAAGCTGCAGTCGTACCTCAGGCAGAGGATCGCCCGCTTCAGCGGGGCCGACATCTCCCTGCTGGCCGCCGACAGCCGGGCCAACTTCCACCAGGTCCCTGGAGAAAAGCATTCCCGCAAGATCCAGGACACGCTGCGCCGCATGAAGGCCACATTTCAGTAGCCGCGGCTCGGCTGGCCCTGCTGGACGTCGGGCTGGGGGGGGGCAGGAAGGACTGTCCTGGTCGCCCATCTTCCCCGCCCCTGAGCAGTCCGGCCCCTTCCTCAAGCCCTTCCTCCGTCCCCAACCAGACCACAGGGGGTGCAAATGACCTAAAGTAGAGCCAAAGGGTGGAGGGCACTGCCCAGGACAGCGAGGCCATTGTTACCCTGATCAGGCCTCTGGCAGCTAGGCGGGGCAGTGGGCAGGGTGTGGCCTCAGACGCCAGCTGGGTAAGCCTGGACCAGTCACCTCTCCCTGCTTGCCTCAGTTTCCTCATCTGTAAAATAGGCTGGAGAAGATGATGGCCAGTCACTCCAGTTTCCTTGACTTGGTCCCGACTCTGCTGCCATCCACTGGGCCTTTTTGGCCCTGGCTCATCCTGGGTTCTTACTTCTCTCCAGGCAAAAGATCCTCTGGCCACTGGCTATGGGCTTGTGGGGATAACAGGGTCCCGCTTCTGCCCCCCAGGCTGCCAGACCCTGAGCCCTCTCTCCCTCCCTCCGCTCCCGGCGCCTCCCCAGGGAAGCTCAGAGAGCCCCAGGCAGAGTGGGGAGGGCTAAGCTCATTGTCCCAGGCCTGCTGGAAATGCAAGTGGAATTCTCCTGGGAACCAGGAAACCTCCTGCGCCCCCCCCCCCCCAGTCCAAGCACAGTGAGATGGAGCTCCAGCCCGGACCCCCGAACCTAAAGGGGTGTGTGGCCTGGGCCTGCGCCTCCCAAATCAGCTCTGCCCTGGGCCCGCTGCGCCCCGGGCCTGGATTCTGAGCAGCACCCCTTGCTCCTGAGCTCAGGGGAGGGGGGGAGGGAGGGGGAAAAGGGGAAGGAGGGAGGAGGGAGGGACTCCCATCGTCCATGTGCACATGGGCTCTGGGCTGAGGCTTTGGCCAAAGATCTTCATCCTTTCCTGACAAGGAACTGGGATTCTGGGTTCTTCCTGGAGCTTCTCTGGCTGTTGATTCCCTCTGGTGGGAAACTGGGCACTTCCCGCCCTCCCCCAGTGATAGGGCAGGGAGCGCCTAGCCGCCCATTTCTGGAAGAGAAGGTGCCCACTGTGGGCAGTGAAAGGCCCCATCCGTGGGGTATGCAGGGGGGTTCAGCAGCCCAGCTGAGGACCAGGCCCCCAAAAGGGGCAACAGCTTGCATGGGTACCTTTGCTGCTACACAGACACAGACACACACACACACCCGCTGGCCCCAGGGGAGAGCTTGAAGGATGAGGCTCCAGAGCCCCCCTTGTTCAGGGCCACCTCCAGTGCTCAGGCCCACCTAGCCACTTCCTGGCCGCCCGTGACTGACTAGCAGGAGAAGCTGCCCAGGTTTAGGCTCTGCCGCTGCTCCTTCTCCAGCAGTACCTGCCCCGGTAACCCCGGGAGCCCCAGCCTCGCCCCCCTCCAGGGACTTTCCAAAATGGCGCTCTGCTTTGGCTCCGTGCATGCCCCTGGCCCTGCTGCTGCTTAGGGCAAAGACCAGCTCCTGGTCCTCCAAGACAAGCCGATGACCCCCAGGCTTCCTCCAGCCCCCTCTGCGCTGAAGGGAATACCTCCTCCTCCTGTAAAACTTACCTCATCCCATGAGCCTAGTGCTCTCAGTCAGGGTCCCAGGGCTGTCAGGAGGGGGCCGCTCACCACCCTGGGGCTTGGGTCCCTCACCTGGAGAGGGGCCATCATCTTCTTCCCCTTAGCTTGGGAGATTGGCTTTCGGGATTCAGTGGGTCCGTCCATAGCCTGCTTTGGGGATGGGATGGATGTGGGTGGCAGGGCAGGCCAGGGGGGAGCAGGCCCTGGGGCCTCCCAGCTGGCCCGACTTCCCTCCCCTAGGAAGACAGCCTCATGTGCTTTGGACCCAAAGGACAGAAGAACGCCCGAAATGGAATGGTCTTGTCCCCACTAAGCTGGGTGGGGCCCCGGGATAAAGCCCCCAGAAGCACCATAAGCCAGCACCCGGTGCCCCATGTGTCCAGCCCCCTCTGCCGGGGTCTCTGGCCCCCTCTGCCAAGGTCTCCAGCAGTCCCAGGCTTCCTTCGTCTGCTCCATAAATTTGAAGGGTTCCACCGAGTCTGGGGTGTTGGGTCTGTCCCTCTACGTGTCCCCAGGAGTCAGGGAGGGGCCTCCGAGCCCGCCCGGCCCACCAGCGGAGCCCCCCCTGCCCACATTGGCATGGCTGCCGCCCAAGCCCATTCACTGCCCTCGCCCGCATGTGTGCGCACAACCCAAGAGGAGCTTCCCCTTCCAGCGGATGGATGAGCAAGGCAGCCTCGACCCGGGGCCCTCGGCCTTTACCCGGACCAGGCCTGAGCCTGGACCGGAGCGGGCGGGCGGGCAGCGCAGACACTCAGTGATGGCCTTGCCTCTCGGGGAAGCGAAGGCGCCGTTCACCCCAGCACTGCTGTCTGCATGTCTTCCCTGACGCCCCGATTTCTAAATAAAATCATTTGTACCCAGACCTGGCTCTTCCTCCGGTGAGGGCCTGCCCTTGGCAAGCCGGCCCAGTCCCCAGTCCGTGCTCCTTGCCGGTCCCCAGTCCGTGCTCCTTGCGGGTCCCCAGTCCGTGCTCCTTGCCGGTCCCCAGTCCGTGCTCCTTGCCGGTCCCCAGTCCGTGCTCCTTGCGGGTCCCCAGTCCGTGCTCCTTGCGGGTCCCCAGTCCGTGCTCCTTGCCGGTCCCCAGTCCGTGCTCCTTGCGGGTCCCCAGTCCGTGCTCCTTGCGGGTCCCCAGTCCGTGCTCCTTGCGGGTCCCCAGTCCGTGCTCCTTGCCGGTCCCCAGTCCGTGCTCCTTGCCAAGGCTGGCCCCGAGCCGCTAGAATGCCCAGGCCCCACTGGGAGGCAGGGGCCGGTGAGATTACCGGGGCCCAAGGCAGCCCCACATCCTGGCTAGAACACCGGCAGGGGCCTCCAGCACCTTGCACACACCCTAGAAATCACTGTAACCACCCTGGGCCTCAGTTTCCTCTTCTGCAAAATGTTTCATAAGTACCTGGGCCCATTATCCCATAGGCAGCGGTACCTCGTGACTGTAGGAATGCCCTGAAGGTTTGGGACAATCTTTGCAGAGGAATAAAGGAAGGGGAGGCGAAATGAAGGGCGTGGGGGGAAGGTCAGAGGTCTTAGTCCCTCCCTCAAAACTAAGGACGAGAGACCTGGAATCATCTAGCTAGGGAAGGACTGAATTAGAAATGTCCCATATCTTCAGGGAGGTCTGCAGCCCGGGCACCCGCTGCCCGCCCCCTGCAGATTCGGGCGCTGCCCCCACTGGGCCCTCTGACTCCACTTCCTGCCCAGCCCCACCCCCACCCCCCAATGCTGCTCAGGCAAGAGCATCCCAGACCGGCCTCCCATGGGGGGACGCGTGGCCCCAGTTCCGAGATTCCCATCCCGCAGCCGCTGTCTCCTGGGGCTCAGTCTGAAAGTCAGGAGGGGGTGGAGCCCGGGCTCTAAGCCTTGGTGCTGCCCGCCGGGACACTGGCCCCAAAGGCCCACAACACACCTGGGAGGTAGCCCGAGGGCAGCTGGGGGGAGGGGAGCAGCCTTCCAGCCTGGACTCGGCCTGCCGCTGTGACCTGTGGGGCTGAAAGGGCGAGGACCTTTGGGGGGGCCCAGTGTTGAGGAGAAAGGGAACCGCTTTGGGGTTTGGAGAGAGGGAAGGAGGAGGGCTGCCTGGCAACCTGGGGCTTGGCGCCCTCCCACAGTGCCAGGCAAGTCTTTGGGTGCGATGGGCATGCCCAGGATGAAATGCCATGTGCTGGGACATCCCTCCACGGAAGAGGTGGCAATGGGCCTAGGGCCCGGATTGGGAACAAGTGGGGGGCAGCCCGTGGGCCTGTGTGCCAAGTGGAGAATAGACTGGTCACAGCCCGGGAGCCGACTCCACAGCTCTCCAATGCTAAATGCCCTGCTTTCTGGGGAGGGAGGCCGTGCCGGCCCTCGGAGGTCTCTGCGGGCAGCTGCCGGCCCGTGCCGGCCCTCGGAGGTCTCTGCGGGCAGCTGCCGGCCCGTGCCGGCCCTCAGAGGTCTCTGCGGGCAGCTGCCGGCCCGAGCCGGCCCTCGGAGGTCTCTGCGGGCAGCTGCCGGCCCGTGCCGGCCCTCGGAGGTCTCTGCGGGCAGCTGCCGGCCCGTGCCGGCCCTCGGAGGTCTCTGCGGGCAGCTGATGGCACTCTGACCCCGCCAGGGGCACTGGATTTGGGTCCCCAGCCGGCTATGATCCCAGCTAGCTCGCCTGCTCTCCACAAGCCCGCCCTCAGCCCTGAGCCCAACTCCAAGGGGTCTCCCCCTGCAAAAGGGGGATTGGCTCCTACTCTCGGACCCAAGGGGTTTGGGGATGGGTAGCATGTATGTTATGGGGAAGGGACAGCCTCGCTTTCATGGGGGGGGGGGCGGCAGAGAAATGCTTTTAGCTGGGACTGAACCCTGCGTCTGCAGGGAAAAGCTGTAGCCCCCTGGGAATATGGCTTCTGCCCATCCCCCCCTCTCTCGTTCCCTCCCCTCCTCTCAATTCCTCCCTCCCCCTCCCTCCTCCTCCGCAGACTGAGAGGCTGACAATGGAGAGCGAGACATTTCAGGGTGCACAAAGAGCTCTCTTCCCTTCCGGGGGCTGGGGCGGAGAGAGAGCAGCTCGCTCCCTCCAACAGCAGGGGTCCCCCCGGGTTCGGGGCTGAGCGCTCCGCTCTTCTCCCCTGCACAATGACCTCATCGGTTCCCTCGGATTTAATGACCATCTCTATGGCGACGGTCCATGCACGCGTCGGGCTCCAGCCTCCAGGCTGACCTCCACACTCCCATCTCCAACAGGCTCGATTCAACGTGTTCTAACCAAGTCATTCTCTGCGGGGAGCCTCCCCTCCCCCAGCCCCACAGGCTCCCCCCCCCTCGGGAGCCACCCCATGTCTCTCCCCCCAGATCCCCGCTGTTGCCGGGGCCAGACTGGCCCGCCCCGCCCCTGGCACTACGCCCCCGGGCCAGACCTTTTGTCACCTTCCACCTGGACCACTGCAGCAGCTGCTGGGATTCTCTCCCCACCCATCCCCCATTCAGTAATCTTTCTAAAGCCCCCTACTCAACCACCTCGGGGGCTCCCTTTCCCACCCCAGCCTGGGCTGCACCTGCTGCTTTCCCAGCTTCCCTTTAAGTCCCAGCCAAAAGCCCAGAGAGCCTTCCCCAAGCCCCCCTCCCCCCCAGGGCCTGCCCTCACTCTTTCCCATCTCTCCTGCAGGAAGCTTGTTGGGATGCATCCGTTTGCATGTTTTCTTCCCCCAGACTGGGAACTCTAGGGCAGACACTGTATGCAGTGCCTGACACACAGTAGGCATTTAATAAATGCTCATTTATTAAACATTTATGAATCAACAGGCTGGTTCCTTCACGGCTGGAGTCCAGAGATGTAGCTCTAGCTTCTCCTTCACAACTCCTTTCTTTTTAAGTGAAGGGATTGAAGACCAACAGGGTGAGCTCCAGAAGGTCAGGCAGCACCCTAACACCTGGGGTCTGCGGGGCTGACCTTGGGGCTGAGAAGTGAGGGCTCACCAGTTGTGAGCTGGGTGGGACCAATGCCCTACCCCTCCAGGGTCAGCCCCTCTCCCGCCCAGAGACCAAGGGGTGGGGGCAGGGCCAGGAGGGGGTCCCAGAGACATCCGGGAAGCCTGCTGGGAGCCGCTGCTGGTGGGAGCCGCTGCTGATGGGAGCCGATACTAAGCAGCGGGAACAGAACAAAGAAGAGTTGATTATAAAAAAAAAAAGAACCAAGGAGAAAGCAACAAGACTCTGGTCTGGGCAGTGACCGGCCAAGGTCCAGCTTCTGTCCTTGAGCTTTCCCCCACTGAGTTTACTGCCATTCATACCCTCAAGGACCCTCCTTGGTTCTCTGCGTGACCACTGGTCTCAGACTCTTCTGCGAGATCTCTCCCCTTAACAAGAGACAGAGACCCCCACGACCCCGTCCTGGGCCCCCTCAGTTCATGGACTCGATGACCACCTCGCCACAGGTGACTGCCACATCCTCATGTCCAGCAGTGATCTCTGTCCAGATCCCTGCTCTCCCACTGCCCAAGAGCTCCACTTGGGGGAGGGGATCCTTTTATTCCCCTATAGCTTGCGTGTACAGAGTGGTTGACTTGTTTCTTCCCCAGAAAAGGGGGCATTCTTAGAGCTCTTGGCCCGGTATATAGTAGGCATTTAATACCGGCTTATGGACTGGTTCCAAGGCTGCAGAGCCCTTGACCTTAACCCTAAGACCCATCCCCAAGCCCCTGCCACCAAGTCCCGCCAAAGCGCAGCTTCCAGGCCAAAGCGCTCCGGTCATTTGCCCCCTAAAGCAGCCTGGAAGAGTCTCCAGGTCCTCAGAGTTGGACAAAGAAAGGCAAAGGTGCGACGGGGAGAGGGGGCGGCCCGGGGACCGCGCCCTCCTCAGCGCAGCTTTCCCCGCCGGAGCGGGCAGAGCCCCGGCTTTTGCCTTGGGAGTTTGAGTTTTCACTTTAATCTCGGGGCAATTGACCATTTCATGGGATCCATTTTTATGGCCTTTCCATTAGCAAAGACTCATAAAGCGCATTTCTATTCAAACAGAAAGCGCGGAGCCGCCGAGAGCCGGAGCTCGGGAGGAAGGCGGAGAAACGCCTAATGGCTTCTCACAAAGAGCCTTTGTCCTTCCCTTTCTCCGGCCCGGAGGCCCGCGTTCCGCTTCGGAGCCGGGGCCCACCCCACGCCATGCGCATGCTCCGGCCCACCAGCCCCGCCAGGAGCCGGGGGAGCGGGAGGGGCTTTGTTCCCCGCGTTCGCTTCCGAGCCTCGCCTCTAGAGGCCCCCGAGCACCCAGCTCAGGCCGCCTCGGGCCCCCCTGCTTGTCTCTCTCAGCTAATAACAATGGCCGGCATTCGTGGCCGGATCATCCCTCATCTGTCACGCGGGGATGCGGATAGTATGCGCATCCCTATTTCGCATAAAAAGAAACTGAGGCACGGGTCACCCAGCTAGCCTCAGGTCCGTCCGCTACTCCGCGGTTAAGTGTTCGAATCCCAGCTCTTGTCCGCTCTCGCCCCGTTCTGTCCTCTGAGCTTCCCCTCAGCGGCTGGCTGGCAGAGTGGAGGCTGTCCGGAGTGGAGGCTCCCGGGCTTCTCCACCTGCAGCCCGCAGGCCCGCTCCCGGGCCGAGCTTTTTACACCTGGGGCACTCGAAAGTTGCACCGCCTCCAGCTCAGCCTCCAGGGAAATGCTTTCCATTGGGTCGTTGGCACAGCGTCTGCCGCTTTAGAGAAGCCGGGGTTGAGGTTCGCCTTTGTGTGTGTAGTAGGGTAGCTAGCACATAGTAGGCACTTAATGTTTCCAATCCACTTTACACCTCGGATCTCAAGTGACTCGAAGGACCCTTTGAAATAGGAGAATAAGCCGCCTCCTCCTTACCGTTAGAATTACTCAACCGTGCTGGAAGATGCCCATTTCCTGGAGGAGAACGCGGCGCGGGAACCAGCCCCGCCTCTCTCAGGACTGGGGGCTGCGCATTCATTACTCCCCCTCCCATTTCTTGCCCGTCCCTGCCCCGTCCACTCTGGCCAGGGCCCAGTCCTAGCCCCCCTCCCCCGCAGTGTCTCCCTGCCCCACTGAGGTGTCTCTCTGCCCGTTTGTGGCACGACCACCTTTCCCAGGCTCTCCAGGGGCTGCTAAGTCAGTCTCCGCGGGCCGGGCCGGGCCCCGCAACCCGGACAGACGAGGTGGCTTAACCGGCGCCCGGGCAGCTGCGGAGCCGCAGAGCCCTGCCCAAACGGCACAAGGCGCCCCCAGAGAGAGGCCGCGCCCGGCCCCGTCCCCACTCGCGGGCGGTGGTCCGAGTCCGCCCCCCCCCGGCCGGGGAAGGGGGGAGGGGGCGCTCCAACGGCCCCTCGCTCCCCTGCGGTCCCGGGCACCGCAGCATCCCTCCCACAGCTGCGTTGCCTTGGCAACCGTGTGGCGCAGGATGCACGCCCCTCCTCACTGCGGCTTTTCGCTCAGCCGCCGGCTCTCTGACGCAGCCCCTCCCGCCCCGAGCCCCCGGGAGCGGGAGCCGCGGTGTGCGTGCCCGCCCAGCCCGGCTCCCCATTAAAGCGCGGCCCCGGAGGGCAGCCGCGAGGAGAGGCTCGGAAAGGGGGGCCGGCCCCTCCCCACTCCCCGCGCCTCGGAGCCCGCCTGGTTCGGGCTTTTCTGTCACAAACCTTCAGGGCCCGGGCCCCATCTTCCCCCCCCAGCAGGCGGGGCGGGAGACATACAAATGGGTTGGCTATGACGGGCCTGCGGGGACGGGGAGCTGGGGTGCCCCACCCGCCGGGGCGCTGCCTTTCCCCCCCAGATCGCCCAGCCTCGTCCGTCTCGGTAACCCACAGTAACTACTTGCGGGAGGGGGAGCCGCGCGGCGGCCAAGTGGCCTCTCAGAAGGCGCTGCTTCCGCCCCTTCCCTCCTCCCGAAGCCGCCGGCCCTGAGCGCTCGGGCCCCGCGCCCCGCGCCATACCCGGGGCTGCCAGGGCCCCGGCGGTTCCTTCCCACTAGCTGTCCTCCTCCTCCCAGAGCTTTCTGGCCAAGGGGCCCCTTGACCCCTCATCACTCCTTCGCCCACCCTCAGCACCGGAATTCTAGGAGCGGGAAAGGGCCCCAGCTCAATATCTCTTTTATGGAGGGGAAACTGAGGCCCAGAGAGATCAGGGGGCTGGCCGCACCGGCAGGAAGTGGGTGGGACTGATCCCAGGTCTTCTCGCTCCCCACCCCAGGGCTCCCTGGTTCAGAAGGACCTAGGATTTGGGGCAAACAGGCCTCCCCGGCCTCTCCTCCGCCCGGCCTCCCTCCCCCCAACTTCCCTTCCAAGGGCTCCACATTTTGGATTAGGGATGCTAAAACCAGGCCCTGGCCGGCCAGCCTTTGATCTCCGGCCAGAGGAGGGGAGGGGCCGAAAGGAAGTTGTTTGTTCCTGGGATTTGATGGGGGGGCGGGGGAGCCCATCCAGAAAGCAGGCGCCAGCACCCCAGGGGAGCCCGGTGGCTTCTGACGGACCGTCTGGGGGAGATAGGGCGGCCAGCCCGGGCCTTGGGCTCTGGCTCCGGGGCCCGATCCCACGCCCGCTTCCATGCCATTACCTGGCCCCCGTACCTTCTCTTGGGGGGGAGGGGTGCACCCGACTAACAGCAGCCTCCCCTTCCGCAGGCTGACCGCCACCCGGCTTTGCAGCCCTCCGGCCCCCAGCGGGAGAGCCAGGGTGGCCCAGGGCAGTTTGACTTCCCGGACCCACGAGGGACCCGCCAAGTCCTGGAGAGGCGATGCTGCCGCACCTGCTAACGGCCGGCGCCGGGCCAGGTGCCTTGGTGGTCGCCTCTCGGTGGAAACTGAGGCAACCAGGAGGACGCGTCAGGCTGGGTTTGAACTCCTCCCCAGTCCAGGCCTGGCGGCCGGCTGCCCAGAGGCTTCGCACATTCTGTCTCCTGGGATCCTCACCCTTCCGGGAGATGCGGCGGGCCTCCCTTCCTAGCAGAGGAGCCAGAAGGCGGGGAAGTGACTGGCCCAGAGCCACGCAGCTGGGGCTGCCTCTGAACTCGGGTCCGCACCGTGCCTTCTACAGGCAGGCGCTTAGCTCCGGGCAGCACCGGCCCGACAGCCCGGAGCGGGGGGCGTCTCGCCTCCCCGGGCGCCTCTAGGACCAAACCTTGGGAAGCTGCTCTCTGAAGGGGGGGGGGGCTCTTCGGAATCACTTCCCACTCCCGGAGGGAGCCACCGCCTCCGCCTCCCCCGCAGACCCTGCCCCTCCTCCCCGCGCGACGTTAGGAGACCGCGGCCCCCAGACCAGCCCCACCCCAGCCTCGGGGAGAGATAGCTGGGCCTCCCCCTCCACTAAAACAATTAGGCCGCGCAATCCCATTAGTCTGGCCCGCTAACAATGGGCTCATTCCTTTCCAGCCCAGATTCCAAGGCTGATCCTCCAGCCCTCGCCCCTGGGGCCAGGAATCCTGAGAAGTGCCTCCCCTGGAAATCCACAATCAGCGGAGGCCGGCCTCGATGCCCCCGAGAAGGCCAAGCCCCCCTTCTCCCCTCTGGGCCAGCACACGAAAGGGCCTAAAGATGTCCCTCCCTGTCACCCAGCTGCCCCCCCCCAAGAAAAGCGCTCGGGAGCCCCGCTCCCTCCTTGGGCTCCCTCCTCGGCCTCCCGGAGGTCTGGGCAGGAGGCCGCAGCCCACCGCCCTGGGCGCGGGCACAGCACTGCCGCGGGGAGAGGGGGGCGCCGGCCGTGGGACCCTGACGGCCACGTCCCTCCTCCCCGGCCAGGCTTTCCCAGCTGGGGGAAAGTGCGCGGAAGCAGACGCCGGCCGAGGCCGGGATCTGAGGCGGGGGCTTCCCGGGCCCCTCGGAGCGCAAACTAACAATTCAATCGCTTTATCTCCCGGAGATAATGTATGCAAATGTTTGCAAAATTGCAACCAGAGGCTGGGATTATTCGGAGCTGCTCCGGGCCTCGGCGGGGGGAGGGGAGAGCGTTCCGGCCTCAGACAATTAGGTAGTAAGTGGCTTTTTTTCTGCCCCACCCACTCCGAGGTCCAAGCGGCGGGCCCTGGGAAAAGCCCGGGGAGGCCGGGCCGCGGGAGCCGCGGCCCGCGCTCTCTTCCCGGCGATCGCCCTCCCAGTGTGCGGCTGCCAGTCGCCCGCTGAATTTGAACGGGAGACTCCAGAGCGGGGACTCCCCGGGAGCCCTGCGGGCGGCGGCGGGGACGGTGGGACGGCTCGGTGACCCGGGAAGGCCGCTCTCCCGGGATAAAGGCCCTCCCTTAGGGTGTAATTAGGGCAATTACAAGCCACACACCCAGTCCCGGGCCGGAGAAAACCCAGCTTGACACATCTGTAGGCCTCCGGGGCCTCCCACAGACTCCCCCACTCTACTCTCTGGGTGACAGTTTCCAAAATCACGGCGCGAAAGCACATCAGCCCTTGAGACTGTGACGGCTCCCGAAGCCCCACGGCGCGCAGCTACCCCAATCCTCCCGGGGCCTGCCTCCCTCTTCACAAGATCACAGACCAGAGCCGGGTTTGGGGAGGATCTTTCCCCTCTCGGGAGGAGGGACCTGAGGCACCTCTGGGAGAAGAAATGACGTGGCATGAAGAGGCAGGCCTGGTCCGAGTTCCATGGTCTGCTCCTAAGCCCTCGGCTCTTTCCACTAAGTCTCCGTATTTTTCATTTCAACTTCTGGTATTCATTTTTAATTTTTTTTTGCCATTATTTTTGTTTCATTTTGTTTCACTCTACTCCTTGCAGTATTCCTCCCCTCCTTTACATACATACTTGCGGAGAAATCAGCGAACATGGAGCACCTACTCTGTGCTAAGAGGTGGGGCGTACTACGTGTCGGGCACTGTGCTGAGAGGTGGGGATACAAAGAAAGGTCCAAGACAGTCCCTGTCCTCAAGGAGCTCTGTGCTCTATGAGGGAAACAAGCGGACGTATGCAGACAAGCTTTATACAGAAGAAATGAGAAAGAAGCAAGCTGGGAGAGACTTCCTGTAGAAGGTGGGATTTCAGTTGGGCCTTGAAATAAGAAAAGCCCAGACTCCAAGATGAATTGGGAGAGCAGCCTGAAAAATATGCCCAGAGCTAAGAGAGGGAAATCGTGCCCCAGTCAAGGAGGCTGTGCTCCTGCCGCGCAATTTAGGTGAGGGGGACCCCAGAAAGGTAGGAGGGGCAGCTCATGAAAGGCTTTCGATGACAAACAAGAGTTTATTTTTGATCCTGGAGGTGCTGAGGAGCCAGCGACTAGTCAGAGCTGTGAAGTAGGAAGATCACTTTCACAGATAAGAGAAGGATGGACTGCAGTGGGGAAAGCTGGCAGGCAGACCAAAGCTATTGCAGCCATAGGGGTGAGGTGCTGGGGGCGGGGTCAGAAGAGAGAAGGGGGCATATGTGAGATGTGACAAAAACAAAACCGGCAAGCCTCGGCAACAGATTGGATGCAGGGGGTGAGAGAATGAGGAGCTGAAAGTGACACCTGAGCTAGGAGCTTGGGACCTACAAGGAGGTGGCAATCCGGAGTTTGGGATCTGGAAGGGGGAAAGAAAAGCAGTTCAGTTTGGGATTTCTACAGGATATAGATCATGGAGAGGAGTTAGAGATGGAGACTGCAGCTCAGCAGAGAGGTTAGGGATGGATAAATAGATAGGAGAATTATCAGCCTAGAAATAATACTTGGAAGCTAATGAGACCACCAGGGAAAGTAGAGAGGTAGCAGATTTAGATTCTTTCTCCTCTCCTCTGTGTGTGTGTGTGTGTGTATGTGTATGTGTGTGTGTCCATGTGTATGTGTGTGTCCATGTGTATGTGTGTGTCCACGTGTGTGTGTGTCCACGTGTATGTGTGTGTCCATGTGTATGTGTGTGTGTCCATGTGTATGTGTGTGTGTCCATGTGTATGTGTGTGTGTGTCCATGTGTATGTGTGTGTGTGTCCATGTGTATGTGTGTGTGTCCACTGGAGAAGGAAATGGCAAACGACTAGAAAATCCTATGGCCAGCATAGTCCACTGTGTAAAGTCTCTTTGCATGTGTCTGTATATATAAGCACACTGCTAGGGGAGAGTATGAACGTCAGCTACAGAAGGACGCATGGAAGTAGCCTTTCCGCCCTTCATCATCTGGGCTGGACTCTGACTCCCCTAGAAGCCTCAAAACCCATTTGAAAAGCAGATCAGCGCCCGGTTATCCCGCATTAGAGGCAGGCTCTTTGCCCAAACGGTGGGATACAGTTTCTTGGGAGAATGGCCCGACTAAAGAAGCGGGGTTTCCTGGGCAGGTTCCACCACTACTCCTTCCAGCGCTGGCCGAGTATCTGGGACCAAGGAGGCCCTTAGCAAATGCTTCTGACTATGTGTTTGCTGAGCCCGAGAGAGGCCTCCAGCCCATGGACTAAGGGAGGGGGGCGTGAGGAGCCATTTTCTCGGCATCCTCTTGGGGCCCACGGTGTGGGGGTGGGGTGGAGGAGCAGAAGTCCTCAGGAGTTCGGAGGGGGGTATGCAGAAGAAAAAAAAGAGGATGTAACTACTGGGATGTAACATCCCCGAGAAGGAACTCAGACATCTAGGAGCCAGCCGAAGTGCGAAGGGCCCCCGGGGTGGGGCTGAATGGAGGACAATTAGGTGGTACTTATCGGAGCCTTTGAGGTTTGTTTATGCAAGCCAGATTGGGGGGTGGACCCTGGACCTGCCGCAGCTTATTTAAGTCTCACCTCGGCGCTCCCGCGCGTCCCTCTCAGTTCCCAACTTCCTCAGCATGACCAAGGCCCCGTTCTCCGTGGAATGGCTATCCCAGAGCAGCCAGAAATCTTCGCACCTCCACCGCGGGGACTCCGGGGCTGGCGCTGGACGCGAAGGCCGAGGCCCCCGGGGCCTTGAGGGAGTTACAATTTTTCCGGGGTCCCCCGACATCTCGGAGTCGCCCTCTACAAGTGCCGGGCCCCCAGACCTACCAGCCGCCACGGCCACCGCTGGAGGCCCTTCCACGTTCAGTAAGTGCTTTCTCCGCGGGTGGGGAGCTCTGTGGCCGAGGCGGGAGGAAGTCTTGACCACCGAGTGCCAGAGTGTAGGGAGAGACCAAAGAGAAGGGGGGGGTGGCGGGGGGAGGGGGGCGCTTTCGGTTTAGAACTGAAGAGACGGTAGCGGGCCGGACTGGACAAGGCACACCCCCAAAACGGGGGGAAGTCCCCTTTTGTACATAAGCCGGGAGCTGGCGGGTCTACGGGAGGCCTAGTCCGGCGACGGGGGCCCGGGCCTCTATTCGGTTCCGCCCCCCACCCCTCGGGCGCACGTGTGGGGCTAGTAAGGGAGGACTTCGCCTTCCGGCCTCCCCATGGCCCCTCCCTCCGGGAGCGAGGGAGATTCGTGCTCCTCCTTCAGGTGAACCTGAGGGAGGGTGTGGCGGTGGGTCCGGGTGGGAAGGCCCGGCTCTCCAAAGAGCCTCCTCCCTCCCAAGAATCCAGGTCTCTGGGTGAGGAGGCTTCTCCCGAGGTCAGCAGCGGCCACTGCGGGCTGGCCGAGGGCCCGGGCCCGGACCCTCCCGGCCGGGGCGCCCGCCGCCTCCGAACGGCTTTCACCACCAAGCAGATCAGCACTCTGGAGAGCTCCTTCAAGCGCCACCACTACCTGGGCGCCGCGGAGAGGCGGAAGCTGGCGGGCAAGATGCAGCTGTCGGAAGTTCAGGTACCAGGCACTCGGGGGGCTCCCCACCCCACCCCCACTCGGGCTCGCGCGCTGGCCCCCGGCCTGCAGCGACGCTCAGGCTCGGCTTGTTGGGCTCCTGCAGATAAAAACCTGGTTCCAGAATCGCCGCATGAAGCTGAAACGCCAGTTGCAGGACTTGAGGCCGCCCGACCCTCCTCCAGGCTTCCCCCTGCACTTTTACAGCCCCCTGCTCCTGCGCCCAGCCCCGGTGCCGCCGCCGGGCCTGCCGTACGTGTACCCCGCTTCGCCGCAGCTCCGCGTCCCCGACCTGGTCCAGGAGCCTTTTGCCGCTGCCCTGGCCCTCCCGCCTCTGCCCCCTCTCCCCTTACCCCCCGGCTCCCGCAAAGCTGCCCCTCCGGCCATCCCGTCGGTGCTGGCCTGCCTGCTGAGCGGCTGCCCAGACCAGGCCTCCTTCCTGAGGGCCATGTGACTTTGGAGGCCTATGATCCCCCCGGGGGCGACTGCCACGGAGACAGAACGAGGGAGCGGGAGACCGAGCCCTCCGGGGCGCAGGCTATTTGGGAAGACCAGGAAATAACGCTCTGCTCTTGTCTTCGGCCCCACGGAAGAACTCCGCGCGCGAACTTGTACATAGCTGCAAATTTTTTGAAGTATATTATGTGCAGAGAATTATTTATGGACATATTAAATAATTATATTTCTAACATGTCTTACGTGTGTTTAATCTGGGAGAAGCTCTGCAAGAAAAACCAGTCTCCTCCTGATTTGACCTTCCCAGCTCAAGGAGAAAACTTAGCCACGGCTATTCACCGAGCAGGAGGGGTAGCGGCCCAGAGGAGGGCCTTCTTCCTGTAGAAGGTGCTGCTCCACATTCCAGAGCGGGTAGCACATTCTTCCTGGGGGGCCGACAGGGGAAGGAAAGTGGGGGAGGGCCGGCTCTCCGCTACCTGTGAAAAACATCCTGGCTAATAACAAGGAGGGCTGAGGACCCGCACATGTTAAAAGCTGGAGATAAGGGAGGAGCCCATCCAATTAATTTGCAACAGGTTAGCTAGCTCTTCCTGAAGTGGGGCTGGGAATTTGCTCTGAGGCGCAGTGGGGGTGGGGAGTGTCCCGCATTAAATGAAAGTTCTGGAAGGTTGGGCCCAGGGGAGAAAAGGGAGGGCAGCAGATAGAAAATCCTCTGGAGGCCGGTCTAACCCCAGCCACAGTGCAAAGGGTTTTCAGTGGCCTGCAGGGTTGGCCGGACCTCTTGGGGCATCAGAACTTTCCCCAGATGCCCCGCTCCCCCTGGAAGCAGTGATTGTTTCTAAGCCCAGCCGCACTGCATGGAGCAAATCCTTGTTTCTTGAAGGCTGGAGGTTGAGTTTTTGCAAATCCTGCCTGCCTAACCTGCTCAAGTGGAGAGATTGCCACGTCTGGGCCGCAGAGGAACAGCTCCTGACCCCACACATAGATAGCACGGTCAAGGTCAAGTATCCGACCCGGATTAGGCAGCAAGAAGTCCCGGCTGGGGCTGAGCGGACCCGGACAGTCTCTGCCTTCACAATAGGGCTGTGTTTAATGGGCCAGACAGTGTACACAGCACATAACGGGGAGGAGGGGGGGGGCTGTAAAGCAGAAACATGAGAAGCCTGGGAAGGAAAACTGGGCCCTGATCCGTTGAAAGGAGCAATTACTAAGATGCCTACTATGTGCCCAGCCACTCAGCTGGGCCGGGGAGACATTTGCAGAAAGTTTAGTATCTGCTGGGGCCTGCTGTCGTTGCCCAGGCCAGCTGCGGAGGGGCTCTGAGCAGCTGCTAAAAGGAACAAGGGGAGGGGGAGAGGTCGTGGGCCCACGCTCCCAGAACCTTTCACAGATGTTAGTGGCCGCCCCAAGGCAAGCCTGTGGAGGTGAGGAAAGCCGGTGTGGTCCAGAGGGGGCCACATCTGGGACAGAGGCCCACCCCATGAGGGAGGGGCCTCTGAGCCCCGTTTTGCAAAAGATGAGACTGAGGTTTATTAGTGGCAGCTTGGCTAGTCAGTGACTTAGGGGGAAAGGGATGTCGCAGGGACAAGTTCACGCGGGTTGGAGCACTAGTGTTCTCAGCAAGTGGGTGGGCCAGCGGCTTGTTTCTATCCCGGTGCCAGAAAAACCAATGAAGAAGATGGAGGCAGAGGGCTGGTCGGGGCTGCCCTGGCCCCAGCCAGACAATGCCCCTTCAGCACAGGAAAAATAGCACGGCGCCTCTCTGCTTCCGAAAGGGCAGGACTTGCTGGGGGGGGGGGGGGCACTAAGGACCCTACCTTGAGGGCCTCGGGAAATCTGGCAGAGCCACTTGTCAGGGCCCCTAGCTGCACCCCTCCCCCCTTTCCCAACAGCCCCTAATTGTTGGATCCCAGAAAGCAGGAGGGCTCTCACTTAATGCCCAGCGATGTGCTCAGAGAAGGATTCTGTGAACTGGACCCTCACCATCTCAGCCCAGCTTCATGCCCCTTCTGGCCCTCTTCGGCCTGTGGTGTGTGACCCTGGCCAGCCTCCCTCCCTCCTGGAAGTTGCTGAGAATCGTGGGTGGGCAGGCAGGCAGGCAGGCACTCTGACTTCCCAGAAATTGTCCCTGGTTCTTTTTTTTTTCCCCCAATTCAAGAAACATTTTGTGCCATTATGTGCCAGACTGTGCTGAGTGCCGGGGCTACAATAAGGAAAAGCACTGGCTGTCCCTGGCCTCCAGGAGTTTTCCATCTCCTCCCCTAGGGTCCAGGGGACTGAGGTTTGGGAGCTCCCAGGTGCCCCAGGCAGGAGCTGCTTTTGCTCTAAACTGGATGATGTCAGGAGGGATTTCTGGGAAGGCAGAAGTTGGGAACGTTTCTGCCCTGTCCCCTTCTTCCCAAGGCCAGGAGGTGCAAAGAAAAGCCCCCTTAGCGGAGGGGACCTCTGCCTGTCTGTCCCCTCAGATGGACCCTTCCATAGCATTTCCAAGCTTGCACCCGCACACTCGCTCTAGAAAGTGGATTGTAGCTGGAGGCCCCTTCTCTTTCCTCTGGCTTCCTGGCTTTTGGCCCTTGGCCTCTCTCCCCTCAGTCTCCGCTTCTATCTCTGTGGCTCTGGGGTTTCTGCTCCGCCCCCGCCCCACCCCTGCTCGTCTCCTACAGCTCTCTCTTCCCTTCGCAGCCCAGACTTCTGAGGCCCCAGCGGGTTTTTCTGGGGGCTTTGATCCTGGGGGGAAATCTGGCACCTTGCTGGAGACAGAGCGACTTGGGATAACCTGGCACTGGGCCTTCCTCAGAATAACAAAGGGCCCGGACCCGGCCTGACAACTTCCCCACCCCTAGGGCCCCAAGGCCCGCCCCCCAAAGGAGCAGCGCCCCTGGCCTGAGGCTCCTTTGCCCCCTCGGCTCCTCGGGGTGACCCCACGGCCTCCTAGGTGGCTGATTGGTGGGCCTCCAGCGGGCATCCGCAGCCAGGGGAGGCTGCGGGCTGGACTCCTGCGAGAGGAGGGCCCCTCCGGCCATTGGACATCGGCCCTGGGCCGGGAGAGTGAGGAGGCTCTGGCAGGAAGCTCCAGATACCGGACTAACCAGCCCATCCCCCCACCATGGTTTGCTCTGAGCAGGACCAGTTGCATGGTCGGGGATCCTGAAGGCTGGAACCCGCCTGCTAGATCCCCAAGAGACCTTCAAGGTCACAATTGCTGCTAATGACCTAGACCAGGGAGCTGGGCACAGATGAATGGGCTGAACCCTGGGAGGACCCAGAAAGAATAGAGAGCTGTGCACATGGGGGGGGGGGGAGGGACCTTGCGGCCCCTCAAGGACTTCACCAGTTGTCTCTTTCTTAAAGCCTAGTTGGGAGGGTCCCAGAGGCAGGGAGCCAGCTTCCTGGGTCTTCCTCCAGGGAAGGGACCCTCACTCCCTCCATTTTCCCTCCAGCCATAGTTTTGGGCCCCTAAGTCTGCACCACTGCCCACCTTGTCCTGGAGCTCATGTCAGCCACAGGACACCTCCCCAGAGCCTCACTCTTCTCCGCACCCAGGAAGAAAATGAACTCTCCAAAGGCAAAGCCTGGATAGGTTTTCTCTTTTGAATTTCCATCACCCAGGCAGACAGAGGGATAGACAAGTCAGCTGGGTGACCCTGGGCAAGTTACTTAATCTCTTGAGGTTCCCTGGAGCAGGAAATCACCAAGCCCTCCAGTACCTTGACCAAGAAAACCTCGGAAGGAGTCGCCGAGAGATGGACACAGCTAAACGCCACCATGTTCCACAGAGGAGGTGGAGTGGCTCTGTCCTCAGAGGCCATTTGTCCCTCACCCCTTCCCCGATCTGGCCCGGTGTCCCAAACCACAGAGAAACAATCTCTTAGCCAATCCCCCACCCAATGGGGGCCGACCCCTTGGACTTCCCCAAGTCTCTGTCTGCCCCAGACAGAGAGGAGCCAGCTAAGGACCTGTTTACCCAACCTTGGAGGGATCAGAGATCCTTCTAAAGAGAGCTCCCAGGGCTAGGCTATTAGATGCAATCGTGGCCCATTATCTCTTGCTTTGATCCACAATTAGGTGTCAATTAAGTTGGGAAACTCTGTCAATTGTTGGCCTCCAAAAGGGAGAGAAGAGTTGCAGGGGAAGGGGGAGGGACTCTTGAAGGCTGAGGTCTGGGTGGGCAGGGCCCTGACCTCAGCTGCTTCATGACTGAGAGGCTCTCTATCTTCCTTGGGTTCCAGTCCCAACCAGAATCCCCTCCCCCACTTCACCCTCGGGTGGCCCCTTGGATGAAGTAGAGTTCACATCTAGAGATGTTTAGGATGTCAGAATGGTAGAATCCCCTCAGGTATTCTAGCTGTGTGACCCTAGGCAAGTCATTTAGCCTTCCTCTGCCTCCATTTCCTCCTAGATAAAATAAGGAAAGTGCTATAGAAATGCTGGGGATTTGGGGGCTCTGAGTTAGCTAGAAGGAGATATATAATGACCCCAGTGTGAGGATCCCAGAAGTCCCAAGGAGCCCCTGAAGCGCTTTCAGTAAGGGAATAACGGTGGGACAATTCTGTTCTGCATGAATACACGCCTTCTTGCAACCCCAAAGGCCTTAGAGCTAGAGCAAGCTCGGCAGCCTTAGCCTCTGGCAGCTGAACCCCCAGCCGGTCTGCTCTCTCGAGTCAGCAATCCCTAGCCTGGGCCGGCATTCCCCGAGCTGCCCAGTCTGGAGGACTTCCCTTCACACAGGTGCACCCCGCCCCTTCCCTTTCAGCCCCTCTTTAGGTCTGGCCTTCCCTCCCTAAAATGGCAGCTGGAGAACAGGAGTCATTTTTGCTTTCCTTTGTATCATCAGGCAAATCGCCTGGCACTGGGGGGAGACTTGAGTAAATGCTTAAAGATGGGCTGTCCAGCAATCAGCTTTCAGGTTCCAGACACTTACTGGCTGTGTGTGCCCTCAGGCTACTTACTTAGTTTGCCTCAGTTTCCTCATCTGTAAAATAGAGATAATAATAGCACCTCCTTCCAAAGGTGGTTGTGGGATTTAATGAGGCAAAACACAGAAAGAGAAGGATTTCTAGGGTGAGAAGGAAGGAGAAAGATCAAAAGGAGGAAATAAAGAAGGCCTTACTTTTGAAGGAGGAAGGTGTTCCACTGATAAATGCTCCTATTGATGGAAACGTTGCATTAAGTGGGGAGGGGCAGAGGGGAAAGATTTGATACTGGAAAAGTCCAAATCTCCGAGGGGAAGGGAGCTGCAACCTTTTGAGGCATTGGGCACCTGAAGCTGTAGGGACAGCATGGACACCAGGAAGAGATTTCCAAGCAAATATGGGGGGACTGGGAAACAAGAAAAACTAGAGATCAGTGTGGGAGAACACTATCATGGGGCAGTGTTCTCTCTGACACGGAAATAATTAGCATTGTTCTGAATGAGGTGCAGTGGAAAAGAAAAATCCTTACATGTAGGCAGTGGCAGAAAGCACCTAGAGGAGACAGCCTTGAATGCAAATCTGGGAAGCCTTGATTGCATGAAGAACACAGAGAAAAGAGACTAGATAATTATAGGCTTCATGAATCAGAAAATGACAGGCAGGAATAAAGTGAAAGAGAATATGAATAATGAAATCTTTTTTGAAAATTAAAAAAAATAAAATCTAATCAACACCATTAGCTGAAGGAGAGGAATGAAAAGAGGAAATCTACTTGATTAGTTGAGAGGATAAAAGAGGGAGAAAAAAATATGTAACCAGATAAAAGCAGAAGAGAAAAAGGAACTAATAAAAACCCTCAAGAAAAAGGAGTAGCAGACAAGATGGGGAGAGGGGAAGAGAATCGTGGAAACAGGGTGACCTTAAAAAGATTGAAATTAAAGTAACAAAATGTGTATAATATTGTGTAGACAGTAGGAATTCAACTTGAAAAAAATTAGATACAGATGGAGGAAAAGATTAATCTAACTCATAACTTTAAATATAAATGAATTAAATATCCCAATGAATTTTGTAAGTGACAGATTGTATAAGACAACAAAATCCTACAATCTGTTGTTTATAAGAAACATTTAAAAAACCAAAGGCATACAGAAAATAAAGATAAAGGGGATAGAGAAAAATTTACTACATATCAAGTGAATCCCCAAAAAAGCAGGAGTTGCCCACACACTAGACAAAGGAGAAATAAACATTTAAAAGAGAAAGGAGATAAACAAGGAAACTATAATATGCTGAAAAGAAGCATAAGTGATGAATCAGTATCTATAACATATATTCCAATTGCCTTAGCATCCAAATTCATAAAGAAAAGCAGTATCTGAGAGATTTCAACGCAGTATCTTCAGTCAATTTTGGATTAGACTTTGCTCAGCAAAAGGGAACATATGTAACTGAACAAATTTCTGGAGAAATTGGACTTAAAAGACTTAGAGTATCCTTTACATTGGACAGAAAGAAAAAAAAAAATGCCACATACTTTTCTGTACCACATGGAACTTTTTCAAAAATTGACCAGGTATTATGGCACAGAGATATTGCAAACAAATGTAAAAAGGAAGAGTTAATATATCCTTTACAGATTTCAATGCAATAACAATAACATTAGTTCAGAGATCTCAAACAAAAGCTACAAATTCAAGTGGAAACAACAATGAAATCTCAAATAATGAACGGCACAGAGAACAAATCATAGCAGCAATAACTGTAACAGAAATCGATGATGATGAAACAACATACTAAAATTTCTTGGGTGGATCTAAAGCACTTCTCAGGGTCGACCTAAAAGCACTTCTCAGGGTCAGAGGGAAAGCATATCTTTACAATCATACCCTAACAAAATAGAAAGAAAAGAGTATTAATGGACTGAATAAGCTTTTATTTAAATTAGAAAATAAGTAAACCTAAAATAAGCACACAACAAGGTAGCTCAACTGATAAATCACTAGGGCGGGAATCAGGAAGATCTGAGTTCAAATGTGACCTAAGACACGATCCCTGTGATCTTGGGTAAGTTATTTAACCTCCATCTGCCATAATCTGATGGAAAAGGAAATGGCAAACTACACTACTATCTGTAGACAATGGGGACTATGGAGGTCATGAAGAGCTGGACACAATAGCCTCAAGGTGGAATAATGGATAGAGTGCTGGGCCTAGAGTCATTGAGATAATTGATAGCTTCAGCAAAAAGTTGTAGACTATAATATAAATCCACAAAAATCAGCACAATGATAACAAAACACAAGAAGCACTCATAGAAAAGAAACTGCCATTGTAAAAAACTAAGAAATGCATAATTTCTATGGGCGTGAACCTCCACAAACACAAAACACTTGAAGAGTTTCAATTACGGAGCATTCCTAAAAGAAACAAAAAACAATCTAAATAGCTGAAGGAATATTCGGTGCCATTTGGCAACGCCAATATAATCAAAATGACAATGCTACCAAAATTAATTTATACCTTCAATGCTATATTACCAAGGGAATCCAATTTACAAGGGAATATTTTACAGAACCTGATAAAATAATAACAAAATTCATCTGGGAAAACAAAAGATCTAGCATATCAAGAGAAATAATGTAAAGAAGTAGGAATGAATGGGGATTAGAATTTCCAGGCCTTGAATTGTATTATAAAGGAGCAATCATCAAAATTATCAGGTATTGGTTAAAGAAAAAAGAACTACATCAGTGGAGAAGATTAGAGAGATTCAGAAACAGTCTTGCTAAATCCAATGTTTGATAAAGTAAAAAATGTAAATTATCTAGGAAAATTTTTTTAATAATATTGTTATTATTACTCTTATTATTCTTAGGAATGTCACAAAGGGAATAATAATAATACATGTGAATCTTGGGCCCACCAATTAACTCATTTTAAGAAATAACTTCAATAGTGCTTTTAAATATGCCCATAAATGTATCATCACATTTTTTCTCTTTTTAAAAATTTCTATTTTCCATGAACATGGATAATTTTTGAATTCACCCCTAAAAACCCTATGTTCTAATTTTTTCTCTCCCTTTCCTGTCTCTCCCAGTCAGCAAGTGATGCAATATATGTTAAAGATGTGCAATTCCTTAAAAAAAAAAACTATTTTATAAAAATGGGGGGAAAGCTGGAAAGTAGTCTGGCAGAAACTAGGTTTCAAATAACACTTTATACCTTAATCCATAGTACATTCTAAATGAATATGGGATCTTAAATAAAGATTACTGTAATGTCTGGGCTAGCTTTTTGGAAGGCCTTGGGACCAGCCTTGGTCTCAACAGAATAATCACCACAAGAATAGTCAGGAATGGAGTCCAAAGTCTCTATTGTCTCCTTCACCGTCTGTGTCTGTCATAGTGTGACTCGGTCTCCTCCAGCAGTCTGTGGGTCTGCCAGTCTGATTTTAGCGCACGAGGCTGGTCAAAGATAGAATATCTCTCTCCCTGTCCTTGTTGGCTCTTATATACCTTATTGTAATTACATCATTACAGCCTACTAAATATGTGTGAACTAGAGAACCATTACATCACCATGCTAAGTACTAAGTATATATGTGAACTCTAGACAACAATCATCTCATCAATTCCATTGAATTAACACTTTTTTTTTCAAGTATACTTCTTCAAAGTTCAGCCCTCTACAGATTATACTTAATGGGTAGGGAATGTCTTAACCAAATAAGAGACAGAGGGAATTACAAAAGATAAAACTGATCATTTGAATTACTTGAACCTGATAGGCAGCATTAAGGTATATTAGCTCCCTTTAATTCAGAAACTATTACTGGATGTAAAGCCCAATAAAATCATCAATTAAAAAAAAATCCTTATGGACTACAAAATATTTACAAAAGCAAATTTTTTTTTTGTAATATCTAAGAATTGGAAACAAAATTGGTTCCTATTGATTGAGAAATACCAAAATAAACATCGGTTCGTGAACATAATAAATATTACCATGTCAGAAGAAAGGAAATATGCGATAAATACAGGAAAGCATGGAAAGATCTATAGATCTTATAGTTCATATATGAACTGATGCAGAATAAAGTAAGCACACTAGAGAAAACATTATACATGTGAATGGGAAAAAATGATGGCATATCAAGAAATCAAAAGTAAACCAGAAGATCATTATGCACTTCAACAATGATACTGTACGAGGATGTATGCTGATGGAAGTGGATATCTTCAACATAGAGAAGAGCTAATCCAATTCCAATTGATTAATGATGGCCAGAACCAGCTACATCCAGAAAAGGAACACTGGGAAATGAATGTAAACTGTTATTTTTACCTTCTGAATCCAATTATTCTTCCTGTGCAACAAAAAATTCGGTTCTACACACATATATTGTATCTAGAATATACTGTAATATATTTAACATGTATAAGACTGCCTGCCATCTGGGGGAGGGGGTTGGGGGAGGAAGGGAAAAAATCTGAATAGAAGTAAGTGCAAGGGATAATGTTGTAAAAAATTACCCATGCATATGTACTGTCAAAAAAATGTTATAATTATAAAATAAAATAAAAATTAAAAAAAAAAAGAAATCAAAAGTAAATAAACAATGAAAATATAAAAATTACAAAAACAATACAGGAATCAGAATAAAGAGATATTAGAGAACACCTTCATCCCACCCCTTTGTGGAGATAGGGGGTCCACAGGTATTATGCTTTGCACATATTTTTCAATGTAGTGATTAGTTGTGCTGACTTTTGTTTTTCTTCTCCAAAAATTACTACTTGTCATATGGGCTGAATCTCAAAGGGAAAAGGAAAGAAATTCATGTAATACTACAGTGACATAAGAAACAGAAAATATTAATCAACACTTTTTTTTGTTTAATCTTTTATTTTCCTCCAATTACATATAAAAACAAGTTTTAACATTTGTTTTTAAAACTCTGAGTTCCAAATTTTCTCCCTTCTTCCCTCCTCTCACCCTCCATTGAGAAGGCAAGCAATTTGATATGTTCTATGTGTGTAATCACAGAAAATATTCCCATAATAGTTATTCTGTGAAAGAAAACGTAGACCAAATATCTCAACAACCTCCCCAAAAAGCCCACCACCAAAACCTCATGAAAAATTAAATAAAAAGAGTAAGCTCCAATCATAAAGTCTTCCAACTTGTTTTGGGTCATGTATTGCTGAGAACAACTAAGTCTTTCATTGCTAATCATCTTACAATATTGCTGTTACTTCACTTTCCTCAGCTCATAGTGGTCTTTCCAGGCTTTTCTGAGAGCATCCTACTCATCATTTCTTAGAGCACAACAGTACTCCAACTCACACAGATTTGTTCAGCCAATTCCCAATTGATTGACATCCCCTCAATTTCCAATGCTTTGTCCCCAGAAAAAAGCTGCTGTAAATAGTTTTGTACATATTTGTGTCCTTTTCCTTTTGTTTTTTGTCTCTTTTGAGATAAATATCTATTTATTGATATATATAGACATAGATATAATACCTATACATTGCTAGGTCAAAGGATATGCATACTTTTATATCACTATTTCTAAATTGCTCTACAGAATGATCGAATCAGTTCACAACTTCACTAACAAGGCATTAATGTCTCATTTTTCTCACATCCCATCCACCAGTTGTCATTTTCTTTTTCTGTCTTATTAGCCAATGTAATAGATATGAGGTAGTAACTCCACTTATTTTAAATTGCATTTCTCCAGCCAATGGTTAGAAAGCTTTTTTTTAATATGACCATAGATAACTTTGATTACTTCATCTGAAAATTGTTCATATCTTCTGATCATTTATCATTTGGAAATTGCTCTTTTTATAAACCTGATTTAGTTCTCTATGATTGAGAAATGAGGCCTTGCTTCACATTTTTCACATTTACTTTTCCTAATTGTATTTCCCTCCATTCTATCCCTGCCCTTATTTGTTCTATTTTCTCCCTCCTTTCAGCCTATCCCTCAAAAGTGTTTTGCTTCTTACTATTCCTTCCCCCAAGTCTTCCCTCCCTTTTATCACTGTCCACCCCACTTCCCTTATGCCTTTCCCTTTCTTCTTTCCTATAGGGTAAGATAGATTTCTACATCCAATTGAGCCAATTCTGATCACAGTAAGTTTAACCCATTGTCCTTTGCTTTTCTCCCTCTTCTCCTCCACTGTAAAAGCTGTTTCTTGCTTCTTCTATGTGAGGTAATTTATTCAGTTTTTTGTGTCTCCTTTACCAAGTTGTTGACTCATTTTTCATGGTTTTCTTACATCACTCTCATACTGTCATTTCTCTTCCCTATTTTTTCTTTGCCTCTTTTATTTCATTTTCAAAATCCTTTTTGAACTCTTCCATAGTCTGAGACCAATTTGGGCTTTAGATGTAAGAACTTAAACTTTGTTTCACTCCATCTTTTTATGAGTTCTTCTGTTCTGGAGTTTGGACTCATTATTTGAAGGTATTTGGAGGGGTTTGGGGGAGAGCTCAGGGGAGTCCTTGTGTTTAAACTGGCATCTTGGCTTCACTTCCTAAAACTTATTTTAAAAAAAAAAGGTGTTGCGATAAAATTTCCCTTAAGTACTGTTTTAGTTGCCTTTCACAAAATTTTAGTATGTTGTATCATTGTAATTGTCATTAATGAAATTATTATTTCTATTATTTGTTCTTTGACCCATCCATTCTTTAAGATTAAATAATTTGATTTCCAATTAATTTTTAATTTTGGCTTTAAAGGTTCTTTATCAAATGTAGTTTTTCTTGCATTGTGTTTGGTTATAGAGAACCCAAGATATTGGGGAGCTCTGAGAAAAATATATTTGAAACAAAGATACTTACTGCAGGAAGTTAACTCAGTATAATTGATGAGATAATGGTTCTCTAGTTCACATACACTTAGTATGGTGATGCAATGGTTCCCTAGTTCACACATATTTAGTGTGCTGTAATGATGTTAATCATACCAAGGTATTTAAGAGCTGAGAAGACTGGAAATGAGACACTCCATCTTTGACCATTCCCTTGGTGACTCTCCTGCCTCCTGTATTCCTCCACTAAGATCAAGACTGGTCCCAAGATCCTCCAGAGAGCTAATTCAGACATTACATTTAGAAAAAGGTATATTTAATATTTTTACTTTATATACAAAATTAACTTTGTGAATTCACAGTTTGGACCCTTTTTGATCTGATTTTTCCTGTGCAGCATGATACTAGTGGAAATATATATAGAATAATTGAACATGTTTGTCATATACTGGATTACTTGCCGTCTAGAGGGGGAGCAGGTAGGAGCAAAATTTGGAATGCAAGGTTTTTCAGGAGTGAATGTTGAAAAGTATCCATGCATATGTTTTGAAAATAAAAAGCTTTTAAAAATAAAAAAAAACGGGGGCAGCTAGGGGGCGCAGTGGATAGAGCACCAGCTGTGAATTCAGGAAGACCCGAGTTCAAATTTGATCTCAGACACTTAACACTTCCTAGCTGTGTGACCCTGGGCAAGTCACTCAACCACAGCCTCAAAAATAAATAAATAAATAAATAAATAAACCTAAAAAGTTAAAAAAAGAAAAAAAAAAAAAAGCTTTAAAAAACCCTTTTTATATCTCAGTGGATGAATTGAAAAGCTTGAAGACAAGAAGACTCATCTTCCTGAGTCCAAATCTGGCCTCAGACGCTTCAAAATTGTGTGACCCTGAGCAAATCATCAACTATTTGCCTCAGTTTTCTCATCTGTAAAATGAGCCGGAGAAGGAAATGGCAAACCACTCCAGTATCTCTGCCAAGAAAACCCCCAATCAAGTCAATGAAGAGTTAGATGTAACTGAACAATTGTAATAATTATCACAGTATGACTGGATCTACCACCATTCTCTCCTAATTGGTGAGTCAGACAACACAGATGTATCTGCCCCACATCAAATAAGAAAATCTTTAGGAAGGCCCTCAGAACAGTGCCTGACACAGAGTAGGCATCATAAATTTATTATTCCCTCCCTTCCCCACCTAGCCAATGGCAAGCCCCAGACCACAGCTCATCCCACCACTCACCTTTTTCAAAGCCCTCGCCCTTACTTTGGGAGAAGTAATCAAATTAGCCCTGTTGCTTCTGCACGGGGGTGTCGGTTGGTAGTCCTAATGTCCCGTGTGGTGGTGCTCATTTCCCCGGTGAGAGTACAAAATTCTCTTCCATTCCCCACTATGTTGATTTCCCTTCAATAACTAAGTTTCTGGAGGCGGGAGCTGCTTTGCTTTTTCATTGTGTTTTAACACAATGCTTGGTGTGTACTAGGTATTTATTGGTTTTCTGTCCCAAATACATTTTTCTTGACAGCTTTTTTTTTTTTTTTTTTTGTTTGTTTTGTTTTGTCTTGTTTTAAATATCACCATACTTTCTCCTAGTATCTCTCCCATAAAATGATATTTTAAAGAAAGGAAAAGAGAAAAAAATCAGGAAATGCGATCAAGTCATCAAATAATCTGAAAATGTCACTAGACTACATTCTGCCAAGATGGATGGAGGAGGGGAGGAGCCTCTGTTTCTTTTTGGAGGTCAAGCTTATTCTTTGTAATTTCACAATCACTTTTGATTGTTCCTTTATTTGTTTAAAGAGATTTCCTCAATTCAGCAACCCAGCAACAATCAAGAGTTAACTCCTTAATAATTAGCAGTCTAGGTAGATACAAAGAAAGACAAAAAGATAGACTTAATCAAGTTCTTGTCAGTATATTTCAGTGGCTCCCTATTACCTGTATATCACATGGAAAAAACTCCTTCTTTCACACATACAGTCCTTAAGCAAACCTTTCATCTCCTGCATAGATTGTTCCCCAGATTTAAGAGTACCCAAGAAAAAATAATTTTCCCCCTAATTCTTTTTTTTAACAGATTTTTAAAATTTTAATTAATTTAATTAATTTTTACAAAAAGTTTATGCATAGGTAATTTTTCAGCATTGACATTGTTCCAACTTTTCCCCTCCTTCCCCCCACCCCTTCCCCCAGATGGCAGGTTGACCAATACATGCTAAATATGTTAAACAAAGTATAAGTTAAATATATTATATGTATACGTGTCCAAACAATTATTTTGCTGTGCAAAAAGAATCACACTTGAAACAGTGTACCATTAGCCTGTGAAGGAAATCAAAAATGTAGGCTGACAAAAATAGAGGGACTGGGAATTCTATGTAGTGGTTCATAGTTATCTCCCAGGGTTCTTTCACTGAGTGTAGCTGGTTCAGTTCATTACTGCTCTATTGGAACTGATTTGGTTCATCTCATTGTTGGAGAGGGCCACGTCCATCTGAATTGATCATCATATAGTATTGTTGCTGAAGTATATAATGATCTCTTGGTCCTGCTCATTTCACTCAGCATCAGTTCATGTAAGTCTGTCCAGGCCTTTCTGAAATCATCCCGCTGGTCATTTCTTACAGAACAATAATATTCCTTAACATTCATATACCACAATTTATTCAGCCATTCTCCAATTGATGGGCATCCACTCAGTTTCCAGTTTCTGGCTACTACAAAAAGGGCTGCCACAAACATTCTTGCAGATACAGGTCCTTTTTCCTTCTTTAAAATCTCTTTGGGATATAAGCCCACTGGTAATGCTGCTGGATCAAAGGGTATGCACATTTTGATAACTCTTTGAGCATAGTTTCAAATTGCTCTCCAGCCATTCACAATCCCACCAACAATGCATCAGTGTCCCAATTTTCCCACATCCCCGCCAACATTCTGCACTATTTTTCCCTATCATTCTAGCCAATCTGACAGGTGTGTAGTGGTATCTCAGAGTTGTCTTAATTTGCATTTCTCTAATTAATAATGACTTGGAGCATCTTTTCATATGACTAGAAATAGTTTCAATTTCTTCCTCTGAGAATTGTCTGTTCATATCCTTTGATCATTTATTAATTGGAGATTGGCTTGATTTCTTATAAATTAGAGTCAATTCTCTATATATTTTAGAAATGAGGCCTTTATCAGAACTTTTCACTGTAAAAATGTCTTCCCAGTTTATTACTTCCCTTTTAATCTTGTCTGCATTAGTTTCATTTCTACAAAAACTTTTCAATTTGATATAATCAATTTTTTTCTATTTTGTGATCAATAATGCTCTCTGGTTCTTCTTTGGTTTTAAATTCTTTCCTCTTCCACAGGTCTGAGAGGTAAACTATCCTATGCTCTTCTAATTTATTTATAATCTCATTCTTTATGCCTAGGTCATGAACCCATTTTGACCTGATCTTGGTGTAAGGTGTTAAGTATGGGTCAATACCTAGTTTCTGCCATTTTTCCCAGCAATTTTTGTCAAACAGCGAGTTCTTATCCCAAAAGCTGGGGTCTTTGGGTTTGTCAAACATTAGATTATTGAAGTTATTGGCTGTCCTCTAATTCTTAATACTCCACTCTTTATGTTGTCTTTCCCATGACAAAGTGTTTGTTTGCTTTTTTTTCCTTTATGGAAGCTGTCAGGACTTAGGTTGGTATCTTTTTTCCAATGGTCTTTATATGGTCTTTCCATTTTCAAGTCTTTACCACAATGAAGAAGAAACAAGTCTTCCAGGATGCCAGGTTCCTTAGAAAAGCTTTGCTGATTGGGCAGCTAGATGGAGCAGTATATAGAAGATTTATCCTTAAATGAGAAGGTCCTGAGTTCAAATCTGATCTCAGACATTTAACATGCTAGCCATGTGATCCTGGGAAAGTCATTTAACCCCAATTCCCTGACCCCAAAAAGTAAAATAAAAGTATATATATATATAAAAGCAAAGAATTTATCCAGACTAGTTTGCCGCTAATAAGTTGTCACTTCTTATCATTATTTTGTGCTTGGGGCTGCATTTTCTTCTGTATTTGGTACAACTGCTCCTGTTTCATTGTGGACTTGATGGATTCTTGAGACGTTGGACTTCCCCACATCAAAAATTTTGGCAGTATCTCTACAAGTCATTGAAGTGTGCTGAGTTAGGGCTATACTTCTTACATATATCCATTCTTAAAATCTAAAGAATTAAAAACACATCACAAGAGAGCAATGCAGATAACATGGAATCTTGCACTCAGCTGAGCAGGAAGCCAAGGTAACGAAAATGGCACCAGAGAGTTTCTTTTCTGGTTCTGCAGCAGCCTAGGGTCAAGAGAAGCTATTCTAGGATATATGATATACAACATTATAATAGCTATAATAGCTTCTAGACCCTACAGAGGCAGGGAGAGGGCCCATCTGTGCCCAGAGAGCCCTTGGGGACCGAGTAGGGATCACAGCATAGTATTTTCATTTTGTTGTTATCTGCTTGCATTTCATTTTCTTTCTCATTTTTTTCCCTTTCTGATCTGATTTTCCTTGTGCAGCATGACAATTGTAGAAATATGTATAGAAGAACTGTACATATCTAACATGTATTGGATTACTTGCTGTCTAAAGGAAAGGGGGGGAAGGGAAGGAGAAAATTTGGAACACAAGGGTGAATGTTGAAAATCGTCTATGGGGGGCAGCTAGGGGGTGCAGTGGATAGAGCACCAGCCTTGAATTAAGGAGGATCCGAGTTCAAATCTGATCTCAGACACTTCCTAGCTGTGTGACCCTGGGCAAGTCACTCAACCCCAGCCTCAGGGGAAAAAAAAAATCATCTATTCATGTTTTGAAATCTTCATTATTTAAAAAAAATAAATTAAAGAAGGCCAAAAGGATTGGGTGTCCCAAGTGATTCAGACACAGTACTAGAGACTGACTCCAGTGAAGCTTTCTTAAGGATGAAGACTTAGGCACGTTTGTACACAGCAGGAAAGTAGCCAGGAGATAGATATTGAAGGGACAAAGTGGGGATGATAGTCAGGATAACCTTGGGGGGGAGGGGGAAGAGGTAGAATCCCCAGTCTAGGTGGAGCTATTGACCTTGGCTAGAAGTCCTCAGAACGGAGTAAAAGAAGGGAATAGGGAAGAGGAAGCTGGTAGCAAATTGGCTAAAGTAGGAGGGGGAGTCCTCTTTGGAAAGGAGAGGGTTGCAGTTAGAGGCAGGAGGGAGAAGGAGGGAGAAGCACTTTGAGAACCTAGGAATCTCAGCAATCTAGTCCAATAAACTTTTAAGTGCCTACTATGTGCCAGGCTCTGGAGATGCAATTAATTAAAAAAAAAAAAATCAGTCCCTGTCCTCAAGGAGCTTCCAATCTCATGAAGATAACCCTGGAGAGCAGGCAGGACGGGAGGGGCTGAGGGATAGGATGGGGCATTGAGAGGCCTCCGTCTTGTTCTGAGGAGTTGAAGGCAATCAGAAAAGCAGTTAAGTGAGCTCCATCTCTGCCGCCACAGGGCAGGAGTTTGGCGGCCTAGCCCTCCAGAGCCAGGTAGTGATCCCTGTCAGGTGGTGTCAATCAAGGTTTTAATCAGCAGCTTGACAGGTTTAACATTTATATCGCATTACTAGCAGTCTAAGGAAGAAAGGGAAGGTGGGGAGGGGAGGGGGGAAGGAAGGAGGTAGAGAGGGGGTGGGGCGAGAATGGGGAGGGAGAAATAATTAGAACATCAAGTTTTGCCAGGGGAAATGTTAAAAACTGTACACAGACTTTTTAAATAAAAAGCTAACTACTCAATTAGGGGCTTGGTGATTAGATTAGAAGTGATGAGTTTATCCTGGGAGGGGCATCTTTGAGCCGAGAAGGAGGCAGGCCCGGAACAAGTCCTCCCGAGGACCCAGCACTAAGACGCCTGACCTTGGGGCTGAAGCCTCTCTCGGGCCTGACACTTGTCCACCCTGCGGGACAAAAGGGCCTTCCCGCAGGGCCTGCACTGCCATCTTTGGGATGGGAGCCTCGGGGCTCGCTGCCCGCCTTCCTCCTCCGGGTCGAGGCCTGAGCCTCCACCCTCATCAATGCCCCACTTGCTCAGCCCCCTTATAATGAAGGCCCCGCCTCAGCGCCTGGGATGGTGGTGGTGGATGCCGCCCAGCTGGTGACTGAGGCCATGAGCGCCAGGAGCTTCCCCCCTGGGGCTGCCCCCCAGCCGCCTCCCCGGAGGCCTTACCTCCCCTGCGTCCCTGCCCCAGTGTACCGGGGCCGGGGCTCCCCCAGCGCCGTGGCCGTCCCTCGCGCCCTCCCTGCGCCCCAGACCCGCTCCGGGAGCCCCGGGTGGCGGTCCGGAGCGCTGCCACGGACACCATCCGCCGCCGATGGTGAGTCTGAGAGGGGGCTTGGGGGGCCTCTCAAGGACGGACTCCCGGAAGCTACCTCGGGGGAGCGGCTTGGGCCGCCTCGGGCCATCGGCCGGGGGGGGGGGGGGGGAGGGACAACATCTGCCCAGAGAGCTCGTTGTGGGAAGCGTCCCGGCCCTCTCGGGCGCTCGCTGGCACCCTTCCTCCTTCTAACCCTCTTCTGTCTCCCACAGCTGCGGAGACCCGGCCGGGAGCCGGCCCTGGAGCCCCGGAGGCAGTCGGCAGCCACCCCGAGGGCGAGTGGGAGGCCGGGCCCGAGGGCGAGTGGGAGGCCGGGCCCGAGGGCGAGTGGGAGGCCGGGCCCGAGGGCGAGTGGGAGGCCGGGCCCGAGGGCGAGTCGGAGGCCGGGCCGGAGGGTGAGTCGGAGGCCGGGCCGGAGGCCAGCCTGGAGTCGCCGCTTCGGGGGGCGTCGGGGCGACCGTGGGCCGGGCCGAAGCTGCGCCGGGGCAGGACCGTTTTCTCCATCTCGCAAGTCAGCACGTTGGAGAGGGCTTTCCAGAAAACTCCGTACCCCTCCTCCGAGGACGCGGCCGGACTGGCGCGGGAGCTGAGCATCACCGAGGCCCAGGTCAGTTTAGGAAGCGAGCGTCCTGGAGGTGAAATAACCCCCGGGGTCACGGGGCCTCCGCTGGGGCTGGGGGACCGGGGCGCCATCCCCCAGCTCCCCGGGGGGGGGTGGGGGAAAGCGGGGAGGGTGGAAAAGGCCTCCCCCGAGGGAGGGCCGCTGAGCCAATGGCTGCCGTTCCACCTCCCGCCCTTCCTCCGCGTGGGGAGCTGGGAAATGGCACCTTGGCCAGCACGGTTCCCCCCTCCCCGCGCGCCATTACCAATTCCTCTTCTCATTTGAACCACTTTGGTGCTTCTTCTCCTGGTGTTTGAATGGTTTGTGATCAGAATTGTTCCTCCTCTCTTCTGTGATCCGGCCTCCCTCGTTTAAGCTGTGAACAGCCCCCCACCCCTTGTTTGGAAAAGTCCTTTGGTTCTAGCTCCTAATTTGTTTCCGGAGCTTTGTGTTCGAGGCCATGTGCTCATCCAGATGCTCTAGTCCGGCCCCTTTGTCGGAGAACCCTGCCTGGCAGTCTCTCTTTTGCTCGAGCGCTTTTTGTTCGAAGGCCTTGGCCCAGTTGTGGGTTTTGCCGGGAAAGTCAGCTGCTGGGGTTCTGTGCGAGTGCCGGGACCCACTCGTCTCCTCGGCTTTTTAAATTAATTAAGAATAATTCGAGTTATTCTGTGGCCATCTCCAGTGGCTCCGATGCCCGCTGCCGCTTTGCGTGTTTGAGGTCTGGGCCTGCTGGACCACCTTGCCGACTTCCTTTTGATCCGTCCACCCAAGCATACCTCCCACTGGGCACCATTGCGTAGCCACAGTCCAGCTTGTTTGTTGCTCATCCAGCTTGTTTGCCATTCGGCTAAGTTGTGAAAAGGGACTCTAGAAAAATTTGAGGTTCTACCTTGTCCTATCATTTGTCTGCTAGCCCAGGAAGAGCTTTCTTCACATCTTTGCTAGATTTCCCCCAGAATTCCAACCAACTTAAAGTGGACCAGGAATGTCTTTATTAGTGACCAAATCCGATGTTTCCATATTTATTTTCTTTGTCAAATGTTCTGAGTGCCGGATGAAATTTTAGAAATGTTTTGGCTAAATGGGGCAATGGATAGCACAATTTAAATCTAGCCTCCAACACAGAATACTTCCTAACTGTGTGACTCTGGGCGTACCACTTAATCTCGATTTCCCCCCCCCCCCAGGGGGGAAAAAATTGTTTTGGTTTTTATTTCTATGTCACAGTGAATATAATATTGGACACTAGTTGTAAGACCCAAAGTCCGTTTGCCTCAGTTTTTCCATTTATAAAATGAGCTGGAGAAGGAAATGGCAAATAGCTCCAGCATCTTTGCCAAAGAAACTTCAAGCCAGGTCATGAAAGAATTGTATACAATTGACATCAGCAACAAAGATCATTTTATTATTAGTAATTTGGAACATGTTACATCAGGGATTAATTGTTGGCAATTCTGAGAACTGTCCATATTCTTTTGGTTTTATTGCTGGGTAAAAGGATAGAGGCAGCTTAATAACTTTGGGGACAGATTGTTTTCCAAAATGATTGCATCAGTTCACAATTCTACCAACAATGAATTAGTGTTCCAATTTTTCTATATCCCTTCCAACATTTGTTACTTTTCCCATCAATTGTTTTAGCCATTCCTGTAGGTGTAAAGAGTTATTTCAAGGTTGTTTTAATTTGTATTTTTTATAATTTAGAAAAAATTTTTTCACATGACTATAAATTGTTTTGATTTCTTTTTTGGAAAAACTACTGATCCATATCCTTTGATCATATCTCTTTGACGAGGGAATGACTATTTTCATAGATTTGACAAGAATTCTTTATATATTTGAAACATGAGATCTTTTTCTGAGAAACTGCCTACAAATTTTCCCCAAATGTCCTGCTTTCCTTCTGATTTTGGTAACATTTGTTTTATCTGTATAAAACCTTTTAAATTTAGTATAATTGAAGTTATCCA
Source organism: Sminthopsis crassicaudata (assembly GCF_048593235.1). Classification (NCBI taxonomy): domain Eukaryota; kingdom Metazoa; phylum Chordata; class Mammalia; order Dasyuromorphia; family Dasyuridae; genus Sminthopsis; species Sminthopsis crassicaudata. Next base: position 683,098,622 of record NC_133618.1, read on the forward strand.
TTTTATGGCTAACTTCACTGTTTCTTGTTTGTTCAAATTGTTCATCTATCCATAAATTTGATAAATGTGTTCCATGTTCTTCTAATTTTCTTTTAATCTCTCTTTTGTGAATGCATTTTAACCTTAACTTGGTAAATTGTGTCTACAATTGGTCTACATATTAGTCTATATATGTCTATTAGCCTGCTACTAACTGGTCTATTTCCAAAGATTATTAGGGGGAAAAGGAAAAGAACTTATGTGTTCTAAATGTTTATAGGAGCTTTCTTTGTGGCGGCAAAGAACTGGAAATTGGAGGATGCCCATCAATTGGGAGATAGCTAAATAAGTTGTGACTATTATTATTTTTTTAATTTAACAAGTCAATTGGAACTAAGTGACCTGCTCAGTCACATAATTAGTAAAAGCAATATATGATGAGTTCAATGATCTTAGAAAAACATGAAAAGACTTTGCATGAGATAAGAGTAAAATGAGCAGAACCAAGGGAACACTGTATACAGTAGCAGCAATACTATTTTAAAAATACTTTATCAAATAAATAATTTTTTGCTATTATAAATACCTAAATTAACAATAAAAGTCATGTGAATTTCTTATCTGCATCTAGAGAAATAACTGATCAATAGAAGGATGTATAGAATAATTTCACATACACCCCTATTTGTCTTATTAGACAAATAAGGGGGAAGAAAAAAAGAAATATATAATAATTTTATATATTTAAAAGGAATAGAAAGTTGTTCATTATACTTATTTTTATGGAAATCATCTTCTTAAGCTATACTATGGAAATGTTTTATTCCATAAATTAAAAATAAAATTAAAATGTTTAAAAATAATTTTTTAAAAAGAAAAAATATCTTTGGGGTCTTATTGGGATATGAGGCTCTTTCCACTGACAGATTTTGCTTAGTTGCCCAGTTCTCTTACATAGTTGAAGTAATTTTATTCATTTAAAACCTTTCCAATTTCATAGGAAAACAACTAGGTCTTTTGTAATTGTCTCTGATTCTTTTTATGATGAAAGAATTAATTCATTTGCCTGCCATGGTTAAGTAAAATATGTGGTCTGCTTCTTCATTATTTTTACGGGATAACTCAGGCCACATCAGCCATTTGAAACTGATTGTGGCAAAGATGCTGGTGTAGACCAAATATCTACCATGCTGCTTTCTAGTAGGAACACTAATTGCTCCTGACTTAGGAAGGTCTCCCTCCCTCCCTCCTTTCCTTTATTCTCTCCTTCCTTCCTGTTTTTCTCAGAACTAGTAATGTCTTAGGTTAGATTTTAATTCAGATCTTTCCAAATCCAGGGCTGTTACTCCATTTTATCACCTACTCTTCCCCCTTTTCTTTCCTTGAGGAACATTTTATCATTGCTTCTCTAAAGGTCTTTGAGTGGGTTTGGATAGATTGACTTCCAGATATTTTATGTGTTCTGTTGTTATTTTGTTTTCAAATTACATTTTTATTTCATTAGAAATTCAAAGTTACCTTTAAAAACATTTCACTTTAATTTTAAAATTTTAAGTTCCAGTTTTCTCCCTCTCACCCCTTTCCTACCCTTTGAGAAGGCAAACAACATGATATCAATTATTCATGTGAAATCATGCAATGTATTTCTGTATTATCCATGTTTGGGATGGGAGGAAGCAGTGGGGGGGGGGGAAATCTGCTCTCATTTGCACTCAGAGTCCTTAAGTTCTCTCTCTGAAGATGAACACTTTTCATCATGGGTCTTTTGTAGTTGCTTTGGAAAGTTGTATTGATAAAAGTAGCCAAGTCTTTCATAGCTGTTCATTTTACAATATTGCAGTTACCGTGTACAATGTTCTCCTGATTCTGTTCACTTCACTTTTCATCATTTATCTGTCTTCCCAGGTCTTTTTTATGTATTTATTTTGCAGCCAGCCCAGGTACATTTTTAATGTGCTGTTAGTGGAGCTATGTATTTGTCCAGCTATTCTAGAAAGCAGTTTAGAACTATGCCCAGAAAGGTACCAAATGGCCCATGGTGGTATAATGGATAGAGTGCTAGTACTTCCTGACTCATCTTCTCAAGTTCAAATCTGACCTCAGACACTTACTAGTTATGTGGTTTTGGGCAAGTCAGTTCATCCTGAGTGTCTATAATATGAGTTGAAAAAGGAAATGCTAAACCTTAACTCCAGTATTTTTGCCAAGAAAACCCAAATGAGGTGGTCAAGAGTTGGACATGATTGAAATGACTTTGTGACAAAATCGCCAGCTAAGTGGTTGGTACTTGGATCCCAAGCATCCAGTCCAACCCAAGGCTCCAAACATACGGGAGACAGATCTAATTCTTTATTCCTACCTTTTTAGGTCAAGATCTGGTTCCAGAACAGAAGGAAGAAGCTTAAGAGACAACTCCAAGAGCAAACACAATTCCTTGCTCCAACTCACTCAAACCCTTTCTGGACTATTGTTGGCCCTGGGGAGAGACTACAGCATGACTATCACACTTACTCTTTTGTATATGGACAGAACTCGGTCCTCCCACCCCCTTGGGGCCCCCCTGGCTTTAGCCATTCTCTCTATGCTTCTCAAGATCTTCAGGCTCTGGGATTACAAATGCCTTATTACCATCCAAATTTCTAATGAAGGTCTTTGGGATGATTTTATGGCGTGTGTTCATCTCTCTGAAGAGGGTCAGGGTCATAACTCTAGAGTTCTATCATTTTATTGTTGTAGAAACTGAGGCCCAGGGAGGTTGCCACCCAAGAAAGAATTTTGTGTGACTATGAGAGAGTCACTATCACTGGGCTAAACAATTTGTAGCATATGAATGAAATGGAATGTTATTGTACCATAAAAGAGCAAAAAGGACAGTTTGGGAAAATTTGGGAAAACTGGTATGAACTAGATTCAGAAATTGGGTTCCTCCCCGCCCCAAAAGAAAAAACTGCAAAAATGACAAACAGGATAATTTAGAAAGGTACATGTGGGATTCATTTTCCTTTTCTTAAGTTCAGAATTATAAAATCTAGAAAAACACAAGCATTGATGTGAGCTGGGCCTTGTGCTAGACAATGAAGATAAAAAAGGAAAAAAGGAAAAAGACCTGTCCTTAAGGGGCTCATCCTCTATCTGGACACATGTGGTATTAAATTTCCAAAACATTTTATTTATTAAAATTAAAAGAATTTTAAAATGCATGCATTATTATCATGTGGAGCTATGACTTAGTCAAGACATTTGGAAAATAATTTGTAATTATGGGAGAAAAGAGCTTGAACATCTTCATATCCTACAACTCAGGACTTATTGTTCCGACATGTGTTCCAAGACGGGAAAAAGCAAAAATAAAGTCAACAAACATTTGTAAAGCACTTACATGTCTAGCACTAGACTAATGGCTGAGGGTGCAAAGAAATGAAGAAAACCCTCCCTTGTTTTGCCCTCAGAAAGTCCCCATTCTAGCAGACAAAAATAAATGCAGACAAAGTAGAGATTCCTAGCATGAGGATGAGGAGATTGAGAAGGGCTTCTTGCTCAAGGAAGGATTTGAGTTGAGACTTGAGGGAAGCCAGGAGTCAAAAGATCAGGAGGGGGAGGGTGTTCTGGGAATGTGGGGCAGCCAGTGAAAATTCCCAGCCAGGAAATGGAGGGTCTTGAGCATTAACCAAGGAGAACAGAGTCTGTGGAGTCCAGTGTCCTTCAGACAGGATTTAAAATTTTATCCTGGAGGTGGTGCAAGATGTTTATTTTTTTTAATTTTTTATTTTTTCCTGAGGCTGGGGTTAAGTGACTTGCCCAGGGTCACACAAGCTAGGAAGTGTTGAGTGTCTGAGAGCAGATTTGAACTCGTACCCTCCTGAATTCAGGGCTGGTGCTCTATTCACTGTGCTACCTAGCTGCCCCAGGATGCTTATTGTTAGGAGTTTGAGTAAAGGGGTGACCTGGTCAACTACTTGAGAAGATGTTCACGCTGTGAGCCTCTACTGTCTCTTCTCTTTACCCTTTACAATCTAACTGCCAACTAAGTTCCCAATGAGCTTGTAATTGCCAAATCCAATGAGCTTTTTTTGGTAATCATCTTTTTGGACCTCTCTGCACACTTCAACGCTGTTTGTCATCCTCTCCTTGAAAGAAGGTTTTGGGAAAGTCTTTCTCCTGGTTCTCCTATCTCTCTGCCCACTCGTTGACTGTATCCCATCCAGATTGTTCCTTGGGTCTTTGCCCTCCTCCTCCCTTCTCCCTCTGTACAGTTTCCCTTGATGATCTCATCAGCTCCTGCGGATTTCACTGACATCTCTGTACTGACATCCTATCTTGCCTCTGCTTATCCCCCGTACTTGGAATGTTGGAATTCTCAACTCTGCCTCGCAACTTGAAGCTCCTTTTTTGAAGAAGCTTTTAACCACTGCTCTTAATTCTAGTGCCTTCTCTCTATTAATTATTTCTTTTATTTGCCCTGTACAGAGCTTTTTGTATATATGGATTTGCAGTTGTCTTCATCATTGGGTTGTGAGCTCCTTGAGGGTAGAATCTGTCTTTTGCCTCTTGTATCCCTACTGATTAACATGGTGCCTGGCATATAATAGGTTTGAGGAAATGTTTATTGATTGGTTAACTCCTTGATCAGTCAGTTTGATGGCTGAGTGGAAGATGGACTGAAGTGTGGAAGGATTATGGGAAGGCAGACCCGCCGATAAGCTTTTGCAGGTGGGAGGTGATGTCACTTGTACCAGGCCATGGCCAAGGAGAGAAGGGGATACATTTGAGACACGTTAAACAGGTGAGATTTGGCAGGCCTTGGTTGGGGGTGGTAAGGGTGCAGTAAGAGACTTCTAACTTGTACCATAATATATGTGGCAGCACATCTATGACAAGAAATAATTGGAAACAGCCGAAATATTAATTGGAAAATGCATGAAATAGGAGATTTTGACCCAGTGAGAACAGAAGGATGGGAGGTAGTCAAAGAAATGCAGGCAGATTTGTCTCAGCTGGCGGAAGAGTGGAAGGAACGGACTCAGAACGATAGAGTTCAAGACAACAGTCGTGTACATGGAATGATAGAAAGGGACCTGAGCATCTTGGTGCCCAAAAACAAATGATGCAAATGGTTTCAATGACAGTTTTAAATGCTGTAGAACCAGCAGGGCCCATTCCTAAGATGAATCCTTTTTCCTCCCCCAAGTTCTCCAAATGCTGGACTGCCACATCCTTATAGCCATCCTATGAGATATGCAATGCAAGTAACAAAGGGGACAACAAAATACACAGAAAGCAAGAGACTGGGATTCAAAGGACCTGGATTCAGCTATCTGTCTGTGGCGTTCTGAGCCAAGATATCTTAACTTTATGGACTGTATGAGTTTCATCATCTGTAAAATGAGAAGTCTAAGCTGGACTACCTCTAAGGACTTTGCCCACTTTCCTGTGGGCTTCAGTTCCCCATGAAGAGTGGGGCTCAGATCCAATGACCTCCCAGAGGTCAGATAACAACACAAATTTAAGATTTACCCGTGTGGTCACGGACAGCAAGAAGCTGGGCCCTAGCCAGAATTTGAGATCATTAATACAGTACTTTGCTCATTTCATAGGTAGCTGCATAGTTTAGGATACAGTCTAGATCTCTGGATGGCAAATGCTGAGTTCCTCATGCCCAAGGCTGTTGTGAGAGTTCGCTTTTGTCAAAGTATCATTACCAGGGCAGAGAGAGAGATCCTGTGCCTCTTCTCTGGAGAGGAGAATTTCAGCACCTTGGACAGACCCTATCATTGACAGAATCTGCTCAGTTGCCCCCATGGTTCCAGGGTCGATTTGGTTCAAAACCTCCCATGCATTTTATGGACTGACTACATACCTCCTGTGCCTTAAAAATGGTTTTGCTTTGAACCTCATGTTTATTTCCTGGGCGGTAGAAGCCTCCCTTATATACAGATAGTGGAATCAAGAGTTTGGCCACATCTGAAAATGAGTGTCTGCCATGCCCCTGGTCCCCCACTTCTTAGCCAATGGGCAGGCAGAAGGTTTGCTTCATCATCAAGTGTTCTGAAGACTGAATGTTCACTTGGTTCCCCTTCCCCATTGAGCAGGCTTCCAAAACCTTTGTTTTTTTTGGGGGGGGAGGGGGAGGGGAGGAGGATAAATTAATTGTTTTGACTGGACTTCCTTAGCTTTGCTAAGTTCAAAGAAACTGTCCCAAAATGTCTGAAGGCCTTGTTTTTACTGCTGCTTGTGTAATCATATTTCATTACTTTCAGGTAAAAAGTTGCTTTTTCAGGCCCCAGTCAATGAGCATAGGAGGCACCTTCTTACCCTGTTCAGCTTCTTGGCCCAGGCCTGGGAATGCATAATTCTTCCAGGATCTTTGGGCACAAGGTGAGAATAACTTCCTCCTCTTTGGCCTTAGGCCAGGACTTCAGACTCTGGGAATCCTCACCTACCAGAATCTAGGCTTAGGGACATGGACTTGACATGCCCAGGTGGATGGAGCATATCCATTTTCAGAAATAAGCATTCCATTTCTTCCTATCCTAGCCTCAAACCCAGGCCAGGCTCACAGACAAATCTCATAATGACAGTTACCATATGAACAGAAGTCAATTCTTTATCTTCATCTGGGATCCTTCAACTTGTGTTCTCAAAATATTGGGATCACCAATCATTCTGGAGAGCAATTTGAAACTATGCCCCAAAAGCATAAAATATATTCTTTGGTCCAGCAGTATCTACTGGGTCTGTATTCCTTCTTCTTCTTTTTTTTTTTTTTAATTGAAGCTTTTTATTTTCAAAACATATGCAAGGATAATTTCTCAACATTGACCCTTGCAAAACCATGTGTTCCAATTTCCCCCTCTTTCCCCCCACCCCTTCCTCTAGATGCGATATATATTAAACATAGTAAAATATATGTAAATCAAATCTAGGCATATCTATTTATACAATTATCTTGCTGCACAAGAAAAATCTGATGAAAAAGGAAGAAATGAGAAAGAAAATAAAATTCAAGCAAACAAAAGAAATGAAAATACTATGTTGTGTTCCACACTCATGTTCCACAGGCCTCTCTCTGGATGTAGATGGCTCTCATCATCACAAGACTATTGTAACTGACTTGAATTATCTCATTGTTAAAAAGAGCCACGTCCATCAGAATTGACCATTGTATAATCTTGTTGCTGTATATGATGATCTCTTGATTCTGCTCACTTAACCTAGCATCAGTTCCTGTAAATCTCTCCAGGCCTCTCAGAAATCCTCCTTCTGGTTGTTTCTTACTTAACAATAATATTCCATAACATTCATATACCATTATTTATTCAGCCGTTCTCCAACTGATGGGCATCCACTCAGTTTCCAGTTTCTGGCCACTAAAAAAAGGCTGCGACAAACATTTTTCACATGTGGGTCTCATTCCTTCCTTTATGATCTCTTTGGGATATAGGCCCAGTAGAGCCATACCTGGATCAAAGGATATTCACAGTTTGGTAGCCCTTTGAGATAGTTCCAAATTGCTCTCTAGAATGGTTGGATCAATTCACAATTCTACCAACAATGCATCAGTGTCCCAGTTTTCCCACATTTCCAACATTTGCCATTATCTTTTCCTGTCATCTTAGCCAATCTGAAAGGCATGTAGTAGTATTACAGAGTTGTCTTAATTTGCATTTCTCTTATCAATAATTATTTAGAGCACTTCATATGACTAGAAATGCTTTCAATTTCTTCATCTAAACATTGTTCATATCCTTTGACTATTTATCAATTGGAGAATGGCTTGAATTCTTATAAATTTGGGTCAATTCTCTATATATTTTGGAAATGAGGTCTTTATCAGAATCCTTGAATGTAAAAATGTTTTCCCAATTTATTGCTTCCCTTATAATCTTGTCAGTATTTGTTTTGTTTGTATGAAAACTTTTTAACTTAATAAAATAATTATCTATTTAGTGTTCAGTAATGGGCTCCAATTCTTCTTTGGTCATAAATTCCTGCCTTCTCCACAGATCAGAGAGGTAAATTACCTTATATTCTTCTAATTTACTTAATGTCACTCTTTATGGTTAGATCATGAACCCATTTCAATCTTATCTTAGCATATGGTCTTGGGTGTGCATCAGTTCCTAGTTTCTATCAAACTAGTTTCTAGTTTTCCCAGGAGTTTTGTCAAATAGAGTTTTTATCCCAAAACCTGGGGTCTTTGGGTTTGTTAAACACTAGATTGCTATAGTTATTGGCTATTTTGTCCTGTGAACCTAACCTATTCCACTGATTGACTACTCTATTTCTTAGCCAGCACCAAATGGTTTTGGTGACCTCTGTTTTATAATATAGTTTTAGATCTGGTACAGTTAGACCACCTGCATTTGCTTTTTTTTTTTTTTTTTTTTTTTCATTAATTCTCTTGACATTCTTGACCTTTTGTTCTTCCAGAAGAACTTTGTTACTATTTTTTCTAGATCTGTAAAATAATTTCTTGAGAGTTTGATTGGTATGGCACTAAATAAGATTAATTTAGATAGTATTGTCATTTTTATTACATTCACTTGTCCTACCCAGGAGCACTTGATATTTTTCCAAATGTTTAGATCTGACTTTATTTTTGTGGAAAGTATTTTGTAGTTTGGCTCATATAGTTCCTGACTTTCCCTTAGCAGATAGACTCCCAAATATTTTATACTATCGGCAGCTATTTTAAATGGAATTTCTCTTTGTATCTCTTGCTGTTGGATTTTGTTAGTGATGTAATAGTTTTTTAGTTGATTCTCCAGGGTTCTCTAAGTATACTATTATGTCATCTGCAAAGAGTGATAATCATTACTTACTCTAATTCCTTTAGTTTCTTTTTCATCTCTTATTGCCAAACCTAGCATTTCTAACACAATATTGAATAGTAATGGTGATAGTGGGCAACCTTGTTTCACTGCTGAGCTTATTGGAAATGGTTCTAGTTTGTCCTCATTACATATGATGCTTACTGATGATTTTAGATGAATGCTACTGATCATTTTAAGGAAAAGTCCATATATTCCTATACTCTCTAGTATTTTTAATAGGAATGGGTGTTGGATTTTATCAAATGCTTTTTTCGTATCTATTGAGATAATCATATGATTTTTGTTAGTTTGGTTATATCGTTGATTATGCTGATAGATTTCCTAATATTGAACCAGCCCTGCTCCCTGGTATAAATTCTACTTGGACATAGTGTATTATCCTGGGGATGACTTTCTGTAATCACTTTGCTAATATTTTATTTAAGATTTTTGCATCAACATATATATTGTACCTAGGATATACTATAAAATATTTAATATGTATGGGAATGCCTGCCATCTAGGGGAGGGGGTGGAGGGAAGGAGGGGAAAAATTCAGAACAGAAGGGAGTACAAGGGATAATGTTGTAAAAAAAAAAAAAAAATTAGTACCTATACATATGTACTGTCAAAAAAGTTATAATTATAAAATTAATAAAAAAAAAAAAGATTTTTGCATCAATATTCTTGAGGGAAATTAGTCTATAATTTTCTTTCTCTGTTTTGATCCTACCTGATTTAGGTATCAGTACCATGTTTGTGTCATAAAAAGAATTTGATAGGACTCCTTTCCCTATTTTTTTTTTCAAATACTTTATATAGTATTGGAATTAATTGCTCTTTAAATGTTTGGTAGAATTCACATGTAAATCCATCTGGCCCTGAAGATTTTTTTCTTAGGGAGTTGATTAATAGCTTGTTGTATTTTTTTTTTTTTTTCTCAAATGGGACTATTTAAATAATTTATTTCTTCTGTTAATATGGGCAATCTATATTTTTGTAGGTATTCCTCCATTTCACTTAGATTATGAAATTTATTGACATATAGTTGGACAAAATAACTCCTAATTATTGCTTAATTTCCTCTTTATTGGTGCAAAGTTCTTCCTTTTCATTTTTGAGACTAACAGTTTGATTTTCTTCTTTCCTTTTTTTTTTTTTTTTTTTTTTTTTTTTTTTTTTGCTGAGGCAATAATTAACTTGCTCAGGGTCACACAGCTAGAAAGTGTCTGAGTCAGATTTGAACTCAGGTCCTCCTGACTTCAGGGCTGGTACTCTATTCTGTTATGGGCCAGAATTCTGTACTTGAAACAAGGATTCTTACAAGGTGCTAAGTGGAATTGATAAGACAATGGTTATCTACTTTAGCATAGTGATTAATAGTTCTCTAGTTCAGTACATGCATTTAGTACTTAATATAGTTCTACAAGATTTACAGCTACGATGATGTAATTATAATAGAGCATATAAGCTAGGACAAACTTAACCACAGACATTCCATCTTTGGTCAGGCTCCTGGTGGCTCTCCTCCTTCTTGCACTTTTGGAGGGCCAGAGCCAGAGCCTGAGAAGACAGAGGACTGGAGGTGGGAGCTCAAACTCTTAGAGCCAAGGAGAGAGATTTGCTCCATCTCACACCACTGTGATGGCTGGCCTGTCCTCCTGCATTTCCTCCACTGAGACTAAACTAGCCCAGGACCCCAGACAAGGAGGCAAGACTGTGAAGGAGACAATAAAGAATTTGGACTTTAACACCACGCTATTCTCGTGGTGATTACTAAAAAGAAGACTGCTCTAGAGACCTCCAGAAAACCAACCAGAACATTACAATATCCACTAAACCACCTAACTGCCCACTTCTTTCCTTTTTCTAATCAAATTAATTAAAGATTTATCTATTTTGTTGTTTTTTTTTTTTTTCATAAAACCCATTCTTAGAAAACTCTTAAATTAATAAATAAAACTTACTTTCAATTTTATTACTTTGGGAAAGAAAATGTTATAATTATAAAAATTAATAAAAAAAATTTATAATTATAACATTTTTTGACAGTACATATGCATAGGTAATTTTTTTTTTTTTTTTTACATTATCCCTTGTACTCCCTTCTGTTCTGAATTTTTCCCCTCCTTCCCTCCACCCCCTCCCCTAGAGAGCAGGCATTCCCATACATATTAAATATCTTATAGTATATCCTAAGTACAATATAGATGTGCAGAACCGAATTTTGTTGTTGTTGTTGTTGCAAAGGAAGAATTGTATTCGGATGGTAAAAGTAATCTGGGAAGAAAAACAAAAAAGAATGCTCATAGTTTACACTCATTTCCCAGTGTTCCTTTTCTGGATGTAGCTGATTCTGTCTGTCATTGATCAATTGGAATTGGATTAGCTCTTCTCTATGTTGAAGATATCCACTTCCATCAGAGTACATCCTCATACAGTATCATTGTTAAAGTGTATAATGATCTCCTAGTTCTACTCATTTCACTCAGCATCAGTTGATGTCTCTCCAAGCCTCTCTGTATTCCTCCTGTTGGTCATTTCTTACAGAACAATAGTATTCCATAACATTCATATACCATAGTTTACCCAACCATTGATGGACATCCCTTCATTTTCCAGTTTCTAGCCACTACAAAAAGGGCTGCCACAAACATTTTGGCACATACAGGTCCCTTTCCCTTCTTTAGTATTTCCTTGGGATATAAGCCCAGTAGTAGTACTGCTGGGTCAAAGGGTATGCACATTTTTTTTTTTTTAAATTTTTTTTATTATATATATATATATATTTTATAATATTATCCCTTGTATTCATTTTTCCAAATTACCCCCCCTCCCTTATTCCCTCCCCCCGACGACAGGCAATACCATACATTTTACATGTGTTACAATATAGTCTAAGTACAATACATGTGTGTGAATATCATTTTCTTGTTGCACAATAAACATTAGAATCCGAAGGTACATGCAACCTGGGCAGACAGATATTAGTGCTAACAATTTACATTCCCCTCCCAGTGTTTCTTCTCTGGGTGTATCTACCTCTGTCCATCATTGATCAACTGGAAGTGAGTTGGATCTTCTTTATGTTGAAGATTTCCACTTCCATCAGAATACATCCTCATACAGTATCGTTGTTGAAGTGTACAGTGATCTTCTGGTTCTGCTCATTTCACTCAGCATCAGTTGATTTAAGTCTCTCCAACCCTCTCTGTATTCCTCCTGCTGGTCATTTCTTACTGAGCAATAATATTCCATAACTTTCATATAGGGTATGCACATTTTGATAACTTTTGGGGCATAGTTCCAGATTGCTCTCCAGAATGGTTGGATTCTTTCACAACTCCACCAACAATGTATCAGTGTCCCAGTTTTCCCACATCCCCTCCAACATTCATCATTATTTGTTCCTGTCATCTTAGCCAATCTGACAGGTGTGTAGTGGTATCTCAGAGTTGTCTTAATTTGCATTTCTCTGATCAATAGTGATTTGGAATACTCTTTCATATGGGTGGAAATAGTTGGGATCTTTGGGTTTGTCAAATACTAGATTGCTATTTTTATTCACTATCTTGCCCTGTGAACCTAACCTATTCCACTGATCAACTAGTCTATTTCTTAGCCAATACCAAATGGTTTTGGTGACTGTTGCTTTATAATATAGTTCTAGATCAGGTACAGCTAGGCCACCTTCATTTGATTTTTTTTTCATTACTTCCCTTGAAATTCTCGACCTTTTGTTGTTCCATATGAATTCTGTTGTTATTTTTTCTAAGTCGTTAAAATAGTTTCTTGGGAGTCTGGTATAGCACTAAATAAATAGATTAGTTTAGGGAGTATTGTCATCTTAATTATATTCGCTCGGCCTATCCAAGAGCACTGAATGTCTTTCCAATTATTTAAATCTGACTTTATTTTTGTGTCAAGTGTTTCGTAATTTTGAATAGAATTTCTCTTTGTATCTCTTGCTCTTGGATTGTATTGGTAATGTATAAAAATGCTGAGGATTTATGTGGATTTATTTTATATCCTGCAACTTTGCTAAAGTTCTGAATTATTTCTAGTAGCTTTTTAGCAGAGTCTTTGGGGTTCTCTAAGTATACCATCATGTCATCTGCAAAGAGTGATAGTTTGATTTCCTCATTTCCTACTCTAATTCCTTGAATCTCTTTCTTGCCTCTTATTGCCCAGGCTAGCGTTTCTAGTACTATATTGAATAGTAATGGTGATAGTGGGCAACCTTGTTTCACTCCTGATCTTACAGGGAAAGGTTCCAGTTTATCATTATTATTTTAAGGAATAGTCCATTTATTCCTATACTCTCAAGCGTTTTTAGTAGGAATGGATGTTGGATTTTATCAAATGCTTTTTCTGCATCTATTGAGATGATCATATGGTTTTTATTAATTTGATTATTAATATGGTTAATTATACTAATAGTTTTCCTAATATTAAACCAGCCCTGCATTTCTGGTATAAATCCCACTTGATCATTGTGTATTATCCTGGGGATGATTTTCTGAAGTCTTTTTGTTAATACCTTATTTAAGATTTTAGCATCAATATTCATTAAGGAGATTGGTCTATAGTTTTCTTTCTCAGTTTTCAATCTACCTAAACCAACCTCTTTCTTTAAAAAACCGTTGCCCTTGCTGGCTGGGAAAAGGAGTCAAGATGGACAGTGGTCAGCTGGACAAAATGTGGGGGCTGGTTCTTTTTGCACGCCCATGGAAAGGAGTTCAGGGAGAGGAAGAGTCACAGGTCATGTGCAGGAGGGAGAATGAAAACTGGATTCCAGAGAAGGCTGGAGGTGGGGTCCTCCACAGGCCCCTGATGGAGAAATGATACTTCGTAAAGAAGAAGAGGAGCTTCATTTACTTGGGTTTTACTGGAGCGGGGCTCAGCTGGTGTAGTAGATAGATCTCTGAATCTAGAGTCAGGAAAACCTGAGTTCAAATCCAGCCTCAGAGATACTAGCTGGGTGATCCTGAGCAAGTCAATTATTTATGTTTGCCTCAGTTTCTTCATCTGGAAAATGAGCTTAGTAATAGCATCTGTCTTGTCAGGGTTGTTGTGAGGATCAAATGAAGAAATTATATTTTTTATGAAAGCTTTTTATTTTCAAGACACATGTAAGATAATTTTCAGCATTCACTCTTATAAAAACTTGTGTTTTAAATTTGTTTCCTCCCTTCTCCCCACCCCCTCCTCTAGACAGCAAGTGATCCAATATATTAAACATGTGAATTCCTCTATCCATATTTCCACAATTATCTTGCTGCATAAGAAAAATCAGATCACAAAGGGAAAAAATAAGAAAGAAAACAAGCAACCAACAACAAAAAGAGTGAGAATGTAATGTTGTGGTCCACAGTCAGTTCCCACAGGCCTCTCTCTGGCTCTCTCCATCACAAGATCATTGGAACGGGTCTGACTCATCTCATTGTTGGAAAGAGCCACGTCCGGCAGAACTGATTACCTTATAATCTTGCTGTTGCCATGCACAATGTTCAAATGAGATAATATTTGGAAAGAAAAGTGCATAACGTAGTTCCTGGGGCATACACAGTCTGTGCTGCATAAATGCTTATTCCCCTCTCCCCTTTTGTGACCAGAGGGAGGGAGATTCTGAAAGCTGCCGATGTCCTTTGAAGAATGGACGGAGGAAGCTCAGGATGGACCATTTGCTGTGAGAAGGGAGTGAGAGTGACAGTGCTGGTGAGATAGGAAAATAAAGGTTTGGAAGATCACTCTGGGGAGAAAAGGGGGACCCAAGGAGGGGCAGAAGGGGAGCGCTGCCGTGGAGCTACCTGACTAGCCCCATCTCATGTTGACATTGCAACATGAGCTTACCTGAGACATTTGGGGGATATGGCTCCCCCGGGGCTGACGAGAATCTGAAGGGGGGGAGCAGGGAGCTGGCGGCAGGAGCTAGCCAGAAATTCAAGCATCAGATTGGGGGATCGGGCTATATGGAGGCAGAAGGGAAGCCAGAAGTGGTTGATGCCCTCAGATAATTGGAGGTCAGAAGGGGCAGTGAGGGTGGGGAAGCATGAGAGCTCTGGAATGGTAAGTTTGGGGTTTGGGAACTGGAGGGGGCACCAAGGCTAGGAAAACAAATCAGGTCACCAAAGGAGACGCTAGCGCCATGCTTGAAGTCCTCCGGGATGACGGCAGAAGAAGACATGGAAAGGGAAGGGCTGATTCTGGGCCTAACCTGGGAAAAATTGGGAACTACCCACAGCAGTAGTGGGCTGGAATGGTATGACCTTCAAGAGGAAGGGCAGTGGAGGGCAGCAGAGGGAGAATGGTCCAGAAGAACAATCAGGGCAAGCCGAGCCTTTGGGGGCTCACGGGCACAAGATACTTGGGGTGTCAAGTTCAAGTCTGTATTCAGATACTAGCAGTTCACAGAGCAGATTCCTAGCAAAGCTTTGTAAACCAGAACAGAGCAAGAAGGAAGGAAGCATATTTCTTACGCACCTACTGTGTGCCAGGCACTGTGCTAAGCTCTTTACAAATATTGCCTCATTTGGTCCCCACTGAACAACCCTGTCGGGTGGGTACAATTTTCATTCCCATTTTACAGGGCAGGAAACTGAGGCAGATCTGAGGATTTCGATTCTATCCCTTGCTCCGGGAATGACTTTCTCCGTTTCCTCATCAGTGAAATGAGAGGGTTGTTTTTTTTCAGGGCAGGGGAACCTTTTTCTCTGCTAAGGGCCATTTGAGTCTTTACTTGAACTTTTCATGTGTGGGCTAAAGAAAGCCTCTGCATGAGTGTTTGTTTAAAATACTATAACTCTGGGCTAGAGTACATAAGTGCTTTAATCCTTATAAGGGTTAATATAATGTTTAATTAAAAAACATGGAATTTCCCCAGCACATAGCTTTTTTTTTTTTTTTTTTTTTTTTCTTGTAAGCGCCATAGTAATTTTCCTCAGCAAATCAAAATAAAATGTGCTTAAAGCCCTTTCAGATCTTGCTATTTCCCAAGTAAAACGCTGATGAAGAATTGCTTTCCTGGCAGCCGTGGCCGCTTTCCTCCGTCACGCTGTGTTGGTTCTCTGCAATGTTGTCACAGATCTCTCTAGGGCAAAATGTGCCCACCCTTCATCGCGCGGCCCAGCAGACTTAGCCACTCACAGACGGAGCGGGGGGCTCAGAGAGGGGGGCTCGGCCCGGCTTTCGGCTCGGCAGCAGCCGTGATTGCCTGAGCGAATGATTGCCGGGCCTTGATACTGTCTGTGGCCAGCCGGTCCCACCCGTGGGAAGGTCTCGGAGGACCCTTCTGGGCTCCCTCTCTGCCCCGGGGCCAGAATTCTCCCGGGAAGAGGAGGAGATCAGCAAGGGCTTTTCATCGGAGCCCGGGAGCCCGGAAGGGCAGTGGGGAGCCCCAGCAAATTAAGGGGCTCCCCTTTCCCCTCCCTCGAAGACCTTCCACAAGAGAAGGTGGATGTCGGGGCCGGAGGAGGGGTCCTTCTCTGGCCACATGTTGGAGGGAGGTTCAGGGGCTCTTGCTTAGTCACACTGCCCCGATCCAAGTCTCAGCAGCTCTAAAATTCTGGGCTTCTGCCCGTGGGTCAGGGAGGCAGCGGCGGTCCAGCTCCGCCCTCGGACCCATCACCAGTGACCAAGGTTGATTCCAAGGTGGCTGAGGAGGAGGAGGGAAGGAGAGAGAGAAGAGGAGGAGGAGGGAAGGAGAGAGAGAAGAGGAGGAGGAGGAACAAGAGGAAGAGAAGGAGGAGTTCCCACCAGTCCATCCTATCCTGCCGCTTTGGCTGCCTAGTAGTGAGGCCGAATACTGACGGAAGCAATCCAAGTCTCCCAGAAGTCAGCTTGGTTCTGGCCGGTCCCTTCAGAATAAACGTGGCCCCCGTCCCCACCTGTGCCCCCCATTCCCCCGGGTGCCTTCCCTTCTCCCTCCCACCTTCCCTCCCCCGCACTGGGCCCCTCTCCACCTCCTTCCACTCTGGGAAGCCGGGGCTGATTGTGGCAAAGGAAAGTGAGATGGACGCCCCGGACCATCTGGAAAAGGGGGTCCCCACATCAGCCTGGCAAGTTGTTGGGCCGGGCCGGCGCAGGCTCCTGGTGCAGGCCATTGGGCTGGTTCTCCCCGGCCGCCGGGGAAGGCCCGCTGCGGCCCCCTTAATCGGTCCCACTTTGGGGCAGCAGAGGCTTTGCCCTCAGCCTCCAGAAAGGAGGCCATGTCCCTCTGGCTCCCGTGGCCAGGACTCAGGGGATTTCCCCAAAGCCGGGTTGTAAGCACTGGCCCTCGGACACTACTAGGCCTAGGAAAGCCAAGCCCTTCCCCCTCACCCCAGGAAATGTGGATGTGCTGGGCTGAGGGAGCGGGGGCTCTGTCGTGGGCCCTGCTTCCATCGCTGAGGGCTGAGAGCACCCCATGGGCGCCCCCTTGCTTTGATTGATGGGACACTTTGTCAGCATCTGTAAATTGGGTTTCACCTCCCCCCATCACCTCCAGATGTCTTGGGGTCCATGGCACCTGATCCCACCCGTCCAGACCAAGTAAATGAGAAAAAAGTTGCACAAGCTCAGGAAGGAGAGGATTTTATTAATATTTCAAATGTGAAGAGGGTCTGGGGGCCTGAAGGAACCTCTCCCAGGCCTGGCTGGAAGGGGGCGCACCGGGAAGTCCCTCCGAGGTCCTGGCTGGCCTGGGCCGGAGCTGGCTTCAGGTCCCTGAGCTCCGTTAGCACAGGTTCTGACCGGTACCTCTGGGCCGTACCGCTGGTCCCGTCCGTCTCCGTACTGAACACTTGGCAGTCATGTGCAGGAGGGATAACACCCCGCCCAGGGCTCTAAAGCTAAGGCTTGGCCCTGGGCGTTAACTGGAGCCCGGTGCCCTCACAAACTCCCCGGGCATGGCACGGCCGAGTTCCAGCCGACTGTCGTTGGGGTTTCTGCCCAAGAGGGTCTCGCTTTGTCCCCCCATCTTCACCCAAGCAATGGCCATGCTCTTGGGGCCTTCGCGGGGGCTTCCAGGATGGGGAGAGTGAAGGGGATGGTGTGGGCATCCCGGGAAACCTCCACCTGTGGGAGAAACAGAAGGGAGAGTTCCTGCAGAGTCTCCGGACGGCTCTCAGCTGGAACAAGGATGCTGAAAAAGGGCCGGACCCTGGGGGGCCTCCTGCCAAGGAAGGCAGAGGGAGGGGGTGGGAGCCGGGCTGGCCTCCGAGGCTCAGGGCTCCCCGCCTTACCTTGCTGCTTCTGCTGGGGTGAAGCTGGACGTCTGTGCGCGCTCCAGGGAGAAGGAGGGGAGAGGAGGAGGAGGAGGATGGGGAGGAAGGAGAAGGAAGAGGGGGAGAGGAGGAGGAGGAAGGAGAAGGAAGGGGGGGAGGAAGGAGAAGGAAGGGGGGGAGGAAGGAGCTTGGCCGGCCCGGGAGGGCGCTGAGCAGGAAGGCGAAGTCCGGAGCAAGACGAGGAGGAGGAGCTCCGTGGCCCCATTTTCCCATGCCCTACGCCTCTTTAGAATTTATTCTCAAAGAAGTATATGCATAGGAAAAAGGAACCACGAGCCATTCTGAGCTGGGCTGTCGCCGACCCGAGGAGATGGTCGCGGAGCGGAGGCGCCTGGGTCACAGGGAGAGAGCTCGGGTGAGCTCCGGAGGCCGGGAGACTCCTTCAGCCCGGAGGATTTTCCCGGACTCACGGCCCCTGGGAGCGCCCCCCCCAGCCTTTCCTGGACTCCCCCCAGCACTGAGCCACAATCGCCTGCGAGGGTGCCGAAGCTGGGGACAGACGGAAGGCCCGCTGCCTGCCTGCAGCCTCACACCCCTCCACACCCCGCTCCCCCCTTGGGCTCCGGGCTGCCCGGGGGGCGAGGGGAACGGGCAGTGGTGGGAAAAGTGTCCGCCTTACCTGGGCGCAGGGTCGGACCGGGCCGATACCTTACCTGAGCAGAAGGCCCGGCAGGGGCCGGCGCCGGCGGGAGCGGGAGCCGAGGGCCCGGCCTGCAAAGCCTTCAAGCGGGAAAGGAGGAAGGAAAGCAAGTGAGAGAGAGCGAGAGCGGCCGGTCGGCCGGAGACCTTACCTGCTTGGGAGCCAGGAGCTGACTGGCTGGAGAAGCGCCCCGGCCCCTCTCAATTTATGCCAGCCCGAGACCTTGGCTGAAGCCCGCTCAAACAATGTAGCCAGTTCCTCCGGCCGCCGTAATCAGTGCCCGCCGCTCGCCAAGGTCCCCGCCCGCCAGCGCAGAGAGTTGGCAGAGGAACAGCCCATGAGCGATGGGAGGGGAGGGTGGGAGGCCGGAGGTGGGGGCCTGGGCCTCCGGGACCCGAGGGAGGCCGGGAGCTGATTGGCTGGCAGCTGACAGCGGGCCCAGAGTTATCGCCCCGCTTGCGTCAGGAGCCCCAGGAAAAGTATCCGAGGAAGAACTTGGAGTTCTGGGAGACTGCAGGCATTTATCTCTTTCCAGAGCTGGCCTTCCTCTGGGGGCTCTCCCAGGGAGAGATAGCAAGGCCTTGCTGCAAGGCCCGCTCTGTTATCGGCAGGCCCCCAGGCCGCCCCTTCTCAAGGTTAGCCGCTCTTGGCCATCCTCAGAGGGAAGGAGCATTAACCCTTTCTGCACAAACTCTGGGGCAGCCCAGCTCCCAGGCCTGGACTGAGCCCCCCTGGAGCCTGGGGGTCTGCAGCCCAAACTGGAAGGCCTGCGCCTGGCAGGACCTCCCTGCACCCAGACTCCCAGGGCCCTCTCTCATCCAGAGTGACCCCCAGACTCCCAGGGCCTTCTCTCATCCAGAGTGACCCCCAGACTCCCAGGGCCCTCTCTCATCCAGAGTGACCCCCCAGACTCCCAGGGCCCTCTCTCATCCAGAGTGACCCCCAGACTCCCAGGGCCCTCTCTCATCCAGAGTGACCCCCCCCCAGACTTCCAAGTATGAGTCACAAGAGTTCAGACCAAGCCCAAGTCCCTCAGTGGGGGCTCACAGGAGCCACCCCAAGCGTCCTCAGTTGCTGCCCTCCACCATGGAAGCCTGGCAGAGCAGGGAGTTCTGAAACCTGGAGACTGACTCTGTGTGCCCATGCTACAGATGCAGCAACTATCTGGGAGGTGGGTGCTGTTATTAGCCCCATTTCGTAGCTGAGAAAAGGAAGGTAGAGGTTCGGGGCTCTGCCCGGGGCCACCCAGCTAGTAAGTGTCTGAGCTTAGATTTGAACTCAGACCTGACACTCTAACCATTGGGCCACCTCCTTGTCCCTGGGACAATGTACCCAGCGTTTCACCCCCTCAGCCGCCACTTTTGGAGGGAAGGGAGGTAGGGGATGATTTTCTTGGAGGTTTTTTTTTTTTTTTCCCCCAAGAGAAGAATTCTTTTTCAAGAATTTCAAGGGAATTAATGAAAAAAAAGTCAGATGAAGGTGGTCTAGCTGTACCTGATCTAAACCTATATTATATAGCAGCAGTCACCAAAACCATTTGGGATTGGCTAAAAAATAGACTAGTTGATCAGTGGAACAGGATAGGTACACAGGACAAAATAGTGAACAACTATAGCAATCTAGTGTTTGACAAACCCAAAGACCCCAACTTTTGGGATAAGAATTCATTATTTGACAAAAACTGTTGGGAAAACTGGAAATTAGTATGGCAGAAATTAGGCATGGACCCACATTTAACACTTAACACACTTAACCAAGATAAGATCAAAATGGGTCCATGATTTAGGCATAAAGAATGAGATCATAAATAGATTAGAGGAACACAGGATAATCTACCTCTCAGACTTGTGGAGGAGGAAGGAATTTATGACCAGAGGAGAACTAGAGATCATTATTGATCACAAAATAGAAGATTTTGATTACGCCAAATTAAAAAGTTTCTGCACAAACAAAACTAATGCAAACAAGATTAGAAGGGAAGTAACAAATTGGGAAAACATTTTTACAGTTAAAGGTTATGATAAAGACCTTATTTCCAAAATATATAGAGAGCTGACTGATTTGTAAGAAATCAAGCTGTTCTCCAATTGATAAATGGGCAAAGGATAAAAATAGTTTTCAGATGATGAAATTGAAACTATATCCACTCACATGAAAGAGTGTTCCAAATCACTACTGATCAGAGAAATGCAAATTAAGACCACTCTGAGATACCACTACACACCTGTCAGATTGGCTAAGATGACAGGAACAAATAATGATAAATGTTGGAGGGGATGTGGGAAAACTGGGACACTGATGCATTGCTGGTGGAGTTGTGAAAGAATCCAGCCATTCTGGAGAGCAATCTGGAATTATGCCCAAAAAGTTATCAAAATGTGCATACCCTTTGACCCAGAAGTACTACTACTGGGCTTATACCCCAAGGAAATACTAAAGAAGGGAAAGGGACCTGTATGTGCCAGAATGTTTGTGGCAGCTCTTTTTGTAGCGGCTAGAAACTGGAAGATGAATGGATGTCCATCCATTGGAGAATGGTTGGGTAAATTGTGGTGTATGAAGGTTATGGAATATTATTGCTCTGTAAGAAATGACCAGCAGGAGGAATACAGAGAGGCCTGGAGAGACTTAAATCAACTGATGCTGAGTGAAACGAGCAGAACCAGGAGATCATTATACACTTCAACAATGATACTGTATGAGGATGTATTCTGATGGAAGTGGATATCTTCAACATAGAGAAGAGCCAATCCAATTCCAATTGACCAATGATGGACAGAATCAGCTACACCCAGAGAAGGAACACTGGGAAATGAGTGTAAACTGTTTGCATTTTTGTTTTTCTTCCCAGGTTATTTTTACCTTCAGAATCCAATTCTTCCTGTGCAACAAGAAATTCGGTTCTGCACACATATATTGTATCTAGGATATACTGTAACACATTTAATATGTATGGGACTGCCTGCCATCTAGGGGAGGGGATGGAGGGAAGGAGGGGAAAATTTGGAACAGAAGGGAGTACAAGGGATAAAGTTATAAAAAATTACCCATGCCTATGTATTGTCAAAAAATTATAATTATAAAATTAATTTTTAAAAAAATTAAAAAAAAAAAAAAAAGAAATCTCCCTTCCGAGGTTGTTGTAAGGATAAAGTGAGATCACAATTATAAAGCCCTCGGCATAGGCTGGGCATGCAGTTGGCACTCCATAAATGTTCCTGTGGTTCGGCCCTTTGACTCTGGGACCCATTGGGGTTTTCTTGGCTAATTTGCTGCAGCTGTTTGTTATTTCCTTCTCCAGCTGACAGAGGAGGAAACTGAGGCAAAGTCCATGCCCCCAGGTTTGGCGCTCTGTGCATCGTAGCAACTCCTACTGGCCCCTGACACTAACTGTTGTCCCAGTTACTATTGTCGTTATTGCGGCCCATCGATGGGGGCAGCCGGTGGCGCCATCCTCCTTCCCTTCATCTCCTTGCATTTCTGGCCTCCCTCTTTCTGGTTTTGGAATCTGTCGCCCAGCTAGACTGAGTTCTGTGGAGGTGGGGACCCAGGCCGAGCCCTGAAAGGTCACTTTGTCCAGTGCCTCCCTTCTGTGGGGCTTGGGGAAGAGTCACCCGAGGAACAGTGGCCGGGAGGCCGAGCTTTCACAGATCCCTGGGCTCCACACTGCCTGGGTCTCTGCACAATCCAGCTGGAGGGGGGTCAGAGGGCACGGCTGCCCCCAAGGCGGCCTCTGGCCAGCTTCTCCAGTGCCCTGGGTATAGGGGGGCATAGGGAGACACTGCCCACTCATAGAGCACCTGCTGTGAGTGTGTGAGGCCCCGTGCTCCCCAGACCTGCTAACAGGAGGAATGCCAGCCGGGGTGCCCCCAAAGCTGGTGAGGGCATTACACCGGCAGGAGCGAGCCAAGGGCTGCCAGAGACTCCAGGCTGCTTTGTGTGTTCAGGGGCCAAAGTCCTGTGGGGCTACGGGACCCTGCAGACCCTCCCTGATGCTAAGATCAGTCCCTAATCCGGCCAGGCCCGAACAATGGCCTGCAGGGCCGCCCAATCTGCCTCTCCAAGGTGGGCAGCACCCTGGGGGGGGGAGGGCTCCCTGGTTAATGGGCAGCTGGGCTCTTAACTGAGTTCTCCCTCGGGATAAAGGCCTGCTACCTCCATAATCTCCTCTTAGAAGCCCAATTGACTGATAATTGGGGCCATAATCAGGTGGAGAGATTAGCTTGCTTAAGGACTGATAAATGATATAAAGAGCTCCAAATCCCTGCTGTAAGCCCTGGCCCAGGGGGTCACCCAGTCCCTACAGCTCTGGCTCTGGGCAGAGTTCCCCTGCCCCAAAGCTGGGCACCCCGGCATAATGGGCCAAGATGCCCGCAGCCTCCCTGGGGTGACTCCAAAAACTGGGCCAGAGGGCCTGGGCGGGAGGGGGTCTGAGGTCCCGGGCGGGAGGGGGTCTGAGGTCCCATCTCCAGGGTGCTTCAGGAAGAGGCAGGAGGGACTCCAGAGGTCACAGGTGTCTCGTTTTACAAATGGGGAACTGAAGGCAGGGCCCATGACTGGTCCAGGAGCATCCAGCTGGCACGCTGGAGCCGCGGGGGCGACTTGCTGAGTAGCCCCCTCTACTTGGGTGACACAAGCTGCTCACCAAAGAGGGGAGGTCTCTGCCCTTGAAATGAACCCCATGACAAGACGGCCCCTGGGATTTGCTCCAGATCTTGGCTGGAGTCAGCTGGGATGGGGCAGGTTCTGCTCTGCAGAATGGAGAAGGGGCTGGGGGGCTGGAAGTGGGCATCAGAGGCAGCTGCCAGGCTTACAAAGCTCTTGTTAATTCCTTCTTACAGATAAGGAAACCGAGGCACCCAGAAATTAGGCAGTTTTCCTGGGGCAGAGAGGCTTCCAGACAAGGGCTTGGGGCCTTCCTGAGGCCCGGCGGGCCCTGAGATAGCACTTGCTGGAGGCTTGGTCCAGGGCTCCTCAGACCCTCTGCCTGTGTGGGCGCACTGGCCGTTCCCAGCGCAGGGAAGAGCTGCTTGTTCCTCGGGTGGGATGGCCTGTGATTGTGGCCCGTTTCCTTCCCGCACCTAACTCGGCCTTTGCGGCTCTGGGTCTCGCCTCCGCGGCTCCGGGTCTCGCCTCCGCTGGCCCTGGGATTGTCCTGGCTCTAGGAAGCCATGTCCCAGGCAGGCCCAGGGCCCGCTCCAGCTCGGCCACGAGCCACTTAGGATGGGCAGCCCCGATTCCGAGGTCTCTCTCCATCCCCGCGACGGCGGGCATTGCCAGCTTTGTTCTGAGCGCTGGTCGGGGCATTTCTGCAAGCTCTTTCTCTGACATAAATACGGCTCATTTTTGCAAATAAACGTGGCCTTTGTGGTCCACGTGGACAACAAACGATGGCAGGAGGGGCTTTGGAGGACGGGGGACCGTTCTGCACAAGCAGACTTTGAGCCGGCCGAGAGGCCTGGAGCGCAGGGGAGGGAACGGGGCTGGGGTCCAGATGGGGGGTCACCCAGAGCCAGGGAGGAGCTCGGCTGGGGTCTCCACATCAGCCCCAGGAAGCCCCCAGAGCTGGGGCCACTGTCTGCCGGGAAGGAGCTCTCCAAGGGTCTCCAGGTCAGCTCCAGGAAGCCCGGAGTGAGGAACAGCCCCAGCCCCCCATTGCCACAT
This sequence comes from Sminthopsis crassicaudata, assembly GCF_048593235.1. Classification (NCBI taxonomy): domain Eukaryota; kingdom Metazoa; phylum Chordata; class Mammalia; order Dasyuromorphia; family Dasyuridae; genus Sminthopsis; species Sminthopsis crassicaudata. Next base: position 683,122,981 of record NC_133618.1, read on the forward strand.
GTGACTGGGCTTTGGGCCTGGCTCGATGGGGACAATCGCAGGGCTTCGGACAAGGGCACCGCTGTTGTTTTTGGCCTCCGGGATATCTGGGATGAGTTTGACAGATGTCTGGGAGATTGAGGGCAAGGATGCCTTTGATGTGTGAGAAGGGACTTCTGGGGACGTTTGCAGGGATGGCAAAGTGCCACGGAGCCCTCTCGGGGCAGGGTGTGGATAAAATCGGGGCTCGGGTCCCCAGCCCTTGGTGTCCTCGGGACGAGTGTTCGGGCCGTCCGGGGGGCTGGAGCACAGCCCTGTGAGGGCTCCCCCGGAGAGGCCGCAGAGTCTGGCCCCCGCCAACCTTGGGCAGACAGGGGCCCGAGCAGTCGGCCACCCGGTGCCAAAGGCGCTTCTGCCCTCCCCCCACCCCAGTGCACCCACGTAGCCGTAATTTTTTCCCCCCCGGCGGCTGGGGTTAAGTGACTTGCCCAGGGTCACACAGCCAGGACGTGTTAGTGTCTGAGAACAGATTTGAACTCGGGTCCTCCTGAATTCAGGGCTGGTGCTCTATGCACTGCGCCCCCTAGCGGCCCCCCTCGTAGCTGAGTCCCAGTCCCCGGAGGCCCCGGCCCTGCCGCCCTGTGGGTCTGGGAGGCCACGGGAGCCCGGCTGATGTGGGCCCAGTCTGCTCAGAGGCGGTCAGATAAGGGGGGGTTGTCCTTCAAAGGGCCCAACTTTATCCTGAGCACACAAAGGCCTCGGGCGCAGCTTTTGGGTAAGATAATGAGCACTGAACTGGCTCTTTGCTGCCCTCTCCTGAGCCCCGCTAGTCAGGGAGGGCCGGCCCCCAGCAGGCCCCAGACCCAGGGACAAGGAGGGAAAGGGGGACTTCGCCCACGTGGGCAGCCTGAGAGCAGCTTGCTTCCCCCCCTCCCTCCCTCCCTCCTTCTTCCTCCCTCCCTCCCTCCCTCTCTCTCTCTCTCCCTCCCTCCCTCTCTCTCTCTCTCCTTCCCTCCCTCCCTCCCTTCCTCCCTCCCTCTCTCTCTCTCTCCTTCCCTCCCTCCCTCCTCCCTCCCTCCCTCTCTCTCTCTCTCCTTCCCTCCCTCCCTCCCTTTCTCTCTCTCTCTCTCTCTCTCTCTCTCTCTCTCTGTCTGTCTCTCTCTCTCTCTTCTGTCTCTCTCTGTCTGTCTCTCTCTCGTCTCTCTCTCTCTCTCTCTCTCTCTCTCTCTCTCTCTCTCTCCTTCCTCCCTCCCTCTCTCTCTCTCTCTCTCTCTCTCTCTCTCTCTCTCCCTCCCTCCCTCCCTCTCTCTCTCTCTCTCTCTCTCTCTCTCTCTCTCTCTCTCTCTCTCTCTCTCTCTCTCTCTCTCTCTCTCTCTCTCTCTCCTTCCCTCCCTCCCTCCCACTCTCTCTCTCCCTCCCTCCCCCCCTCTCTCCTTCCTCCCTCCCTCCCTCCCTCCCTCTCTCTCTCTCTCTCCTTCCCTCCCTCCCCCTCTCTCTCCTTCCCTCCCTCCCTCCCTCTCTCTCTTTCTTTTTCTTTCTTTTCTTTCCCTCCTTGTCTCCTTCCTTCCCTCCCTCCCTCCCTCCACCCCCTCCCCTAAATGACAGGCAGTCCCATCCATGTTAAATATGATATAGTGTATTCTAGACACAATCTATGTGTGCAGAACCGAATTTCTTGTTGCACAGAAGAGTTGAATTCCGAAGGTAAAAATAACCTGGGAAGAAAAACCAAAATGCAAACAGTTCACACTCATTTCCCAGTGTTCCTTCTCTGTCCAGCAAAGGGGAAGGGAGACTCAGCCAACCCCTACTATGCGCTGGGTGCTGGGCATTGACTCGGCCAGCTCCTACTATGCGCCGGGCACCATGTGAAGGGCTTTTCTTGGTGAGTTTTTGTTTGTGAAGGATCCGACATCCTTGGCTCACTTGCCCTCTGAGGGAGGGGTGGGGGAAGGGAGGGAGACAGAAATGGGGAAGGCGAGGGTTTGCGGGTAAATGTCAACAACTCTCTTGGCGAACATTGGGAAAATAAAAAGCTGAAAAGGCGGCAGGAAGGGCCGGCATCCGTGGTTGGAAGGCCCAGCCCTGGCTCCTGGGCCTCGGCCACGTCGCTCCCCCCTTGCTCCATCCCCCCTCACATCTGGGGGATGCTTGGACCAGACTTGTCCAAGGGCCAGGCTGCCATCTCCTAGATCCTGGGGGGATTGTTGCTGCAGGAGCCGGGCCTGGGGTCGGGAGGACTGAGTTGGAATCCTGGCGGTGTGAGCCTAAGCAAGTGACTCAGTTTCTTCACTTGTAAAGTGAGGGAGTCCCTGGCAGCTCTCAAAGGCTAAGGTGATTTAATTTTTCTGAGACTCGGTTTCTCCTTCTGTCAAATAGAAACAATGATCCCAGACCCTCACGTCCTCCTAGAATTTTAAAGTTGGCACTTCCCCCAGGACAGCCCAAGAGAAGCCCAGAACAAGCCATGTTGTCTCCATTCTACAGATAAGGCAACCGAGGCTGGTGGTCCTCGGCATTGCCCGCTGCTCAAAGGGACCATCAGGGCCTCCTCACCCAACGACCCGACTTCACGACATGGAGAAACCGCGGTGTGGGAGGGGCTGGGCCGGTGCAGGGGGTACGAGGGGGACAGAGCCTGCGTGTCTAGGATGTGGGTGCCCTGCTCCGCCCCCGCTGCCTTGAGGGAGGGGGGCGAATGTCCCAGGAAAGGGGCCTCATGAGAGGGCGCCCCCACCTGGCACAGCCGAACCTCCTTGCTCCCCCTTGTCTTCGCCCCCTCCTCATCCTGCCCCCCCCAGGCTGCCCCCCCTCCGGCCCAGCCAGATGACTTCTGTTCCTCCGTCCCCGGCCTCCCTCCCTCCCAGCTGCTGCCAAGGTCACCCGCGGCCTGGGAACCAAGCTGCCTGGACCGTGTTTGGACACATTGTGGAATCCTGGCGCTACAAAGCCATCCTCCCAAGAGATTCAGTGTTGCAGCGTGGGGCCCGGCCCCCAGGGCCGGCTGACTCTCCAGATGGCCTTGGCAAGGCGACCTCCCCTCCCCCGGGGCCTCAGTTTCCTCATCTGCCCAGTGAAAAAACCATCCTAGCTGACTCAGAGGACTGCCCTTGTCCCCCCTCCCCCTTCAGAGGCTTTTTTAGCCCTAGTCAGGGACTCTGGGGGGCTGATTCTGTCACTGGGTGAGCTCATCTCCGCTGCTGACCCCCCAGGCAGAGGGAGCCAGCCCTAGCCTTTGTCTTCACTGCCAGGATGTCCTGGGGGCCTTTCAATCCTAACCCTGAATTCATTGTCCTTCCCAGAACCTCCCTGTTCTCATGGAGGGCACTGCCACCCTGCTGGGTGCCCAATGGGCAAAGTCTTTTTTTATTATAGCTTTTTTATTTACCAGATATATGCTTGGGTCATTTTTCAGCATTGACAATTGCCAAGCCTTTTGTTCCAACTTTTTCCCTCCTTCCCCCCACCCCCTCTCCAAGATGGCAGGTTGACGAATACATGTTAAATATGTTATAGTATAAGTTAAATACAATATATGTCTACATGTCCAAACAGTTGTTTTGCTGTACAAAAAGGACTGTGTACAATTAGCCTGTGAAGGAAATCCAAAATGCAGGCGGACAAAAACAGAGGGACTGGGAATTCTCTGTAGTGGTTCATAGTCATCTCCCAGAGTTCTTTGGGTGGGTGTAGCTGGTTCCGTTCATTACTGCTCTATAGGAACTGATTTGGTTCATCTCATTGTTGGAGAGGCCGCGTCCCTCAGAATTGATCCTCATACAGTATTGTTGTGGAAGTGTATAATGGTCTCCTGGTCCTGCTCATTTCACTCAGCATCAGTTCCTGTCAGTCTCTCCAGGCCTCTCTGAAATCCTCCCGCTGGTCATTTCTTACAGAACAATAATATTCCATAATATTCATATACCACAATTTATTCAGCCATTCTCCCATTGATGGGCATCCACTCAGTTTCCAGTTTCTGGCCACCACAAAGAGGGCTGCCACAAACATTCTTGCACATCCAGGTCCCTTTCCCTTCTTCAAGATCTCTTTGGGATTCAAACCCAGTAGTAACACTGCTGGATCAAAGGGGATGCACAGTTTGATCACTTTTTGAGCATAGTTCCAGATTGTTCTCCAGGATGGCTGGATGTATTCACAGTTCCACCAACAATGCATCAGTGTCCCTGTTTTCCCACATTCCTGCCAACATTCTGCATTACCTTTCCCTGTCATTCTAGCCAATCTGATAGGTGTGTAGTGGTATCTCAGAGTTGTCTTAATTTGCATTTCTCTGATTATTAATGACTTGGAGCATCTTCTCATATGGCTAGAAATAATTTCAATTTCATCATCTGAGAATTGTCTGTTCATGTCCTTTGACCATTTATCAACTAGAAAATGGCTTGATTTCTCATAAATTAGAGTCAGTTCTCTATATATTTTGGAAATGAGGCCTTTATCAGAACCTTTAACTGTAAATATGTTTTCCCAGTTTATTGCTTCTCTTCTAATCTTGTTTGCATTAGTTTTGTTTGTACAAAAGCTTTTCAATTTGATATAATAAAAATATTCTATTTTGTGATTAATAATGCTCTCTGGTTCCTCTTTGGTCACAAATTCCTTCCTCTTCCACGGGTCTGAGAGGTAAGCTATCCTATATTCTTCTAATTTATTTATAATCTCATTCTTTATGCTTAGGTCATGATCATTTTGACCTGATTTTGGTGTACAGTGTTAAGTGTGGGTCAATGATTAGTTTCTGTCATACTAATTTCTTATTTTCCCAGCAATTTTTGTCAGACATTGAGCTCTTATCCCAAAGGCTGAGGTCCTTGGGTTTGTCAAACACTAGATTGCTGTAGTTGTTGACTATTTTGTCCTGTGAACCTAACCTATTCCATTGATCAAATAATCTATTTCTTAGCCAATACCAGATGGTTTTGGTGACTGCTGCTTTATAATATAGTTTTAGATCAGGTACAACTAGACCACCTTCATTTGATTTTTTTTTCATTAATTCCCTTGAAATTCTCAACCTTCTGTTCTTCCAGATGAATTTTGTTGTTATTTTTTCTAGGTCATTAAAATAGTTTTTTTGGGAGTCTGATTGGTTTAGCACTAAATAAATAGATTAGTTTAGGGAGTATTGTCATCTTTATTATATTTGCTCGCCCTATCCAAGAGCATTTAATATTTTTCCAATTGGTTAGATCAGACCTAATTTGTGTGGAAAGTGTTTTGTAGTTTTGCTCATATAGCTTCTGACTTTCCCTTGGCAGATAGATTCCTAAATATTTTATGCTATCCACAGTTATTTTGAATGGAATTTCTCTTTGTATCTCTTGCTGTTGGATTTTGTTGTTAATGTATAAAAATGCTGAGGATTTATGTGGATTTATTTTGTATCCTGCAACTTTGCTAAAGTTCTGAATGATTTCTAATAACTCTTTATAGAATCTCTGGGGTTCTCTAAAGTGTACCCTCATATCATCTGCAAAGAGTGATCATTTGGTTTCCTCTCGAGGCGTTTTCTTGGCAGAGATCCCGGAGCTGCTGCCCTCTTTCTTCTTGAGCTCATTTGACAGGCAAGGAAACTGAGGCAAGCAGGGTTCAATGACTTGCCCAGAGTCCCACCCTGGTAAGTGCCAGAGGCCAGATTTGAACTTAAGAAGAAGAGTCTTCTTGCCTCCTGCCCTGGCTCTGTGTCCTGGGGCCACCTGGGGCCACCTGGTGCTCACTGGATAGATCAGTGTCAGTGAGCTGCCCCAGGCTATAGGAGGGCGGCCTGAACTCTGATCTGGTGCCCCCTTCACTGCCCACGGGCCTCAAGGCTGGCCTCTAGCTTCCCTCGTGTGTCACCTGGTGGCTCCTCACCCGGTGGTTGAGGGGACAGGACCGCCACTCCTCACCTGGCTCTGGGCCGGGCACACTGGGGCCTCTTGGCCATCATTGGCTGGGCGATCGAGTGCCCAGTCTTCAAATGAACTCTGGGAGGGCAGTCCCCAGCCGGGACCCTCGCCAACCCCCTCTCCCTTTACAGAGGGCAGCTTTCAGGTGGCCTGGGAGGGGGTTTCAGCTGACTGCCCCAGGCCAGGGAAAGGGAGCTCAGGGGTTAGACCCAGATCTCATTCCTGCCTCTGGCTGACTTGCTTCCCTCAGTCTTACTTTCCTTGTCTGTGAAATGGGCACCCGGCTCACAGAGCAACAGGAGGACCCAATGAAATCCTTTATACAAAGTGTTTGTAAACTTGGGAGGGCTTTGGAAGCTGTGCCACACTCCCACATCACAGAGTCCTTGAGGTGGCTCTTCTGGGCCCCCCAACTGGAAGAGAGTCCCCTCCCCTACAGCAAGGCACCCTCACAAGGAGCCACCCAAAGGCCCCCCAACATACACACACACACACACACACACTCTCAGGGCCAGACTCCAAGTGGAGCCTAGGCCCGGACTGGCCTCAGAACGGGTCTGGCCTCCTCAGGCCCAGAGTCAGTCTCAGGCCTAGGCCCGGGACCACCAGGCCCAGACTGGTCTCCACAAGGGGCTGGCCCCCCCGGGCCCAGAGTCAGTCTCAGGCCTAGGCCCGGGACCACCAGGCCCAGACTGGTCTCCACAAGGGGCTGGCCCCCCCGGGCCCAGAGTCAGTCTCAGGCCTAGGCCCGGGACCACCAGGCCCAGACTGGTCTCCACAAGGGGCTGGCCCCCCCGGGCCCAGAGTCAGTCTCAGGCCTAGGCCCGGGACCACCAGGCCCAGACTGGTCTCCACAAGGGGCTGGCCCCCCCGGGCCCAGAGTCAGTCTCAGGCCTAGGCCCGGGACCACCAGGCCCAGACTGGTCTCCACAAGGGGCTGGCCCCCCCGGGCCCAGAGTCAGTCTCAGGCCTAGGCCCGGGACCACCAGGCCCAGACTGGTCTCCACAAGGGGCTGGCCCCCCCGGGCCCAGAGTCAGTCTCAGGCCTAGGCCCGGGACCACCAGGCCCAGACTGGTCTCCACAAGGGGCTGGCCCCCCCGGGCCCAGAGTCAGTCTCAGGCCTAGGCCCGGGACCACCAGGCCCAGACTGGTCTCCACAAGGGGCTGGCCCCCCCGGGCCCAGAGTCAGTCTCAGGCCTAGGCCCGGGACCACCAGGCCCAGACTGGTCTCCACAAGGGGCTGGCCCCCCCGGGCCCAGAGTCAGTCTCAGGCCTAGGCCCGGGACCACCAGGCCCAGACTGGTCTCCACAAGGGGCTGGCCTCCCTGGGCCCAGAGTCAGGCAGCCCAGACTGAGCCTGAGATGCAGATTTGGTTCATTCTTAGTCTCAGCCTCAGGCTCGGACTCGGGCTCAGCCTCCTGCAGGCCTCGGCCCAGAACCAGACTCGGGCTGAGCCTCCGCTCCCCCCCACTGTTTCAGGCCCCTGCTCAGTGTGTATGGAAGAAAGCTGTTGTTGCTGCCGCCATTACTGTTAAGTGACTTGACGGAGCTCCTCTCCAGAGGCCTCTAACTGAGCCTTCGAAGCCAGGCTTTCTGACCAGGACTCAGTGGGCCTGGAGCTGTGGGCCCCAGCCCCTGCCCTTCCTCCACCCCAACCTCCCAGGTCTCTGCAAGGGAAGAGGAGCCGGGCTCCAGATCCCGTTCTCCTGCCGGCCGCCTGCCTCCCGCCTTTGGCCTCCCAGCCTTGTTTTCCCCATCTGTGACATGCCTGCAGTGAGGTTCAGCTGAGGGGGGGCTCCAGCCGGAGCAGCGGGGCGGGGTGGGGGGTAGAAATTGGCCCTCTGCCAGCTCCTGCCTCTTGTCCCAGAGCTGGAGGCTGGGGGGGGCTGGCCCCCGCCTTCCTAATCCAAACATCGCTTCAAGGTTACTTTTCTCACTCCTCCGTCCAGAGGAGACATAACATTGTCTTCTTTCTCACGGCCTCCCTATCAGCAGCAGGAGGCCGGTGCCATGGGAACTTTCCCCTCAGCCCCCCTCCTCCCCCCCCCCCCCGCACTGAGGGCGCAAAGCCATGGCACTCTTAGGGAAGAGATCCCCTCCCTGAGAATTCCAGGGAGAGGGTCCCCTCCAGTGCCTCCTCCCAGGGGGCATTTCTGTTAGCTGCTGCCCCCCCAAATCTGGGGGGACCAGGCTGATACTGCCCCAGATCAGGGGGGACCAGGCTGATACTGCCCCAGATCAGGGGGGACCAGGCTGATACTGCCCCAGATCAGGGGGGACCAGGCTGATACTGCCCCAGATCAGGGGGGACCAGGCTGATACTGCCCCAGATCAGGGGGGACCAGGCTGAGATACTACCCCAGATCAGGGGGGACCAGGCTGATACTGCCCCAGATCAGGGGGGACCAGGCCGAGATACTGCCCCAGATCAGGGGGGACCAGGCTGATACTGCCCCAGATCAGGGGGGACCAGGCTGATACTGCCCCAGATCAGGGGGGACCAGGCTGATACTGCCCCAGATCAGGGGGGACCAGGCCGAGATACTGCCCCAGATCAGGGGGGACCAGGCTGATACTGCCCCAGATCAGGGGGGACCAGGCTGATACTGGCCCCCTGCCGCGGTGTGCATTCATGTAGTCTGACCAGAGCAAGGGCAAGGCTGGGAGTCTTGGGGCCTTACCCCCCAACTGTCTGAGTGACGTTGGAGCCATCTTGGTCCCTGCCAGAGCTAAAGAGGCTGAGGGCACCGGATTAGGTTGGGGACGTGAGGAGCTACCACCCACCAGCCCCTGGGGCATGACGGTCCGAGAGTCAGGAACTCCGCTCAGCGCTGATTGGCCGAGCACAAGCCCCCACTGAGGGACTTGGGGCTCCTCTCCTCTGCCAGGCCAGGGGTGGTCTTCAAGGTCTCCTCCAGCCCTGGTATCTGTGCTCTCAACTTCCCCTCCGGGAGCCCCGGAAAGGCCCGGGGCTCCACTGCTGCGGTTCCCTGACTAGCCTCTTCAGAGCCGGGAGAGCCCTCAGGATGGGACTGTGGGAGCCCACGGGAGCTTCAGACTAGAATTCCCAAGCTAGGAGAGAGCTCGCAGTCAGGAGGGACCCCAGGCCGGAGGAAAGCCCAGAATAGGATTCTAGAGCCAGGAGGGCCTCGAGAATTCTCCAAGAGGAGGGGCCTGTGTGGCCTGAGAGAATTCCTGGGCCAGGAAGCAGAACAGGGAACGTCCGAGTGGAGAGAAGCCTTGGAACGGAGACCCCGTGCGGGGTCACCCCTGGAAAGGGCCATAGGGCGTGGGAGTGTGAACCATGACAGAACCTCAGGACGTGGCCCCAAAGGCTGTCTGGCCCCTGCCGCTGAGACCCGGGGGCCACCCAGGCCACCCCCTGCTCTCAGGACTCCAGAGGGGAGGGCTTCTTTGCCCCCAGCACCCCCACCGGGAGGGGCCTGGTCCTTCTTGATGGGGATGGCTGTAGAATTATCCCTTTATTTTGTCTAAGTGATTTTTGCCTAGACTTCAGTCAGCTGAGCCCGACCATTGATTTCCTGAGCCCCTGGTTGCTAGAGAACATCAGAAGGACCCTGGGAGCAGCCAATGATTTCCTGGGCCCCTGGTTGCTAGGGAACATCAGAAGGACCCTGGGAGCAGCCAATGATTTCCTGGGCTCCTGGTTGCTAGGGAACATCAGAAGGACCCTGGGAGCAGCCAATGATTTCCTGGGCTCCTGGTTGCTAGGGGAACATCAGAAGGACCCTGGAGCAGCCAATGATTTTCTGGTTGCTAGGAACATCAGAGGGCCCCCCAGAGCAGCAGAGGGCAGAGGCAGTGCCCACTCTGGGAGCACAATTTGGTTGGGCCCCGTGGGCGGGGGCCGGGAGGTGAGAGCACCTTCCTCCCAGTTTCCTGTAGACTGAGTGGAGGAGACCCCCAGGCATCAGTGAGAGAAATGGAAGCTAGGATGACCCGGTGCTCAGAGGGTCACAAGTCCCTCTGCCTGTGCTGAGGCGCTCACAGCCA